>NC_136266.1:109524373-110069373 GCF_964187855.1 Myxine glutinosa
TTATAATAACTCTGCCGATACAGGCCCGATTAACTGCAGCGCCATCCGAGCTGCGGCGTCGGGACGATACATTCATTGTACGGTCACATCACGCACTTACGGGCACGCCCATGGGCCCATGGGCACGCCCATGCATGCATGGGCGAAGACATTTTTTTTTTTTTTTTTTTGGCAAGGAACGGGCACCCACGTACGGGCACGTCCTAGTATCTATAATTCCAGTAATCTCTGTGTGTATGTGTGTGTGTCTGTGTGTCTGTGTGTTTGTCTGTGACCGCTGTTTCTCGACAACCACGGGTCCGATATACTTGAAACTTGCCAGGTATATTGCTGGGGACCCGAGGATGTGCCTTTTCATGGTTTGAAATTAATCGGACAAGTGGTTCCCAAGGTATGGTCACCGTACTCGCAAGCCGTTCGCTTTGGCTTTGCGAATGGACCAAACCATTTCATGTAAATAGAGGGGGGGGGGGGTTCTACCGTACTCGCAAGCCGTTCGCTTTGGCTTTGCGAATGGACCAAACCATTTCATGTAAATAGAGGGGGGGGTTCTGTGGTCGTTACTGCCACGTGGTTTCAAAGTTTTTTTTTGTTGTTGTTGTTTGCACGCATGTTTTTTTGCACCCACGTACGGGCACGCCCTAGTATAAATAAATACAGGGTGAATCAAAAGTAGCGCCGGCGCCCGATTTCTGTTGTTTTGGCTGTCAGATTCTTTCTGGGATGTCATGTTGTAAATAATTGTCTTGCAGATTATTAATTTTCTTAGTTTATTTATTTTTGTTTTTGTAAGTTACTGAATTTGCACCAAATTGAACCATGAATTACCTTTCAATGAATCAACGCATTGCGGCCGTGAAACATTACCACAAATGTAATGAACAACCAACGATGGCGGCACGCCGTTTGGCACAGGAATTCGATATTAACCCACCCCAGGGAAGAAACATACGATTGATTGTCAAGAAATTTGAAGCAACAGGGTCGGCCGCCACTGCAAAGAAGTCCGGTTGTCCGAAAACGGCAACGTAGCTAAGGCTGAAGAAGCCATCAGGAGGCTGGAACAAAGTCTGCAAAAGTCAACTCACCGTTTATCTGCAGAGTTGAAAGTGAGCCAATCAAGTGTTATCCGTGTCCTTCACCAGAAAAAATGGAAACCTTACATCCCACGCTTACTGCATGCCCTTCATGATGGAGATGACGACGCCGTCTTCAATTTTGCGAAGAGTTCTTAGCTAAACTTGACGAAGAGGACACAATGCTAGACAACATCTGGTGGTCAGATGAGGCATGTTTTAAGCTTAACGGCATAATTAACAGACACAATTGTGTCTACTGGGCTGCGGAGAACCCAAGAGTGACAGTTGAGAAGGAGGTAAATTTACCTGGCGTGACAGTTTGGGCAGCCATTTCTCCATTATGGATAATTGGACGCTTTTTCTTTGAGGGATCTGTCACTGCAGAAATTAACTGGAATCATTTAATTAAATCATTTATTTCTACCTTCTTGTACACTGTAATACAAATGGCAAACAAACAATCAACTGACAGAAATATATTACACATGTATATGCCCCTTTTGCAGGGGGCTGCAAAAGTAGGTATACAGTAATGAAAAATAAAACGTGCGCACAAAACGTATTTTATTGATTATACAAGCATATCAATAATAAACATATCAATAATAAACATATTAATCCCTCAAATGTTCAAACTGTTTGCCCCCGGCATTCACACACTCCACTAGTCGAGTGCGGACACCCATGCACACTCTGGCACAAAGGTCTTTATCAGCATCAATTTCCTGGCAAGCCTCCCGTATGAACTGAATCATGGCATCAACAGAACGTGGCTTGCGTGCGAAAACCCTGTCTTTTACACATCCACAGAAAAAGAAGTCCATCGGGGTGAGATCCGGCGAACGTGGTGGCCAGTCAACTCCCCGACGTCCAATCCACCTGTTTCCTTACTGTATACCTACTTTTGCAGCCCCCTACATATATATATATATATATATATGTCAGGTCTCAGATTTGTTACTGCTTAATGCTCAATTATAAATGCCGGTTGACTGACGTATTACCACGTAAGCTATGTTATAAAATGCTGTTCTATAATGTTATTTCATGAGTTAATAAAATGTATTCGAACCTTAGGTAGGCTGCTTGAATCGTAGACATAAATCCTTTGATAAATTGCCAAAAACATTAACTGTTTTGTTTAATGACAGTGACGCCTGAGTTACAATGAGGTTTTTGCTTCGCTTTCATTTAAAATGAGGTCATGCTGAACAACTTGTATACGTGTGCTTTTTTCGAGGCTGGTCGTAAAACCACGCCCACATGCGCTTGTTTTAGCGTAATGCTAGTAGAATGACATGATCGTTAACCATATATATTTTGTTTTAATCTCAGCAACGCATGACTCTGTATAAACATGCTTTGGATTACTCATGTACACAAACCCATAAAATATATGGGTTTGTTTGGCTAAGCATACACTCTTCTCTTTGTGAGTTACAGTTCTGTTTTCTCGGAGCCCAGAAAAACAATTGGTCCAAATGATAAAGGAAAGGCTGACTCCCCCGAATGATAACGGTGGGAGGAACCTCTCCCAGTGTTGTTTGTTCCCTCGGAGATTTCCTGATAAAACGTGTCCCTATATAAATGGACTGGGAATCAATGTGTTTTCAGGAAGGCTTGACTTGGCATGTTCTTGCTGTAGATTGCTGTAGACGTCGGTCTCCTCCGGATCCGTATAAGTTGGTTCTTTAATAAAGCTGCGCCATTCCAGGCTATTGTGGACTTCTTTTGCAAACGAAGAGCTGATTCTTCACAGATGGTACCAGGAGTGGGGTGTCAACAGACGCGGAGGACGGGAAACGGAGCCCGAGGGACAGGAGGAAGGCTGACCTGAGGCCGGCGCCGGCACGCTGATTTGATTAAGGTGGGAGTTGTTTTATATCAGAGGGCTATTATTCCAAATTCGTACCTTCCTCCTTCGAGCGGGTTCAGTCTCCTTGTCTTCCCCGCTGTCTGCACTCGAACAGAAATTGTAAGTAGAGGCTCATTTAGGCCTCAGAATGGCGTAGCTTTGTTAAAGCCAGGATAAATAAATAATAGTAAGGATACAAGTAAGGACTTAACAGTAAGCTTAAAGTTACAGTTAGCACCAGGAGGGGAAAATGAGGTCGGACAGCCATATAGGTTGAAACCAGGTGGCCAAGATTTTTCCAGGAAGGAACAGCCCAGAGACAAGATGGGGTATGCCATTGCATGCCAGGGAACGAAGGGCTGTGGCTAACTTAGGCTAAACTTAGATAGAAAGCCATAGGAACATAGAAGGCCATAGGAACATGGCCAGTAAAAGGATTTGCGCAGGATATCGGTGAAGATAACGTTCGGTAAAAGGGAAGGGGGGAAAGTGAGGTCGAGCCAGGCCGAGAACTTTCCAGGAAGGAACAGCCCAGAGACAAGATGGGGTATGCCATTGCATGCCAGGGAAAGATGGGCTGTGGTGAACTTAGAAGGTCCAGATAGAAGCAGGCCAGGACCTGGTGGACAAGAGAAAATAAATAAGCTCACAGGAAATGGGCCAGGTGAAACAATTAAGGAGGTAGTTAAGCAAGCAAATCAGCGGCTAATGCCGCTCGTCCATAATCCGGACCAAGACCCCGCGAAAGGGGAGGTAGCCACCATGCCCCCAACCCCCCCCCAAGACCTGAGCTCAGCCCCGGGGCTCTAGGCAACACCCCAACACCCCCCGCCCTGCCTCCCCTTTTCACCTCAACCCACCCCCCGTCCAAACCCGTCCCCAAAAAAAAATCCTTTTTCCTTGAATGAGAGACGTAATATGAATGAGGATATGAATGAGGAATGAATGTATATTGGGATATTAATTGACGTGTGTGTCTGGCCAATGTGTTTGTCTGTGTGTCATGTGCAAAGCAGAGGGTTTCGGTGTGAAACTTTGTAAGCGATCTGCTCGACTTGGGGAAAATTCAGGCCGGGAATGTCCATTTTAACGTCTATCCGAGAGAACAGGCGAGGTCCTGAACTGAGTCCGGATTTTCATCTGTTTGGGAGTTGTTTGGGAAGCGAATTGATATAAATCGGGTCAGGAAAGCACCCGGAGTGCCCTTGTCGATCTACTGTTGATATGAAGCGGTTTCTTGGAGATGGTTGCAGAATTCGAATCAATATGTGTGTTTTACTTGAATTGAAGAGTTCATTCAATGGCAGATATTGTGGATTGTATGTGTGGGATGTATCGCTGAGGCAGCTCACCTTTGAAATTGGTGTCATATAGTGCATTTTGGGGTCGGGTGCGATGAGGTTGCTCAGAGTGCCGGCGATAACTCGCCCACTCTCAGAGGAAGTGTGTGCCCAAATGCATTGTGGGTCATTTCGACTTTGCTGGATGTCGGACGTTCACATGTCAGTATCTTGTCAGAATCTTCTTCTTCATGTCATGTCCTTCATCCTTCATCTTCTTGTCAGAATTAGACATGAGTCATGAGCCATGTCGGAATAGTGGCCGGCTGCGACATATATGCCAGGCAATGTCACAGGACGAATACTTTATTTAAGATGGATTTATAAGATGGATAGATGGATGGATTTATTTAAGATGGCTAAAATAAACGATTTCAAGACAGAGTAATTAATTTCCGGAGCCAAGTTCCAACAGGAACTCAGGAAGTCTTGTTCATACAGTAAGGTACAGTGCGGAGTGGCGGCTGGAAGATGCATCGAAGCATTTGGGATGATCGATGCGCCGGACAAAGGGTATGCTGGCGAGCGATGCTGGTAAGGTCAAGTTATTAAAATAGGAAATTCAATAATTTGAGCAGAAATGTCACGTTTCAACAGAACGCTGATCCGAGGAAGGAGGACGGTCGAGGTTTCAACTGTCGGTATGTGGTGTGGCTTGTGCCAAGGTGTGGGCGCGAGGAGGTGCGTTGATGAAGCGTTGTGCGAACGAGGAAGGATGTGCGATGGGCATTGTGAAGCACGCCTCGTACGGAAGGTCCTTGGACGAAGTGTGACGGTTGTTGGATTCGTAGAAGTTAGCATTATGCTATGTAGAGCCACATTAATGGTCATTTGTCCATTGTCGCCGGACTTGCATTACTTGTGGGATAATAAAGCGCTGGTTACCCCAATTCGAAGTTTGACCTTTTAAAGTTTAGTTGACCTTTGTTCGAGATATGCAAGGGAAAGGTCAGAGGTAATTCACTAACCTTGGAAGAACGACAGGCGGAGTCAGTCTACAGGGTGTTGCTTTAACGACAGGATATATAGGACTTAAATCTGGAGAATATCGGGACATTATATTGTGGGTAAAACCAAAATCATGTACATAATTAGTGGACAGAGAATACAGTACGCTTGGAATTTAATTTAACCGGGCCGAGCGGTGGGGATTTGAGATGGATTTGAGTCACGTTAAATGGAGGACATTTGTGAGGATGAAGAGATGCAAGTAACGTGGATTAAATTGTGGTATCACGAGTTGGGTGCCAGAGATATTGTGGTTATTATAACTCACTGAGTATAGGGGGCGCCGGGCGCACCGAGTACAGATCGGGTTGCATGATGGAGCACGCATGCATGGATTTTGGCATTGAGAGTTGAGAATAGAAATTGGCATTTCGATGCTGTGGATTATATTATGCCTGCCCGGAAAGGGGATGTCCTGTGCTGGGGCTGGCGACATGCCTCTGTTATTTGTCTGTCTGTCGGTCTGATTGTAAGTCTTTGGTACTGGGAGGGCTAATTGAGTGCTCAGGCGTCATTGTTCCATGGAGGCAGGAGCTGTGAGTCACAAAATGTAAATGTAACACAGAGAGATGAACAGGACAACAATGGAGTTTATATGGACGGGTTTGGGGATGCAACTTCGTCCGGGGGTTTTGGTCCAGCCTGCAAGGAGTCCAGGGGCTTGTTTTAGGGCTGGGTCGCCAAAAATGGGATGCTGTGCCCATCTGGATGTAAAATTATCCATCAAGGACGGGGAATAATGTGCAGTGTGATTGGGTAAGAGGTAAAGGCCATAAAACACCAACCCCATGAGGAACGAAATAAATGGAGAGATGTTGGGATCACATGATGGTTGGGATTGAAGAACAACCTACTGGGATTTCAAACCTGTGTTTGGGTCTGGGGCAACTGGGTGATGGGCAACAGTGTATGAGTGAGTAATTATGATCTGTTTAAGTGTAAGAGGCGGTGGAGAAGAAAGGGGTGATGAAAAGTTATTTGTTTTAGTGTGAAGTAGGTTGATTGCTTATTTGTCACAGTAAGATGAGAGTTGTGTTTTTAAGCTTGGTCTTTGAATGAATTGTTGCTTGGAATGTGTTGATTGGAAAAGTGATTTTTGATCGCTGATCCGATCTGGTTTTGAATTGTTGATTTAATTTTGAATTGATTGGAGGTAATAAGGATTTGTGTTGATTTCCTGATTTGAGTTCATCTGGAAACGAAGACAGATGGGATTAATGTGTATATCAGGAACAATTTGGAAAAGAAATATGGATATATGACATTACTAAAATATAACCAAGCAATTGAGAGTTCTTGGGTTAATGGGATATAAATAAATGCATCTACAAGTTGATGGTTTATAAAAATTTAGGTCTGGATGATACTTAAACGATGAACAATGTTGGCAATATACAAAGAATGTGACTTGTTTTTTGGGGGGAAAACATGTGGTTTAAATTTGGTTGGCTAAGTTTTAAAGATGGAGATGTTTCGCAGAACTCTTATGATTATTTACATGAGTGGTGGACTATTCCATGGCGAAGCATTTTTCAGTTTTTATGATTAAGGTTTAAGGTCTTTATGATCTGTTTAGTGTATTTTTCAAAGGAGAGGGTTTTGGTCAATGATGATGCCAAGATTCCGGATGTGGATACTGGGAAACCATCGATGTTGGGGGGAATGAAGATTAATTCAGATTTAGCGTAGTTAAGTTCGAGGAAGCTGATCTGAAGCTAGAATTTTATTTCAGTTAGGCAGTTTGTCAGGATAGAGTGGGTGGTGGTGGAGCACGATTTGGTGGAGATGAAAAAGCTGGATGTCATCGGTGAAGCAGTGGAATTGGAGACCATGGTGCATTGGCTATGGTGCATGACGGATTAAGTGACCAAGGGGGGATAGGTACAGGACGAAGAGGAGGGGGCCAAGAACTGAACCTTGGGGGACACCTTAAGGGGGAGTGAATTGTGGTGATTAAGCTGTTGTAGATGCTGTCAATTTTGCTTTGGATGAATGGTCCAGGAAGGAAGGAGGGTGCAGGTGGCACCAGGTGTGAGTGCACAGGTGTGCACCAACAGGTGTGTGGAGCAAGGTGGTGGTATCCAGGGAGCTGAGGAGTTTGTTCACGTTGTAAAGTTTGTTTATTTAGTTTGTTTATTGTAGAGAAGAGTGCTTTTGGGATTCCGGAGCCAGAGTGGATAATTTGAGAGTAGTAGGTGGTCCATGTGAAGCTTGGGAGTGAACTGATTTGGGTTTAATAGGCACAAGCTGGTCTAAACAGGGTGAGGAGGATGGTGTGATTGATGATGTCAAAGGAGGCGTTGAGGTGAGGAGGATGAAAATGTTGAGGTTGCCGGCATCAGAGGAGAGAAAAGGTCGCTGGTGATTTTGAGGAGAGCAGTTTCAGTACTGTGGCTGGAGCAGAATCCGGATTGGGATGTTTCATACAGGTTATTGGCAGAGTGGTGATGTTTGAGTTGAGTGGCCACAGCACGTTCCAAAACTTTTGACAGAAAGGGTAGATTGGAGATGGGTCTGAAGTTATTTAGGGTGTCAGGGTTTAGTCCAGGGTTTTTCCAAAATGGGGGTGAAGTTTCACGAGTTTTTGGGGAAATCGGTATGTGAAGCTGGATTAAGTTGGAACTGCTTGATGAGCCATGGAGATGGATTGGGTTTTGTTGTTGGTTGTCTGGGAGTTCGGTTGTTGCATTGCCAAAGGTTTCTGTGTGGTGGACACACTCGTTGGCTGTTGTCTTGTGTGACGTGGATGGAGATGTATGTGGCTGCGTGTGGCTGCCTGGAGGGGAAGGCGGCTACAGTGGTTGATATTGGTTGTGGGTTGTCCGGGGTGCTTCGATTTGCATAAGGGGTGAAGATTGGGATATTACATTATTTTGAGTAAGTATTGGTATGAGTAATTACAGAAGTAATTATGAGTTATTAGGAGTAATTAGTGGTATGAGTATTAGTTATGAGTTCCAGGTGTTGAGCTAGTTATGCTAGTTATCCAGCTAGTTACGAGTAAGTGATTATTTTAGTAAAATTACATGTTTCGCTGTGTTGTTGATCTGGGGACAAGCTAGTTTGATGGGTACCCTGGGGTCTTCAGCATGTCTATGTGTTTGTCTGGCTGTTACACTAGACTCTGGGATGTGTTTTCATGAGACGAATTTCAGAATTGATGACAATTCAGTGAGTATGGTGGACAACGTGAAGTGGCTGGTGTGAAGGAAGGGGTTGGGAAAGATGGACCCCCTTCACGAATACCCAGTAGGGTAGCTTAATTTCAGACATAACAGTGAGAATCTATTTTGAGCGAATCACAGTGGGTGAGGAAAACATTGTGTGTGACCAGACACCAGAACTGACCAGAATTGAAATTGGAAGTAGACCAGGTTATTTCTATTATTTGTTTATTCGTGAAAATAAATAAATAATAGGGGGAGTTTAATGGAGGTTAATGGTGGTTTGTTTGTGTTAATGGAGGTTAATGGTGGTTTGTTTGTGTTAATGGAGGTTAATGGTGGTTTGTTTGTGTTAATTCTAGTTGAAACTCTCGCTGAAGTAATTTTCGTTTATTTTTATTTTTTGATTCGATTTGAGAGTTGAGATGATTGATTTTTTATTAATTTTATAATTTTATTTTTATTGATGTTGGAAACAGGTAATGGGATGCTGAGAGAAGGATGGAATTTAATTTGAATTGGACTGGATTAAATGGGATTGAATTTAAAAATTGAATATTGAATAAAATTGGATCCACTTGGAAAAAAGTGGATTAGGAAATTGGAGACCTGTAGACCAGGCGCTCCCAGGAGACTTGTGGATCAGGTGTTCCACCAGAGGAAAAAGACCAGGTGTTCGTGGAGCACTTCACCTGCAAGAACGCCTTGGAACCAAGGTGGAAGGGACCAGTCCAGGTGTTGCTGACTACACCAACGGCAGTCTTTTGCGAGGGCAAGACTTCGTGGATCCACGCCACGCACTGTAAGTTGGCCATACAAGCACCAGACACCACACCCCCAGAACACAGTAAGGATGGGCCTAATCATAGGTACAATACTATTGATAGCGACAGCAGCTAGGGGAAACTCCGATTCCAATAAATGCGAAAACGAAACCCGACACCTCACCGTAACATGGGGACAAAGAGTATCACCACCATGTTTCGAACAGAAAGCCCTGCACACAAATTGGGTGAACGTAAAATGGCTAGCACTGTCGGCAGGGCCTGGACGCGTTGGCATGGTACTACAAAAGCAACGAGAGTTCCGGGAAGACGGGCGAGCTAGCATTAAGACCTTGGCCCAACCAGGATACCAATGGGGAACCCCTGATTTTAAGCTACAAACACGCACGCGCCTAGAGAAAGGCATGACTATGCAGGTCCGGTGCAGCGTCTGGACCCCTGGCGCGGCCGGTGGCGAAAAGAACTACATACGATGCAACGAATACATACTCACGCCACACCCCCAGAATAAGGCCCCAAAGAGGGGGGAAAACACATATTGGAAAGTGGCCAGGGAGGTGGCAACAATTCAAAATAGGACACACCGCTGGTCGTGCATGCGCTTTCCCCAAGCAGGCACCACAGGAATACACGTGATAGTGCTACCTCTGTCCCTCAATGACCTCTGCTCACAACCTATCGATCCCCCATGTTTAGTCACCACGCTGGAAAGAGAAGGGGTTGACAACGGCAAGAGTTGCAATCGACAATTTAATTATCGCCCGTCAATGATTGCCCATGTGGCCGAGAGGCCTGCCCCCGTCTGGGTCAAACCACAGAAAGGGAGGGTCTGCCTCCAGGGTTCCGGCCACTTGCGTATGGGAGAATCAGAATGCGCCTACACTCTCCCCGGAAAGCTGGGACAAGGGAGCTCGGGGATTACATTACGAATAGTACTGCAAGATAAACGCAACCACAACATAACGGCTATAACATTCTCTAGGGGGGTTAGTAGGATTAATGGGGTGGTAAAGGGACTCCAGTGCTTATCCACCCACCTGGTCCCACCCCATGGGACAATGTTTATATGCGGCGACAAGGCTTACCCCTATTTACCAAATAATTGGGGGGGCACATGTTATCTGGGTTCAGTCCTTCCTGACGTTGAGATACTGGATGAGCTAGACCCAAAGTCCTTGGACAGGCGTTATAAGAGGTCAGTCATGAACGAAGATGGAACCACTAAACTACACGGGAGTCTATGGGAAAAGGTGTTTGGTTTCTTCTTCCCAGGAGCGGGCACAGTCATGGACAGTTTCCGGATAGATAAATTGGCTTTGGCCCTAGAAAAGGTGGCAAACGACACCGCTACGGCTCATGACATACTATTGGATACGGTGATTCACATGCGTACAATGGTGATGCAGAATCGGGTGGCTTTGGACATGCTCTTGGCAGAGAAAGGAGGGGTATGCGGAATTATAGAGGGAAAATGTTGCACTTACATACCCGATCCATCTGAAGGAGTGTCAGCCGCAATAGTGAGACTAAGGGAAACTAGCCACGCCCTGACGATCGATCGGATCGCGCGCGAAAATTCTTATACATTTAGCTGGCTCACTGACTGGTTCCAGGGATGGACGGGCACCATAGTGAAGTGGTTATTGACCGCACTGGCTGTGATAATCGGGGTAGTAATTTGGGGGGCACTAATGAAATCTCTAGTCCTCCTCTGTATGAGAAAGTATTTTACAGGATGGAAAGTGAAAAAGCCACCGACAACAACTATGGCTCTGACCACAGAGGCCGTCGACCTGAACGGGTCCTTCAACAAGGCAGTTGCGACCGGCGCTCCAGAAAATTGCATTGAATTTTGTGGCAACTGTGATACTTGTGTGGATCCCATGTGGGAACTGGCTGCTGCCTGTAACGGTGTATGTGATGACTGTGATACTTGTGCTATAAACCCCTTGCGTGTACTGGCTAACGCTGCTTATGTATTACAAGCTGACAGCTGCACGCCCCCTTCCGACCCAACTATGGATCTGATTGCGACACTGGGTCTGGCGGTTGAGGGACCCGACGCGGATGTCCTAGACCCGCAAGCCGACCAGGCGCCCATGGGAGACTTTGACATAAAGGAAGTCCCTCTCTTTTCTTCAAATGTTTCGGATCTCTTTGATCCAAATGTTTCGGATCTCTTTGATCCACATGTTGCGGATCTCTTTGCTTCAAGTGATTCGGATTCGGATTTTTACGCTCTGTACCCTGACCAGGAAATTGAGACACAAGATACTGACGACATTTTGTATTCCCCAGAACAGCAACACGTGAGGGACCTCATGGGCATGACCGTTGATTAACTTCGAAGATCTGCAAGGACTGCGTCTGCAAAGGGTGGGGGGAGCCAGTTCCGCAGGGGAAGTGATGCACCCTCTGGCGGAGCAGAACCTCATCTGGACCAGACGTCTTCGTTGTGGATCCGAAACGTTAATGAACTTTCATGTTTTGAGCCCTCAGGCTCCGAGCACGCACCACACGACACGTTCGCCAAATGCACGGGCGAGGCGCTATGGGCGCACGGTATGCCCTTGGGAGATACCCGCATTACACGATGGTCTTTCAATAAAGCCCGATGTGGCACGTTGTCTCTTGAGATACTTTGTCTCGACGAGACAAGAGGAAGGAATGTCAGGTCTCAGATTTGTTACTGCTTAATGCTCAATTATAAATGCCGGTTGACTGACGTATTACCACGTAAGCTATGTTATAAAATGCTGTTCTATAATGTTATTTCATGAGTTAATAAAATGTATTCGAACCTTAGGTAGGCTGCTTGAATCGTAGACATAAATCCTTTGATAAATTGCCAAAAACATTAACTGTTTTGTTTAATGACAGTGACGCCTGAGTTACAATGAGGTTTTTGCTTCGCTTTCATTTAAAATGAGGTCATGCTGAACAACTTGTATACGTGTGCTTTTTTCGAGGCTGGTCGTAAAACCACGCCCACATGCGCTTGTTTTAGCGTAATGCTAGTAGAATGACATGATCGTTAACCATATATATTTTGTTTTAATCTCAGCAACGCATGACTCTGTATAAACATGCTTTGGATTACTCATGTACACAAACCCATAAAATATATGGGTTTGTTTGGCTAAGCATACACTCTTCTCTTTGTGAGTTACAGTTCTGTTTTCTCGGAGCCCAGAAAAACAATTGGTCCAAATGATAAAGGAAAGGCTGACTCCCCCGAATGATAACGGTGGGAGGAACCTCTCCCAGTGTTGTTTGTTCCCTCGGAGATTTCCTGATAAAACGTGTCCCTATATAAATGGACTGGGAATCAATGTGTTTTCAGGAAGGCTTGACTTGGCATGTTCTTGCTGTAGATTGCTGTAGACGTCGGTCTCCTCCGGATCCGTATAAGTTGGTTCTTTAATAAAGCTGCGCCATTCCAGGCTATTGTGGACTTCTTTTGCAAACGAAGAGCTGATTCTTCACATATATATATATATATATATATATATATGTATATATAATCGTTAGATTAAATAAGACGCGGACGTAGCTTCAGGACGTCGATCTTTAATTGTCGACAAGCTTTCGACCAACAAAGGTCTTCTTCTGAGTCTACAAAAACAGCATGCATGTATATCAGTCAAGTATGTATGGTGATATGTGTGTGAGATGTGTGATGTGTGTAGAAAATGCATACAGAAGGAAGAGCCACGCCAAAGTTCACTCACCAGCCCCAAGTTCAACGGAAGTGACCGTTTGCGTTACAGTTAGGGTGCACGTGCATATACAAATATAGAGATATACATACATAAACACACAAGCATATATTCATATCCCATTTATATTCATATAATATATTTATATATTTATATAAATGACATATAAAGGTAGAATGAATGAATGAATGAATGATGAATGAATGAATGAATGAATGAATGGGTTACGGTTAACAATTTGATTGGGTTGATGTTGGAACATGCTTTAGTCATCAAAATTTATGCCATGAGGGACTTTTGTCCGAAGTTTGTGTATCCAAAAGGACTCACGTTTCAGAATCGTGGTGTGTGATCGATTTGTGATTGATTCAATGGCAGAGATCTGAATGTCATTTATAGAGTGATCCGGTTGATTAAAGTGTATCGTGTAAGGTAGAGATTTGCCCTGACTGGTGTGGAAGTTATTGATTTCTGACCGGGTGTTATTAAATCGTGTGTAGAGTGTATTTTCAGTTTTTCCAACATATTGTTTGGTGCACTTTTGGCAAGTTATTAGGTATATGACCCATGTAGATTTGCAGTTCATATAGGAGGTGATGGGGAATTTTTGTCCAGTGCTAGAACTACAGAATTTGTTTCCTTCTAGTAAATGCTTGTGAATAATGCATTTGTTTGCTGTGCATTTATAGAAGCCAGGGATCCTAGTTTGTTTGTTGTGGGGCTGTGGGTGCTTTGCTTTTACCAAGAGGTCCATGAGTGTCCGATCACGTCGAAATGATGTTAGTGGAGGTTGAGGAAATGTGCTGCCGAGTGTTTCTGATTGATGGAGGAGAGGAAGGGCCTTATTCAGAATACTTGGCAATTGGGATGAGGTAGCAGAGTAGGTGGTTACCAGTGGGACACGGTTAGTTGCAGGTTTGGGTTTGTAAGTCAGAAGGTCTGCTCTCGGTATGTGTTTTGCTCGGGTTATTGCTTCTTGCACAGAGTGAGGGTCATAGTTTCTTGCAATGAAGTGTGTTTCTAATTGGCAGAGAGAAGTTTCTTCTGCCATTTTTGTTGAGCAAATGCGTCTTACTCTGAGTGCTTGACTGTATGGTATGCTTGCAATTGTATGTTTAGGATGAGATGAAGAAGGGAGAAGGTAAGAGTGAGTGTCTGTTGGTTTGGTGTATAGTTCTGTTTCGAGTCTGTTATTTTGAAGCGTGAGTGATGTGTCTAGAAAGTGAACTTCGGACTGTGAGCTGTCGAATGTGAACTTGATGGTCGGATGAATCAAATTTAATTCATTTTGGAATTGGGTGAGACTACGGGGGGATTTTGACCAGATGAACTGGATGTCATCAATATAACGTACCCAGGATTTTTCCAAGATTCCGTGATGAGGTTGTGCATTGATCTTGGCCTCTATCATTCCCATGAAGATGTTAGCGTACGATGGTGCAACAGGGGTACCCATAGCGGTACCTTGAGTTTGAATGTAATGTCGTCCGTTGAATTGGAAATTATTCAGTTTGAGTGTCAGTTCTAATAGGCGCATAAGGTCTTGAGTAGGTGGCATTGGGACTTGTCGTGTATCGAGGGCTTTGCGGCATGCAGACAGGCCTTCTGAATGTGGAATATTAGTGTAGAGGGATGTAACATCTGCTGTGACTAAAATGGTTTGGGAATTGAAAGGTGAGTATATTCTGTTCAATCCTTGGATGTGGGTCAGAAAACTGGTTGTGTCCTTGAGGTATGAGGAGAGCTTCAACACGAGAGGACGTAAATGACAGTCAACAAATTTTGATATGAGAACAGTTGGACATGTGCAGCCAGATACGATTGGTCTACCTGGATTGTTTACCTTGTGTATTTTAGGAAGAAAATAAAGGTTAGGGCAATGAGGATCTTTCGGAACCAAGCGAGATTTGATGGTTTTATCCACCCGAATAGAATCTACTACCTTTTTAACCTCTTCAAGATGTAAAAGGGTAGGGTCGGATGGGAGCTCTTTGTAAGTATCACTATGTAGTTGACGATTACCTTCTGCAACGTAATCGGTAGTCGACATAATGACAATGGCAGTACCTTTATCTGCTGGCTTTATGACTATCTTTTCATTGTTTTGGAGATTGTGAAGTGCTCGTCGCTCTGCCTTTGTAAGATTGTCCTTATGTCTGGAAGAATTATATTTTTGTGCCACCTTTTCAATTTCATTGCTCACTTGTTCCATATAGACATGTAGATATGGATTGTCAACACGTGGTGTCCAGGTGCTTTTTGGTTTAGGTAAAGTGAGTTGTGGTGTATTAGTATCGGTGTATGTGATTGTATGCGTGGTTGTTGGTGTTGTTTGTTGTGGCGTTGATGGTGCTGGGTGTACTTTAGCAAAGTGTGCCTTTAATGTCATTCGCCTACAGAAATCTTTTAAATCTTCTTTCAATTGTAATTGGTCTATTTGTGGAGCGATTGGGCAAAATTTTAAACCCTTAGAGAGCAGGTTTATTTCCGCCTCACTGAGGGAATGATTGGAAAGATTGATGATCCCGAGTTTAGGTAGATCTACAAGTTTGGTTGCAGTAGAAGTTCTATTGTTGTTGGTTTGACTCTTTTCAACCTCAGCTGTGTTCATTTCCATGGAGGAACGGTTCTGCATGTAATGATGTCTGCGGTTTGTGTATTGTTTTTTACGATAATGTCGATTTTTGTGTTTATGCTTAAGTTGGTCAGAAGTGGTTTGAGACTATACTATACACCAAACCAACAGACACTCACTCTTACCTTCTCCCTTCTTCATCTCATCCTAAACATACAATTGCAAGCATACCATACAGTCAAGCACTCAGAGTAAGACGCATTTGCTCAACAAAAATGGCAGAAGAAACTTCTCTCTGCCAATTAGAAACACACTTCATTGCAAGAAACTATGACCCTCACTCTGTGCAAGAAGCAATAACCCGAGCAAAACACATACCGAGAGCAGACCTTCTGACTTACAAACCCAAACCTGCAACTAACCGTGTCCCACTGGTAACCACCTACTCTGCTACCTCATCCCAATTGCCAAGTATTCTGAATAAGGCCCTTCCTCTCCTCCATCAATCAGAAACACTCGGCGCACATTTCCTCAACCTCCACTAACATCATTTCGACGTGGTCGGACACTCAGGGACCTCTTGGTAAAAGCAAAGCACCCACAGCCCCACAACAAAGAAACTAGGATCCCTGGCTTCTATAAATGCACAGCAAACAAATGCATTATTCACAAGCATTTACTAGAAGGAAACAAATTCTGTAGTTCTAGCACTGGACAAAAATTCCCCATCACCTCCTATATGAACTGCAAATCTACATGAGTCATATACCTAATAACTTGCCAAAAGTGCACCAAACAATATGTTGGAAAAACTGAAAATACACTCTACACACGATTTAATAACACCCGGTCAGAAATCAATAACTTCCACACCAGTCAGGGCAAATCTCTACCTTACACGATACACTTTAATCAACCGGATCACTCTATAAATGACATTCAGATCTCTGCCATTGAATCAATCACAAATCGATCACAAACCACGATTCTGAAACGTGAGTCCTTTTGGATACACAAACTTCGGACAAAAGTCCCTCATGGCATAAATTTTGATGACTAAAGCATGTTCCAACATCAACCCAATCAAATTGTTAACCGTAACCTATTCATTCATTCATTCATTCATTCAGCATTCATTCATTCATTCATTCTACCTTTATATGTCATTTATATAAATATATAAATATATTATATGAATATAAATGGGATATGAATATATGCTTGTGTGTTTATGTATGTATATCTCTATATTTGTATATGCACGTGCACCCTAACTGCAACGCAAACGGTCACTTCCGTTGAACTTGGGGCTGGTGAGTGAACTTTGGCGTGGCTCTTCCTTCTGTATGCATTTTCTACACACATCACACATCTCACACACATATCACCATACATACTTGACTGATATACATGCCTACTGTTTTTGTAGACTCAGAAGAAGACCTTTGTTGGTCGAAAGCTTGTCGACAATTAAAGATCGACGTCCTGAAGCTACGTCCGCGTCTTATTTAATCTAACGATTATTTATTCAATACAAATGAGACGCCCTGCTCGTACTTTGGAGTTTCTACTATTTCTTACAGTTATATATATATATATATATATATATATATATATATATATATATATATATATATATATATATATATATACATTGTTGCGGATATGGGATTTGGCCTCCATCCATATCCGCTTGTAAATATTCCCCTATTTCCCCAATACTCCCCAACTATCCCCAATCCCCCATTCCCTAGTCCCATTGTCTGTAAACAACACTCTGTAGAACCGACCTTCCCCTTTTTCCCCCATTAAATGTCGTGCCCAGGTTCACCGCATCTCACGTAGACAACTATAGGACATCTTGCTAGTTATTCTTAGTCTATGTCAGTTAAGGACTCGTTTCCATTAATTCTGACTCTTCGTTGCACCAGAATGTGATTGTATGGCACCAGTAGTGAGTTTAGGACCTCCCCATACCTCCTCCCATCTTCCTCATGAAACTACAACAACAACTACAACAACAGCGTGCGGGGAGTGTGCGTCCTCACTCCGGCTTGGTTAGCCGCCATTGCCCACGTGCTCCGACGGGGTTACCACGAAGGGGCTGACTGTCGGCCCCTCGTCAAGGGCGGAGCCCGGTAACCCCCCGCACCCAATAAGAAGCAACGGGCCGATTCCATCTGGGGCGGAGCTAACGAGCCGAGGGCGTGTCACTCCCCGCTGGATATACGCAGCGACTTACCGGACGTGACGTAAGATGCGCCCCCAGCCTGAAGAGAACCAGACGCCACCTCCAGCGCGACGATACCTCCCTGCATCTTTTGGACCGCGCTATCCTGTCCCTGAGCCAAGGTGCACCTTGTGCTGTCCATCGACTACCTGCCCTTCCTTGCCATCAATCCCTGTGTGAGTCAGTCTTGTCCCGTTTATCTGTGGTCTGTCGGGAATAAGATAAGTGTGTCTAAGTGCCTACCTTCCTATGCTGTACCTCTTGTCCTTGTAATCTCAACGCTCTGCATACAAATATTATAACCTCCTCCGGAGGTCTTGAGAACTGTACCCCTGGTGTCGTGTCATCTAACCCAGCCGTTGTGTCCTTTCCTTAATTGATTTAGCATAGCGCGATTTGGCCAACGTTCGAGTGGAATCGGGTAAACTGTGCAGACGCGGTCATACCAAACCGCTCGGTAAACTAACATCCAAAACCGCGTCTGTAACATTTGGTGTCGAGGAGTTGGATTCGGACCTGGGACTAAATTTGTTAGGCCCAAATTTTGGAACACCAATTGTACCATTAGGGTAACATTTGGTGTCGGGAAGTGGGATTCGATCCAGAGCGCGTTTCACGCGCTCGAAATTATAACAGCGAAATTTAATTGTGTTTTACAAAAAAAATAAAAACCCGAATTTTGAAAGTCGCGCTATGGCAGACCAAGACGGCTGGGTTCCGGTAGAGGAGAGGGAGGCAGGGTCGATCCAGGACCAAAATGAGGGACAAGAGGAGAGCGAAGCAGTGAGGGTAGCAGATTCGCAAAATAGCGTCGTCGCGCACGGGGTTGCGGGCGCGCAAAATGGCGCCTCGCACATGGCCACGGCGACCGCTCCCGCGACCGTGGTAGCGCCGCCGATGGATTGGGGCCTATTTATGGAACAAATAAAGGCCTCTATGGTTAAGTCGGGTGAAGAAATGAAGGACGAGATGAGTGCTAATAGTCAGCAATTGGGAAACCAAATTGTGGGATTGAGGGCTGATAGTGAGCGATTGGAGGGCCAAATGGGGGTAATGAGGGACGAAGCGAGGGGTACCGGTGAGGGATTAGACAAGAAATTAGAGGGGTTAGACAATGGGATAGAAGGGGTGAAACATGGGTTAGGGAGTAGAATAGAGGGATTAGACAATAGATTAGGGGAAATACAGGAGGGGTTAATGGGGGTAGAAAACAGAATGGCCGCTCAAGAGAATCAAATGGAAGGGATGCAAAAGGGGTTAGAGGGGTTAGAAAACAGTATGGAAGGCAAATTGAGGGACATGAGGGACCAAGCGGAAAGGGAAGTTAAACAAATGGGGCAGCAGATAGAGGGGGTCAGAATGGGGGTAGAAACCAAACTGGATGCTCACAGGGAGGAAATGGAGCAGATGAGGGTGGCATCTGGGCAGGAGATGCAAGTGATGGGAGAGGAGATCAGAAGAGGTGTGAGTGAGGAGGTCGGAGGAGTGCGCGAGGAGGTGAGGCACTGTAAGGAGCGCATGGAGAAGGAGGTGAGAAAGGGGACTGTAAAATTGCAAGGGGGTATAGAGGAGTTGACGCTGGGAGTAGAACAACTGACAGTGGGACAAAAGGAGTTGGGGGACCAGGTAAAGAAGAACACAGCGGTAATAGAGGGTTTAAAATCGACACAGAAGGAGATGAAAAAGGACGTAGGGGTAATTAAAAAAGAGTGTCAGACGGTACATGAGGACTTGACGAGGAAAATGAACAAGGTGGTAGAGGTGATGGAGGTTAAAGAGCGGGAGGTGCGGGAGCACATAGAAAAAAATAAAGTGGAGTTAGAGGAAGAACTTAAAGGGGCGCACGAGGAGATGAAGGAGGTGAAGCAGAAATTAGAAGAAGTGGAAGAAGGGGTGAGCGAAATTAAGAAGCGACGGAGAGAGGATAAGAAAGAGATAAAGGAGGAGGTAAAAGAATTGGTCCAAAGTCTGTGTTCGGATCGTGATGATGTGCTCATTAACCGGATGAGGGATTCGCAGGTGATGGAGGAGAAGCGAAGAGAAAGAGGACCCGGTGTAAGTGGTGACCAATATGGTCGTGCGTATGATGCGCCAGGTGATTTAATGAGCTTGGGGGTCGAGATAGACCCGGGTGTTCGTGAGAGGCCATTGGTGAAGTGTGCGACAGGTCTGGTGTGCGAAAAAGGAGGTGTGCGAGAAAGTCAGACTCTGGGGTGTGTGAGGAAAAAGTGCGTGCCAAGGAGTGAGGGTGCTGGCGAGAGTGAGGCATAGCGCGTGTGCGAGGGAGCGCATGGAAGCGCGGTGTGGTGAGTGTTACAGAGGATGTAACGGGAGAGGGTGTGCGAGAAAGGAGTGTGACAGACAGCTGCATGGGGAAAGAGTGCGCTGTCAAAGGCAAGGAAGAATGCACGCCTGTGGTGAGTGTTACAGAGGGTGTGACGGGAGAGTGTGCGCAAGATTGTGCGCGAGAAAGATGTGTAACGGACGGGTGCATGAGGAAAGAGTGCGCTGTCGAGAGTAAGGGTGAGTGCGCTGTCGAGAGTAAGGGTGAGTGCGCTGTCAAGAGTGGAGGTGGAAGTAGTGAGAGTGACACGGAGCGTGAGTTGGTTGTGACAGGTGAGCGAGGATGTACACCTGGAATGGAAGGATGCACACCTGGAATGGTAGAGCGTGAGTGGGAATGCACGCTGGAATTGGTAGTGAGGCACGTGGTTGGGTGTGCGAGTGAGGGCACACCTGTGATTGTCACAGAGGAGGTGACTAAGGAGGGGGCGCGAAGAGGTGTGTTGGTGAGGTGTGCGACCAACGAATGTGTGCCAAGGTGTTCGGTGGTCAGGTGTGTGACCAAGTCGGTGAGCGGAATGAGGGTACTTGGGTGTGTTAGAGAAGGTACGAGGAGCATGGAAACGGCTGCATGTATGAGCAAGAAAGGGGTAGCGTATGCTTGTAAGCATCCAGGTGAGGCGTCGACGGTAACCGGGTTAGAGGTTAGAGCGACTTTTAGCCGAGTCGGGCCCTCGGTGCGTGCCGGGCCTCGCTTTGAACGGCCGCGTCCGTGCTCCACTAGGCGGAGCGGGCAGCTGGATAGGAAGGGTCGTCATGGCGACCACTTTTTGTTGAGGCATTCCGGCAGGTCGAGATCGGGCCATGGGATGGCTCCGTGCCGAGATGGTGCGTGGGATCTCGGCCCGGGTAAGCCCCCGTCCCTGCACCGAGTGCCGGACGCATCCAGCCGCTGGCACAGAACAACCCGCATTCATGGCTTGGCTGTACGCAGCCGAGCTTTCGAAGTAAATTGGCGCACCGAGAGGCATTAGTAAGTAGACTGTAATGACGAGGATAGTGTTTTGGCCCCGAAATTAGAAAAACAAAATTTGATGATTGGCAAAGGATTGGCAGTAATGATTGGCAGATGATGGGCAGTGATTGGCAAATTTTTGATTTGTTGAAATTTGATGTGCAAAATTGGTAGTGAGCGATGGGCCCGGTGGGTAAGGGTGGCATCCCTGCCACCCTTCCCATGTGGGGCAAATGCGCTATAGATTATGGGGTGTATGGCAGTGGAAACTAGCCCGGGTGGGTTAGGATATTGATAGGGCCCTAGAAGATGACATTAGGTAACGTTAAGGTTAGTTAGTGACTGATACCTGTAGTGGGGACGCAGGTAGATTAGTGTGGATGATAATGACGTGGGAGCGCAATAGTTTAAAGGGACGACTGGGAAGCGCAAGTTTCAGAGGGGAGTAGTTAGATGAGATGATGCTGTGTGAGAACTGGACAGGTGTGTGGAGCAGTGTATGAGTAGTGAGTGTTGTGGATCAGCGCGAATGCGCTTGGGGAGAGAAGGGTGCAGGTGGCACCAGGTGTGAGAGCACAGGTGTGCAAGTACAAGGGTGTGGAATATATGGAGCAGAGAATGAGTGGTGTGGAGAGAGTTGGAGTAAGTGGTGCGGAGTGGTGTGCATGGTGTGAAGGTGTGGATGGGGGAAGAGTGGACCCCTTTCACGAGTACCCGGGGCGGGTAGTGTAAGTGTGAGGTAGAGGGTATAGGTAAATTGTGGTTGGATATTGGCATTTGTGGTGCGGTTGCAGAATGGTATTGTGGATGGGTGCATTAGTGTTGTGGAAATGGCTGGGCGTGTAGCCTGTTAGTGTGTGTAGTTGGTTGGGCACTCCACCACTGTGAGGATGTCGGCCAGGTGAGGCCGCAGGTGGGCTCTGGGAGCCGTTAGTGTCAGTGGGGCCCGAGGATCCGGAGGACGGACCCGGGTAGCCCAGTGCCAGAGAGGGCACCGAGTGGGGAGAGCGCCAGAGGGCCTTCCCCAGGTAGTTAGGTTAGGGTAAGGAGCAGGTAAGCTCGGAGGCAACTGCAGTGGTGGAGGTGTGCAGGTGGGTAGACCTGCGGGGAGAGCTACACGTCGCGGCCCAGAAATTGTGCGAGGGCACCGGGAGATGAATCGGGGGAGTGAGACCCCAAATTGAAAAGCACCACAATTGGTCAATGGGAATTGGTTTTTAGAACCCATAGTGTAAGAGGGCCAATGGTTTGGCAGGAGAAGACCCCGGGTAATGTAAAGTTGTTAAAGTCATTTAGGAAATAGTTAGGATTGATGAACCTGTCGCACCATACGCAGCCACTTGCCTGAGGTAATGATGATGACTCCACACCTGTGTTTTCTTTGTTCTGTGTGCAGGAAATGAGAATTGCTGTGTGGATTGGTGAGACGCATCACGACGTGGATGAGACATTGGGGTGATTCCATCTCTCCCTCCTTAGGAGGGACTGATGATGAATTGGTGATGGCAAATTATGATGTTGAGTTGGAGATGGCAAATTTTGATGAGAGTTGAAAATGGCAAATTTGATTGGTTAGGAGGGAGAGAAGACGAATTTGGTTTATGGGAGGAACGGGGAAGACAGTAGGGACGTTTGTTGATTTGTAAAATAGATGTTTATGGGTAGTGTTGTGTTTTGTGGATACAGTAAGGGGTAAGGGAGGGGCCATGTAGGTTACCTGGTCGGGGGGGGGGGCGTACGGTAGGAACGTACCTGTCTCACCTGGCTCCCATGTGCCCCCAGTGTGCATTACCTTACATTGCGTGCACTTTTGCGCCCTTACCACCTTACTCACTTGTCTTTTCTTTTGTCTCCCACCTCCGAGGATCTGGCTTTGGGGCAGAGAGAGAGGAGAGAGAGGTGCTGGCTCCGCAGTTGTGGGCCTGCACTTTCGCTGCTTGCTGCCGGGATCGATACACCATATGGACCGCAATTTTGGTGGCCACCCACAATGGACCGCAGTTCTTTTGCGGCCAAGCACCACCCGGGGATGGACCTATGGGTCAACGTGGCACCTATGCCATACAGGTGAACCACTAATAGTTGGCCCCCTGGCGGCCCCAATTCAGAAATGGACGCGGTTGGCACCTTTCTTTATTTTTAAAGAAGCAAGAAGGCCAAGTGCACCACACGAAGGCAAGACCAGCGGCAGAACATCGGCCGGCTGCGACACCACCGGTGACTATAAACACTTTATTGGTGCACCGGATGGTGCTGACTGTGTGATGGGGTGGTGCTTTTGGTGCTTGGATGGGGTGCTCTGCACATTATTAAAGGCCGTAAGGCCACAGAGCACTCGTGGGTTGGTGTATCGATGCTGGCATGCGTGCTCTCTCTATGCATAACATCTGCATGTGTTCCTCCAAAAACAGGTCCTGGATCGTAGTGTAAATATCAGCGTAGTCTTATGTAAATAATGCTCCCTACCGGCTGTATGTTTAGTTTGAGGATTCTTTCCGCGATTCGGTTATCCTGTGGGTGTGTTTCTGTGAGGAGAAGGGTGCAACGTCGCAGGGGGACATATTTACTCATTTGTGAACATCTGTAAAACTGTCGCACTCAGGGTAGAGTTAATAGTAGAGGGAACTACATCTGAGTGCCACACTAACGTAGGTAAAAATTTATCGGGTCGGGACGCCCCGAGGGTAGAGAAGGGTGCAATGTTGCGGATATGGGATTTGGCCTCCATCCATATCCGCTTGTAAATATTCCCCTATTTCCCCAATACTCCCCAACTATCCCCAATCCCCCATTCCCTAGTCCCATTGTCTGTAAACAACACTCTGTAGAACCGACCTTCCCCTTTTTCCCCCATTAAATGTCGTGCCCAGGTTCACCGCATCTCACGTAGACAACTATAGGACATCTTGCTAGTTATTCTTAGTCTATGTCAGTTACGGACTCGTTTCCATTAATTCTGACTCTTCGTTGCACCAGAATGTGATTGTATGGCACCAGTAGTGAGTTTAGGACCTCCCCATACCTCCTCCCATCTTCCTCATGAAACTACAACAACAACTACAACAACAGCGCGCGGGGAGTGTGCGTCCTCACTCCGGCTTGGTTAGCCGCCATTGTCCACGTGCTCCGACGGGGTTACCACGAAGGGGCTGACTGTCGGCCCCTCGTCAAGGGCGGAGCCCGGTAACCCCCCGCACCCAATAAGAAGCAACGGGCCGATTCCATCTGGGGCGGAGCTAACGAGCCGAGGGCGTGTCACTCCCCGCTGGATATACGCAGCGACTTACCGGACGTGACGTAAGATGCGCCCCCAGCCTGAAGAGAACCAGACGCCACCTCCAGCGCGACGATACCTCCCTGCATCTTTTGGACCGCGCTATCCTGTCCCTGAGCCAAGGTGCACCTTGTGCTGTCCATCGACTACCTGCCCTTCCTTGCCATCAATCCCTGTGTGAGTCAGTCTTGTCCCGTTTATCTGTGGTCTGTCGGGAATAAGATAAGTGTGTCTAAGTGCCTACCTTCCTATGCTGTACCTCTTGTCCTTGTAATCTCAACGCTCTGCATACAAATATTATAACCTCCTCCGGAGGTCTTGAGAACTGTACCCCTGGTGTCGTGTCATCTAACCCAGCCGTTGTGTCCTTTCCTTAATTGATTTAGCATAGCGCAATTTGGCCAACATTCGAGTGGAATCGGGTAAACTGTGCAGACGCGGTCATACCAAACCGCTCGGTAAACTAACATCCAAGACCGCGTCTGTAACAATATATATATATATATATATATATATATATATATATATATATATATATATATATATATATATATATATATTGTTACGGATCTCCGACGTCGGCTCTCCCCTTATCAAGGGGGGGTTAATCCCCATGTCCTTTTATCTGGCCGACGCGAGTCCAGGAAGTTATAACGTCCTTCCCGGCACGGCGTTAGGTAGGGTTTTTAGGCTACTAGGGATTCGCTACTACCTAAGTACTAACGCCAGCCGGAAACGAGGGAATAACTCCCTCCCGAATCATGGATATTATTGGAATATTGCCGAGCGGATAGCAATCCACGACCCGTGCTGTTAACCAGTGACTAGACCCGATTCTGGCGGTTCCTAATCGTGCCACGCTTACCCAATTAGAGAAAAGACTGATGCGATCGGATGGAGAGGAAACCAGGAAAATAGGAAGAACAGATGGGTTTATTAATTATGTACAAAGAAGAGGAGGAAACGAAAGAATGTACAAGAAAGAAAGAGGAAGGAAAAGTACACAGGGCAGTCTTAACTACAGGCTTGACTTATTCCCTGGACAAACGGGCCCGTCTCACACACAGACCCTCACACGGGGATTGCAGATGGTAGGGTGGAAGGTCCGGCGATGGTGTCCAGGCTCCAGTCCGGCTCCGGTCCAGCAGACGAAAAACCCGGCAGGCAGTTCTTCACGTAGCATAACGCGGGCGGACAATTATAATGACGGGGGAAGGCTGGTATACTGGCGTACGTAATATGCGCACTACTCGCTCCAAGCGCACCCTCCCCAAGGTCCTCCACGCTGCAGTTCGTGGCAATGCGTGCCGCGCGCTCGCCCTTCGTACAGCCGGTTTCCACAGCACGTCTCTTTGAAATACCAATGCCAGCGAGTCCTCTTTGATCAAGCACATAAGTCCTTATACTCACGAGTTCTCTGTAATCACGACAGTCCTCTCCACAACGATAAGTCCTTCCAATACCAATCTTTCACTCGAGTCCTTATACTCGCGAGTCCTCTGTAATCATGACAGTCCTTTCCACAACGATAAGTCCTGTCGAAGGGCTTTGTGCGCTGGCTTTTATAATCAAGCCAGCGAACGCTCTCGAAGCCCAAAAGCCATGCCTGTCAGGCGATGTCACTTCAGCCCTGGTTGGCTGGTTATCGCTTACCGGCCCCACCCTGACGGCTGGGTGACGTGGCCACACCTCCTCCCTGGCGCTCCGCCCCCTTTTTCCAGGCTTCACCTCGTGGCTTATGGCGGTGTTGAGCGAGCTCAAGGGCAGCGAAGGCTGCTGTCCAAGGAGCGTACCAAATTGGGAGGGGCCATGGGCACTGACTGGAGAGCGCTTAATGGCGTCGCTTGGAAGGGAGGCTGCAAAATGAATGGAAGGGCCTACTCTTATTTGATTGATGCAACGCAGATTCAACTATTGGAAAATGCCCTTATCTAACACATATTATGAAATAGCTGACGTCCTATGGTGACCTACGTGTTGCTTGTGGCCTATCTATGGGGTGCTACCTTTAACCTTTAATGATGTGATATTTACAAGCAAGTGTGGGTTCTCAAAACCGCAACAATACACACACACACACACACACACACACACACACACACACACACACACACACACTGATGAATCACACTCCCTGTGACACACACCAGGATGACAGTTTATAGCTGGGTCGGGATTCTAGCCCAGGCTGGATAACTTAGAAACTATAGGGTGCTTGCTGCATACCTCTAGGCCATCCTACCAGCCCCTACCATATTACAACACTAAAAAAAAAAAAAACTTGATAGTTGACACTTCGTTTTTGTCGAAAAACGGTGGATGTGGATAGATAATAAATTGATCTGACTTTTTCTTAAAAGGGGATTTTTAATTGTGAGATTATGTGGGTGTGAGTGTTAAGCTTTGGTTTATCATGGTATTTCATTTATCATTCATTTTAGGGAACTCAGATGTTCGTGTCATGTTAAAACATGATGTGACGAGGAATTCGGAAATGACGTCACGACCGACACATGTTTTTGCAGGACTCTGGTTCTTCAACATTTCCCACCACACGACTCCCCGTGTTGAATCCTTCAAGTCGAAATCGTTCGTGGTCACCCCGGGTTGAATCCTTCAAGTGTAAAACGTTCGTGGTCGCCCCGGGTTGAATCCTTCAAGTGTAAAACGTTCGTGGTCGCCCCGGGTTGAATCCTTCAAGTGTAAAAGGTTCGTGGTCACCAACAAAGTGTAAAACGTTCGTGGTCGCCCCGGGTTGAATCCTTCAAGTGTAAAACGTT
This sequence comes from Myxine glutinosa, assembly GCF_964187855.1. Taxonomy (NCBI): domain Eukaryota; kingdom Metazoa; phylum Chordata; class Myxini; order Myxiniformes; family Myxinidae; genus Myxine; species Myxine glutinosa. The sequence goes on from NC_136266.1 coordinate 109,551,481, forward strand.
CGTGGTCACTCCGTGTTGAATCCTTCAAGTGTAAAACGCTCGTGGTCACCCCTTGTTGAATCCTTCAAGTGTAAAACGTTCGTGGTCACTCCATGTTGAATCCTTCAAGTGTAAATCGTTCGTGGTCACCCCGTGTTGAATCCTTCAAGTGTAAAACGTTCGTGATCACCCCAGGTTGAATCCTTCAAGTGTAAATCGTTCGTGGTCGCCCCGGGTTGAATCCTTCAAGTGTAAAACGTTCGTGGTCGCCCCGGGTTGAATCCTTCAAGTGTAAAACGTTCGTGGTCACCCCGTGTTGAATCCTTCAAGTGTAAAACGTTCGTGGTCACCCCGTGTTGAATCCTTCAAGTGTAAATCGTTCGTGGTCGCCCCGTGTTGAATCCTTCAAGTGTAAAACGTTCGTGGTCGCCCCGGGTTGAATCCTTCAAATGTAAAACGTTCGTGGTCACCCCATGTTGAATCCTTCAAGTGTAAAACGTTCGTGGTCATCCCAGGTTGAATCCTTCAAGTGTAAATCGTTTGTGGTCGCCCCGGGTTGAATCCATCAAGTGTAAATCGTTCGTGGTCACCCCGTGTTGAATCCTTCAAGTGTAAAACGTTCGTGGTCGCCCCGTGTTGAATCCATCAAGTGTAAATCGTTCGTGGTCACCCCGTGTTGAATCCTTCAAGTGTAAAACGTTCGTGGTCACCCCAGGTTGAATCCTTCAAGTGTAAATCGTTTGTGGTCGCCCCGGGTTGAATCCTTCAAGTGTGAAACGTTCGTAGTCGCCCCGGGTTGAATCCTTCAAGTGTAAAATGTTTGTGGTCACCCCGTGTTGAATCCTTCAAGTGTAAAACGTTCGTGGTCACCCCGTGTTGAATCCTTCAAGTGTAAAACGTTCGTGGTCACCCCATGTTGAATCCTTCAAGTGTAAATCGTTCGTGGTCACCCCAAGTTGAATCCTTCAAGTGTAAATCGTTCGTGGTCGCCCCGGGTTGAATCCTTCAAGTGTAAAACGTTCGTGGTTGCCCCGGGTTGAATCCTTCAAGTGTAAAACGTTCGTGGTCACCCCGTGTTGAATCCTTCAAGTGTAAAACGTTCGTGGTCACCCCGTGTTGAATCCTTCAAGTGTAAATCGTTCGTGGTCGCCCCGTGTTGAATCCTTCAAGTGTAAATCGTTCGTGGTCGCCCCGTGTTGAATCCTTCAAGTGTAAATCGTTCGTGGTCGACCCGGATTGAATCCTTCAAGTGTAAATCGTTCGTGGTCACCCCGTGTTGAATCCTTCAAGTCGAAATCGTTTGTGGTCACCCCGGATTTAATCCTTCGTGTAAAACGTTCGTGGTCACCCCGAGGCGACCTGGTCCCGGTTCGAAAGGGACGGGGTTGGCGCTGAACAAGTTTAAAACAACGCGGGAGGGACCTGGAGGGACCTGGAGGGTGAAGTTTGTTTTGCGGCCTCGAGGAGCCGAGTTTACCCCGGGGTTCCATGCTCTCGTGTAAAAAGGCCGATACAGTAGTAAACGTACAATTTGATTTACTGTTATTTTGCAGAGCTTCGGTGTTGCCGAGACAGTATGTTGGCAAGGGTTATCCTGGGTAGTTTGCCATTGCTTTCTCCACATTGCCCGTGCTCTATCCTTTTAAATTATCAGCATGAAGTAAGGAAGCAGGACGGGATTTGCTATTCAGTCCTTCGTGCGACTTTTTAAGTCTTTATTCTTTTTTATTTAATTTGTTTTTATTCTCAGTTAATTTTTTATTTGATTTAATTAATTTTTATTTCATTTTTTGTTTATTGTAATTATTTAATTTTATTTATTTTATTTGTTATTATTTAATTTAATTTTATTTATTTAAGTTAATTTTATTTAAGTTTAATGATTTTTCTTGTAATTATTTGATTTTATTTATTTATTATTATTATTTATTTAAATTATAAAAATTTAAATTTCATTTAAATTATTTAAGTAAATTTCATTTAAGTTTTATTATATTTTTCTTGTATTTATATAATTTAATTTATTTATTTGTTATTATTTTTAATTTAATTAATTAATTTTTTTATTTAAGTTAATTTTATTTAAGTTTTATTATTTTTCTTGCAGTTATTTAATGTTTTTAATTATTATTTATTTATTTTAAGTTTGTTATTTTTAAGTCTTTGGTAGGACTCATCCGGGATTTGAACCACTGACCTTCTCGACTCAGATCGGACACTCGAACCATTCATTGCACCACCGAGTGTGGTTACCTGCATTCACACACTCTAAAGAATCCAAAAATTTAAACAATAAAAATCATCAACTCAGCACGATATCAGTGCGTATAAGCGGGGTGGGAGGAGTGAGGAGTGCGGGGGTAACCGACCCTTCGTGCGTTCAAAGAGGAAAGGGAGTAATGTGGCTCCCGGATGCGCAACGATAGGCTCCGAGCGGACCGGTGTGACTCACGCTTGATTCAGGCGACGTGAAGATTAAAAGGCGAAGACGTCGGGCGGAGCTCAGTACACCTTCGTCGTGCGTCGAGAGACCCTCACGTGCCCCGGGACAAACAAAACCAAAGGGTCTGCGCGACGAGCGACGGTCGCGACATCATGGTTGTCCGAGTGAAGATCCCTGTCCCTGTCACGCTACTGCTGTTCGTGTCCTTCGTCACGTCCAGAAAAATCATAGACGAGGATGACATGCTCGGAGGCATGGTGAGTTCATATGTTAACAATCATGTTACCAACCGTAAATCATCGCGGCGGGAAATTGAAGACCGGCTATTTTATCTTATAACGTCAACGTGTATGTGGCAAAAACATTTCATTGATAACTAGAGCGGCGCCAGGTAGACCACATACCTCTGCGAGGGTGAACATTTTACCATTTGTATCCACTGATAAGTCGGATCTGGATTCCGACATGAGCCAAAATCGAATCGCCTTGTTCTTGTCGCATAACCAACTCATTCACCAAGTTTTGTCACAAGTTGTCCACAACTTTTTGAGATATCCTGCTATGTATCGTTTTTTGCCCTATTTCCCAATGGTGAAGAATCACTTTTAAAATATCTGATCCGGATTCAGATCTTCACCAAAAAATAATAATTTCGTCTTTTTTACATGACCAAACTGTCCACCAAGTTTCGTTTTGAGAGATCCTGCTCACAGACAAACAAACAGATAGACAGTGGTGAAAACCTCCGTCCTCCGGTAAAAACTTCCGATATCCCGAGCTGTTAGGGTTACCAGGATAACCCGCGGTTCAATGTAATAATGTTAATACGTGATAGTTACTATTAGTATTCCAGAACGAATTTCGTAAAAAGCTGAGACGAACTAACCTGTTGAAACCTCAGGTTTCCACCGGAGTAACCGCCACGTGCGAACACACAACTAGCAGACTCCATGCACCCACGCTTCCGGATTATAAACCGCACTACCCGACCTGGGTTTCCCAAAACAGGCCGTCCATGATCCATGATCCATGATCCACGATCCGTGGAATCCGCGATCCGCGATGAATGAATATCTCGTGTTTCTATTCGATGTACGTATTTGATGAATGAGCCTGGTGTTGGCTTAGCGGTTAGGGTGCCGGCTTGGGATCCTAGGATCCTGGGTTCGGATCCCGGTCGATCGCTGAATTAACACCAGGGGGGTTGACTCAGCCTGTCATCCTTCCGAGGTCGGCAAATTGAGTACCAGCTCACTGGTAATTCCCTGTGTGGCGCAAGAGGCGAGGAAGAGGGCTTGCGGCAGGAAGGGCATCCGACCATAAAACATTGCTTCAAAAAGGGGACCACGGTGCTTGAAAAAGGCCAAATCCTGCGCTGCAGGGGGAAAATGGCATCAAAAGGTGGTTCTACGTATTTGATGAATGTGACGCTTGCTTTTCTCAGAAAGACTCTATACCAGTGTTCGCGTTCCGTCTGGTAGGTGGACGGTTCGATTCCGATCGATTCCGACCCTGGCTGGCAGGATGGCCTAGATGTCCCCCCCCCCCCCCCCCTAAACTGCCATCCTCGTGTGTCACTGGCAGGATGATTCATCAACGATGCCATTCCTCTGATGGACGTTAAACTGGGAGTCCCATGTGTTGGCATTCGTTGGTGGATGTGTAAAGACCCCACGGCGTTATTCATGAAGGTTGGTGGATGTGTAAAGACCCCACGGCGTTATTCATGAAGGGTAGGCAAGCTATCGCCAGCACCATAAACAAATTACTAAATCCTGCCCTGACCTACACAAGGCATTGCATCAGTGGCACAGCCGCACCCATTCTATTCCATTTTTTTTTTATTGTCCACGTGAAACATTGAAAATTTTCATCCACTGGCAATTCAATTCAAAAAGGGTGCATCAGATCCTCTTCATATTAGCATTGAACATGTGAATGGAATTAGCACAAATGTCTGCTTAAAACGACAGCATAAGGCGAATAAGGTGAAGCTTAAGGTGAAGGCGAATGCCTGTATGATTAAAACAGAAAGAAACACCAAGTGGGTGCGACGGCTTCCACATTATCCTGTGAACCTTCAACACGGCACATATCTCAGCCAATGTACAAATTGAGGGTTTGTCCAGACGCTGGACAATCTTCCTGGGTATTTCAAGTTTCTTAAAATTATCTTTTGACATATTACCAAATGTACATAGTGTTAAAGGTTCGGTGTGGCACGCGGGGTTCATGAGAGGTTGGCTCGGACCCACCACTCGACCTCTTACCCTGAAGCCAACCAACCACGGATAACTCCACGACCCCCACAGGTTGCTGAGCAACCGCAGACGCCGGTTGAGGTAGCTAAATCTAGCAGGGTCCCCACGCCCACAATCGCTTTACCTCACTGGTGGTTTAGCTATCCCACCTGGAGAACTGCGCTCTCGACTTCCCACCCTGTCTACTTATTATGTACGGCTGACCAAACCATAGGTGGGAGGTCAGAAAAGCTAGTGGAACAAATCAATAGGGCACAACTTCCCATCTATTTATTATGTATGCTATGTCTAACAAATGGAGGAAAACACACTGAGCAGGTTTGGAAAGTTTATATTCTCGTTAACCAATAGCACGTATTTACAGCACAATTCAAGTATATACGGAATGCAGAGACACGCAGAACAGTCTTAACCCCTAACACTTAAGGATAACCTTATAAACTTTTATTAATCGAAGACATAAGGCAGGCGCCTCACTCACACCATGAAAAGTAGAGAGAAAGAGAGAGTCTGGGGCATTGTCTCAACCTCTCGCTATCCTGACGCAATTAAGCGGGCTTGCATTGATCCAACGTGGAGGGAAGAAAATGGAAGGGAGGAAATGTGAGTGCTGTGTGGGTGTGGGGTGTCAGACGATCGTGTGTATCAGTATGTGTGGATGGAGCCGTTCCCCTTAAGGATTATGTGCTGCCGTTTACCCTCAGAATCCTTTGGTAAGCGCAACCTGTTTCTCTCCAGCGTAACTCGTTGGTTTCAGCGCAACTCAGACATTGACCAAGCAATCCCGCCCAATCGCTGCACGGTGTCCGTATTGTGGTCTTCAATGTGGCCATGTAGCTTTCCCTCCCTGGCAGCGCAGAACTGGCACAGTGTGATTGATGCATGCAACACAGGTTTTTAGCGCGAACATAGCTCTGAATGTGTGTTTTGTGGCATAATGTGTGTGCTGTGAGACATATTGCATTGTGTGTATGGTTTGTACGGTGGGAAGATGCAGGAGGAAGAGGGATGGGATTCAAATGGATTGAGGATGGGAAGGATTGAAATTGATTGAATGAAGAGGGGGATTTTAAGAATGTATGGGGTCCAAGAGGTTCTGAGAGGGAAAGGTTGAGGGATTTTCGAGAGGAACGAGGCAAGAGAGGTTTGCAAGTGAAAGTGTAAAGGATTTCAATGGAGGGAGGGATGGATGGATGGATGAGGGTGAGGGTGGGGTTGGGAGAGTGGATCGGGTGATTTCACAAAGGAAATTACAACGGGGATATAGGACCTTCTAAACACACACAACACATTTTCTCTGTCCCTACTACGAGGGAGAAGGTAACCTGACTAAACACACCAGAGATGTCAACAAGTCACCTGAGCCAAGTCTCAAGTAAGTCTCAAGTTTATAAGGACAAGTCTCAAGTCAAGTGTCACGTCATAATGTCATATATCACTGACCTTGGTTACGTGTATGCCTTTAATATTCAAAAGGTTTACACGAGTCATGAGCTGGTTGTTTATGTGAGCTTGATGGGTTTTTTTTGGGCATGTGTACTCTGTAAAATAAATGACATGGAGAAAATAAAAATGACAAAGTTTAATTGCTTTAATTCAGAATTGTTAACCTAATGGTCACCCACAGAATAAGATCAAAATTAAGCAAATAAGATCACCCTCGGAATCTCTGCCATGCTACCTATAACGAAGTGAAGCGTGCAAGCGCAGAGAGCAGAAACAATTGCTACACAGTGACGCCCAGTCTCGATGGAGTAATGGTGAGAATGTCCACTCAAAGTAAAACCATTACGTGTGTTTGTTTGTTTGTTTGTTTAGTTTAGTCCCATTGTAAGCCATAAAACAGGTAGACTAAAAAAGAAGAAGAAGCAGAAAGAGAAGAAGCTAAATGGGTATGATCTGAACAGAGCAGCAGCAGTAACAATTCCATACGTATACATACATATATACATATACGCAGTACGCACGCATACATGCCTCCTGAATTCAATGGCATATCATCCATGTAATGAAAGATACTATAGCTCGACTTGCTTTTATTCATAATTTTACCTCCTTTTACTCCACTAGACACATGTATGTGCGATTGAAGGCTCGGAACTCAGCGGCACTTTGGGCGATGTATAAGTACGTAATGTGGCGGACACGAAAGCTCACTGGCGTGATGGCATCATTCCGCGCACCAAGTGGGCGGCGGCCACACCTGAGGGGTAGGCGTGGCCGCAGGATATACACCGGGCGCGCAGCCCGGAGTGCTCCAGTGCTACAGTGGAGCTCTTGTAATAAAGACTCTTTGAACTTACCGCGTTGTCTGCTTCCTCCTTGCTATACAAGTAGTGCGCGTAGCACCGCGCTTCATTGGTGACCCACCGACGTTCTGGTCAGCCGTCGCTGACCACCCGAACGCACCACAGCAATGGCAACCAACGCGGTCCAAATCAAACTCCCCGAGTTCTGGGAGGCTCAAGCCGAAGTTTGGTTCCTGCAGGCAGAAGCCCAGTTCCGACTTCGAGGCATCACGGTGGACGAGACCATGTACTGCCACGTGGTCGCCTCCCTCGGGCCCGGCACGGCCGCCCGCGTCGTGTCGGTCCTGAGGAACCCACCGGCCAACGGCAGGTACGAGGCGATCAAGCGTCTCCTCCTCGCCACGTTCGGCCTCACGGTGGACGCACGGGCCGACCGCCTCCTGGACCTCCCCGAGCTCGGTGACACGCAACCGTCGGTCCGCATGGACCATATGCTGTCGTTGATGGGCGACGAAACCCCGAACGCTCTATTCCGGGCGTTATTTCGACGCCAGCTGCCGGCACGAGTACGCCTCGCCTTGGCCGGTTCTGCGACGACGGAACCCCGAGCTCTCGCTGCCGAGGCCGACAGGTTCTTCGCGGCTTTGGACACGCAGGCGAGTTTTGGCGCGGCCGTCGCAAATCCCGAGGCTGATGCACACCTCGTGGCTGATGCTGATGCACACCTCGCGGCTGCCGCCACGCCCCACCCACCACCGCCGCCGCGGAGAAAACCGCGGCCTCCACCGCCTCCGCCGCCAACCTGGTGTTTTTTCCACACCCAGTTCGGCCACGAGGCTCGGCAATGTCGCCCGCCGTGCTCATTCGGCAGGTCGGGAAACGCCCGGGCCGGCCCTCGGTAGTGGCACTGAGCGCCGGCCGTTCAAACAGCCTACTGTTCATCACGGACACCTTATCCGGGCGCCGTTACCTGTGCGACACGGGAGCGCAGGTGAGTGTCGTTCCCGCCGGTACGTCCGACAAGCAGACCGCGGGCCGGGGCCCCGCGCTGCTTGCTGCCAACGGTACGTCCATTCGCACATACGGAAAACGCTGCCTTTCTCTGCGGTTCGGAGGGCAGGTTTTCCGGTGGTCGTTCGTCACTGCCGACGTGCCTATGGCACTGCTTGGCGCGGACTTCCTCTGTGCCAATGGCCTGTTGGTGGACGTAAAGCACAGAAGGCTTGTCCAGGCTGAGATGTTCAGCTCGCTCGCTTGCGCGCTGCCCGCCTCGTTGAGCAGCTCCCAGAGCGGCTCATCGAGCGGCTCGCCGAGCGGCTTGCTGATCGGATCGGTTCCGGCCAGGTTCATCTGTACGCTTCCGGCAGTGAACGAATTCACCCGCCTCCTCGCCGGCTTCCCGGCCCTCACGCGGCCCACCTTCTCGGCGGGGGCCGTCAAGCACGGGGTGGAACACCACATCCCCACCGCCGGGCCACCGGTCTACGCCCGGGCACGCCGCCTCGAGCCGATGAAGCTCACGGTAGCTAAAGCGGAGTTCGCTATGCTGGAGCGGCTTGGCATCGTGCGGCGCTCCGAGAGTGCTTGGGCGTCGCCGCTCCACATCGTGCCAAAGCCCGGCGTGGGATGGCGACCGTGCGGGGAATGCCGGCACCTCAACGATGCCACCACCCCCGACCGCTACCCCGTCCCCCACATTCAGGACTTCTCCGCCCGGTTGGCGGGCATGTCCTTCTTTTCAAAGGTGGACCTCATACGCGGCTACCATCAGGTCCCCGTCAGGCCAGAAGACATCCCGAAGACGGCGGTCATCATGCCATTCGGACTTTTCGAATTTCTTCGGATGCCCTTCGGGTTGAAAAATGCGGCTCAGGCGTTCCAGCGACTAATGGACAGCGTCTTGCGCGACTTGGATTTCGTCTCCGTCTACCTGGATGACATCCTCGTCGCCAGCGCGTCCCCCGAAGAGCACCTACACCATCTCCGCACGCTCTTCGAATGTCTGGGCCAGCATGGCCTCATCGTGAACCCCGCCAAGTGCCGGTTCGGCATCGTTGACATCGACTTTTTGGGGCACCGCGTCACCAGGCACGGGGCCGTCCCCCTACCGGCCAAGGTGGAGGTGGTGAAGGGGTTTCCGCTCCCCCACATGATCAAGGGGCTCCAGGAGTTCCTGGGCATGGTAAACTTTTACCATCGGTTCCTGCCCCGCATCGCCCAGCTCCTGCGCCCCTTGCACGAGGCCCTCCGAGGGAAGCCGGGCAAAGGTGACATTACCTGGACCGAGCAGATGGACGCAGCGTTCGCGGGTGCGAAGCTCGCCTTGGCTAACGCCACCATGCTCGCGCACCCGGCGCCCGATGCACCGATCGCCCTCACCACCGACGCCTCGGACTACGCGGTGGGCGCGGTGCACGAGCAATGGGTGCGTGGTGCCTGGCAACCGCTGGCGTTCTTCAGCCGGCAGCTTCGCCCGCCCGAACGCCGTTATAGTACCTTCGACCGCAAGTTGCATGGGCTTCACCTGGCGGTCAGGCACTTCTGCCATCTGCTCGAGGGCCGTGCGTTCACGGCCTTCGTCGACCACAACCCACTGGTCTTCGCGATGGGCAAGGTCACCGAGCCGTGGTCGGCCCGGCAGCAGCGTCACCTCTCGGCCGTGTCCGAATATACAACGGACATCCGGCACGTCGCGGGGAAGGACAACCCGGTGGCGGATTGCCTTTCCCGGTCCGTCGCCCACACAGTCCACCTTGGCATCGACTATGCCCGGATGGCGGCGGACCAGGCCGCCGACCCCGGCGTCCAGGCCTTGCGGACCGCCGTCATGGGCCTCCGCGTCACCGAGGTGCCATTCGACGGCGCGGGCACGGCCCTCTTGTGCGACGTCTCCCTCGGGCGGCATCGCCCCATCGTGCCCGCGGGCTGGCAGCGCCAGGTTTTTGACACCATCCACGGCCTGTCCCACCCGGGCAGGAAGGCCTCCCAGAGGTTGGTCGCCGACAAGTTTGTCTGGCATGGCCTCCGGAAGGCCGTCCGCGGCTGGACCAGGACGTGCCTCGCGTGCCAGCGTGCGAAGGTGCACCGGCACACCCAGGCCCCATTGGCCCCGTTTAGGGTGCCGGAACGTAGGTTCGACCACGTGCACGTGGACCTGGTGGGACCTCTGCCCCCCTCGCGGGGTTTCACCCATGTCCTGACAATGGTGGACCACACCACCTGGTGGCCGGAGGCCGTGCCTTTGGCGGCGACGACGGCGGCGGACGTCGCGCAGGCGTTCATCGCCACCTGGGTCGCCCGGTTCGGCGCCCCCTCGGACATCTCGTCCGACCGCGGCCCCCAGTTCACCTCGGAGCTCTGGGGGGCAGTCGCGCGGGGGCTCGGGGTCCAGCTGCACCGAACCACGGCCTACCACCCCCAGGCCAACGGCCTGTGCGAGCGGTTCCACCGCTCGTTGAAGGCCGCGCTCCGGGCCACCCTCCGCGACGGCGGCTGGGTCGACAGGCTCCTCTGGGTCCTGCCGGCCTCCGGACGGCGCCCAAGGACGACCTGCACGCATCCGCGGCGGAGTTGGTCTTCGGACAACCGCTGCGGGTGCCGGGCGAGTTCCTCCCCGACCCCACGACACCATGGTCCGCAGCGCAGGAGCGCTCAGCGCTGCAGGAGACAGCCCGGAGGTTCGCCCCGGTGCCGACGGCGCACCACGGGCACCCGCCTACGCACGTCGCCCCGGAGCTTCGCACTGCGGAGTACGTCTTCGTCCGGCACGACGCCCACCGGACACCACTGCGGCCCCCGTACGACGGGCCTTTCCGCGTGCTGGAGACCGGGGTGAAACATTTCACCTTGGACATCGGCGGTACTCCCGACCGCATCTCAGTGGATCGCCTCAAGCCGGCCCACCTTGACGTGGACCACACACCGCCAGTGGCTCGCCCACCGCGTCAGGGCCGCCCCCCTGTGGGCGGTCCCCCGGCACCGCCCAGGCCCACCGGCACGCCACCCCCCGGTCCTGCACCCATCCCGGGTGCAGCCGGAGGCATCCCAGCTGGCATCCCTGCACCCCGGACGCCGCCAGTCGCCAGAGGGCACTTCGGCCGGGTCATCCGTTTGCCCCGCAAACTGGCCCTCCAGGTGCGCGGTAATTCTGGGGGGGCGCGTGTGGCGGACACGAAAGCTCACTGGCGTGATGGCATCATTCCGCGCACCAAGTGGGCGGCGGCCACGCCCGAGGGGTAGGCGTGGCCGCGGGATATACACCGGGCACGCAGCCCGGAGCGCTCCAGTGCTACAGTGGAGCTCTTGTAATAAAGACTCTTTGAACTTACCGCGTTGTCCGCTTCCTCCTTGCTATACAAGTAGCGCGCGTAGCACCGCGCTTCAGTAATACCTTTTATCAACTTGGCGCGGCCTATTTACCGAGTTTGTGCTCCCTTTTGGAGCATGACTCCGGCAGTCTTTGTTTTCAAACATAATCACATCCTACCAGACATTGAATGAAAATTAGTTACAAAGACATCATTGAGATATATATTTTGACATAGTGTTTATTCATTCATCGTCATTGTCAATAAGTCGACAAGCTGAAGTCTCAAGTCTTTAAGGCCAAGTCTCAAGTTGTCGCAAGTCACAAAATTTGTGACTCGAGGTCAAGTCCCCAAATCGAGTCCAAGTCGCCATCTTTGAAACACACTAACTCCTGAAATATCTAAGTGAGGGTTCTTTATGTGTTGAGTGTGTCACCCCGGGGTCCTTTTTCCATAACAGCAACAATATCAAATTGAAAGTAAGAATACTATGAATAAAGGACTGATAGGAAATAACCAAAATGCCATTAATATCAACATGCCACTCTTTCCATTTTCTTAGAAAAGATCATATTTGGTTTGCTTTACCGGGCTACACTTGGGAATTATTGCTCTATTTTCACGAGGAATTGATCATCGTGCCCAAATACTTATACTCATAAACTTGTTCTATACCTTGATAATGAATAATCAAAGGGTCATGGCCACCTGCTAAATGGTGAAAATCAAAAACAATTTCCTTTGTCTTATTGACATTAAGAACTAAATAAAGATGTTCATACCAGTCTGCAAACTTCTCAACTTTGTTAACATATTCATGCTTATCGTTCATTCGGAACTCACTATTTACTGTATCATCAGCACATTTTATAATACGTACTACAATTAGGACTTGAACTGGAGCAGGTACTTGTAAACAAAGAAAACAAAATTGGAGAGAGAACGCAACCTTCGACTCAAAACCCTGACACGTAATACCATATTGTTGCACTTCGCCCGTTGCAGTCGATCCGTACGAAAACTGTGAATTCATCTTGAAAGCCTCGGTGTGACATCTAATTTCAGTAACTTATCTATTAATAACCAGCAGCCTGGTGCTGCATACGAAAGAGGATGAAGATGAGTTTGGGTTAAAGTCGTAACATGTGGTTAAAACATAAATATCGTACCACGAGCAGGGATGCACGAGGTCGGGCAAGAGGTGATGAAGATGGTAGAATAAGAAGGCTAACACAGCAACAACAGCGACAAGCTACAATAAGGGCAAGAGGTGATGAAGATGGTAGAATAAGAAGGCTAACACACTAACACAGCAACAACAGCAACAAGCTGCAATAAGGGCAAGAGGTGATGAAGATGGTAGAATAAGAAGGCAAACACAGCAACAACAGCGACAAGCTACAATAAGGGCAAGAGAAGATGAAGAGGGTGGAATAAGAAGGCTAACACAACAACAACAGCGACAAGCTACAATAAGGGCAAGAGAAGATGAAGAGGGTGGAATAAGAAGGCTAACACAACAACAACAGCGACAAGCTACAATAAGGGCAAGAGAAGATGAAGAGGGTGGAATAAGAAGGCTAACACAACAACAACAGCGACAAGCTACAATAAGGGCAAGAGAAGATGAACATGGTAGAATGAGAAGGCTAACACAACAACAACAGCGACAAGCTACAATAAGGGCAAGAGAAGATGAAGAGGTATTTTGGGTCTTTTGGAAACTATGAATTTTGGCAAAATGCTCGGTGTGCATGTGTAAACCCCTTAGCAGCAATGTTGATTTGGGCATGTTTATGGATTTTGTATGCACGAGATAAGGTTTGCTACCTAAAATGTCTCACAAACCTTCTAAAAAAAGCCTAAGCTACAGGAAAAGTACCTGAGAGAAAGGACTGTGCCTCCGCACCACAAAAGAGTTTGGAGAATTTTCTCAGTTTGCCCAAAAAGCTGAGAGCTTACAGATTTCCTTACTGAAAAATCCCGACGATGTGGGCCTACACAAGACCTGAAGGATTGTAGATGGGCGCGTTCTGGCCAAACCTACGATGGATCACTACCGGTGAATGAACTTTGAACCTTGTGAACATGGCAGATTTAGTGATTTATTTCATGGACGTTTGCAATTGAAAGACAAAATGACAATGCTGTGCGTCATTACCAACAAAGCAATGGATACCACTCTTCGACAAAGACATCTTTGTGACGTGAAAATACACAAATTGTGCCAGCTACATTTACATGAGATCTGGATGTACCAGGTCGACTTTCCTGAGGGAGACAGTATCTAGTTTGGGTGCTTCTGGACGAAGGACATATCTGGAGCTTGTGAATGCACAGAGTAAATTTAAAATCAACTTTCAAACTGATATCTCTTCTTTCTTCTCTCTATATTATAAAAGAGAGTTTTTGTTTGTTTGTCTGCGCAAGATAATCTCCTAAACGGTGAAAGATAGGAGGAAACCTCTAATACAAAAAATGTCGGGACGGGCCCCAGGAAGGTTTTAGGCAAGGTGGCGAGACTGGTCGAGGCCGCTTCGGCCAGGCTGGGCCCATTTCACAATTAAAAGCTGAGCTGAATTATGGTAGTCAATCTTCTACGGCCACGGGTAAAAGCTGAATTATAGTAGTAAATTCATTCAAAAAGAACTAAAAATGTTGGGACGGGCCCCGGGAAGGTTATAGGCTAGGTGGCGAGGCCGGTCGAGGCCCACCTCAGCTGGGCTGGGTCCATTTCGCAATTAAAAGCTGAGCTGAAATATAGTCGTCAATCTTCTACGGCCGCGAGTAAAAGCTGAATTATAGTAGTAAATTCATTCAAAAAGAACTCGGGCAATGCTGAGTGCTTTCGGCTAGTTTACTATAAATCATGGTGGGGCAGGAGGAGGTGGGGGGAGTGTTGGGGGGGAGCTGTGAGGGCTGTTGTAAATATATTCTTTGTTTGGTTCTGGGGCACAAGAGATATATTGTACAAGATTTTTGCAGCTATTGCTAAAAGATGATGAAGTGTGTGTGTTGTTGGTTGTTATCTCCAGTGGGGTTTCAGAAGTAGTGTGTAGTGGGTTTCAGAAGGTGCAACAGAACACTCACCAGGTCTCAAAGTATCCACTTCTGTGTGTGCGTACATATATGTGTGTGTGTGTGTGTGTGTGTGTGTGTGTGTGTGTGTGTGTGTGTGTCTCAAAGTATCCACCTCCATTAATGTGTCTCAAAGAGTATCCGCATCCATTAATGTGTCTCAAAGAGTATCCACATCCATTAATGTGTCTCAAAGAGTATCCACATCCATGAATGTGTCACCTCCATTAATGTGTCTCAAAGAGTATCGACCTCCATTAATGTGTCTCAAAGAGTATCCACATCCATGAATGTGTCTCAAAGAGTATCCACCTCCATTAATGTGTCTTAAAGAGTATCCACATCCATGAATGTGTCTCAAAGAGTATCCACCTCCATTAATGTGTCTTAAAGAGTATCCACCTCCATGAATGTGTCTCAAAAAGTATCCACCTCCATGAATGTGTCTCAAAGAGTATCCACCTCCATTAATGTGTCTTAAAGAGTATCCACATCCATGAATGTGTCTCAAAGAGTATCCACCTCCATTAATGTGTCTTAAAGAGTATCCACCTCCATGAATGTGTCTCAAAAAGTATCCACCTCCATGAATGTGTCTCAAAGAGTATCCACCTCCATTAATGTGTCTTAAAGAGTATCCACATCCATGAATGTGTCTCAAAAAGTATCCACCTCCATTAATGTGTCTCAAAGAGTATCCACCTCCATTAATGTGTCTCAAAGAGTATCCACATCCATGCTGCTATGTCTGAGAGAAATGCTACATCGATGAGCGATTCCAGACCTTGAATGTGTATCATCTCCTAGCGATAAGCCCACATCCCATCTTCGTTTTCATTCGCAATGTCATTCATCTCTTCTGTCTGCTCAGTTCTTTTAAAAGATGCCAGTGGAGGATAAGGATTATTTTGGGCCCAAAAAGATTGAATTTCGAATTTCCGCTTGAACACGCACACTGAGAAAACAATCTTTCCTTTCAGTTTGACTGAAGGTGTATAACCCGAGTGGTGTCATGCAGGTATCATGCGGTGTTTCCATGAGCAGTGTCATGCGAGGTTCCATGTACGATGCTGTCCGGATGCTGTCGCTTTTCTTATGTGTTGCTTGAAATACACTTCGTTATAAATGTGCATGAAAAATTAACAAAGGAAATGAATCAGCAGAAGCAAAGACATTTTGGTAAGAATGGCTAATTGTAATTGGAATGCGATGTAAACATTAGTTTTGTGTTAATCATAAAATAACGTCCTCCAAGAACCACACGCGTGTTGGTCCTCCGTAGCTTTCCGCCGAAAATCAGTACTGCAGGTGAGGGGCTAAAGAAGGGACTTTACAGGGGTTAATTGAAGTTGATGTTTGAAGCCAATCCTGCATTGTTGTCCATCTGTGGATTATGAGTGATGCTGAGTGTGTGTACGATGTCCCACAGGACTGGATGACGAGGTTTGGATATCTGAAACAGCCTGACGCACTGTCTGGCGAACTCATGTCCAAGGATGCACTTTCTGAAGCCATTAAGAGCATGCAGAGGTTTGGAGGCCTAGAAGTTACTGGCAAACTTGGTACATAATCTTCCGGAATTTAGATTGTTTTGGGTAATCAAGCCTTTATGCTCCTATTTTCCATTCTTTTCTATATGTATTTATTATATATGTACTTTCCATGTAATTGTTGATCTTCTCTGCACTATTCTGTATTTTATTGAAAACAAGTTGGGTCATCCTCCCCCCTCCCAAGTCCTCAACCCCTGCCCCCCACGTCCTCAATCATTCCTCCCTCACCGATAAACACACAACCCAAGTCTTCAATCCCGCCCCCCCCCCCCCCCTAGCCGACCACAACTCCATAGCACTCTTGCCAACCCCAAAGTCAACTCGCTCTTGTATATATATATATACAGACTTGGCAATTAATATGGAATATTTTTTTTGTGGGGGTGAACTTACTTTTCAAGATGTCTTAGAACCAAAAGTTCATTGGAATTATGTTGAAATTATTCTAGATTTTGTTAATGTGACCTTTAAAAGAAACAAAAACCACATTTGACATTTCGAAACAAATAAATTGATCCTTGAAAGTGATGTAAATAGTCAGGTCAAAATACAGTTTAACCCCCCAAAAATTGCTACAAAAGGTTTCTCAACTGATTCTGGTAGGATTTAGCGTACGTTATAACATACTAAATGTTTACCAAAGTAGGACCCCCGGAAAAGTGTTTTTTTCAAGATGGCGTCCAAGATGGCCGCCGAAACCTCTTAATGATCATAACTATGTAACTATCAACTCAAATTTGATGATCTTGGTGTCTATCCCTAGGTTTTTGGGGGCAAGGAACACATTAAGACCATTAAAAATGAAAGTGGGCCATTATATGTAACACAAAAATCCAATATGGCGTCAATAATGGCCGCCAACCCCTCCAAATGACCGCAAGTCCATAACTATTGACTCAAATTTAATGATCTTGATGTCTATCCCCAGGTTTTTGGGGGCAAGGAACACATTAAGACAACTTTGGATATTACTGAGCTGTTGAATCATTATGAAATTGAACTCATGACCTTCAGCTGTCACCTAATGCACAAACACCTTTGTCCATAGAATAAGTTTCAGAGCGTTCAGTTTTGAATGTCATCCTCCTCCTCAGTATCGACCTCTTGAGTGTTGTTTGGATTGTCACAGTTTTCAGTTTGGCAAGGGCCACATGCAGCAATGCAGCGGAGTCCATAGCGTCTGCAGCTGCATCGAGAGGATTTGCATCCCCCCAAACAGTTGCAATGGATAATGTTCAAGAGTTCGTCAGGCGCAGCATTGTTTTGGGTCATAATTGGAATTAACTGATCATTTTCCTGTTTCCATCCCCATTCAGTTGGGTTCATTTCATTTGCCATCCCCATCCATACCATAATTTGAAAGTACACACGTTGGCTATGGAATATTGTTGCAGGTGATGTTGGGGGGAGCCGTTCAGAAGTGACAAATGCTTGAGCAGTTGCCACTTTTTTGGTGAAAATGATATGGCGCAGTGATGATAGCGTATCATTAGACTTGCCACCAAAGAGATCAACCATCAGGTCTTTGCCAAGATCTGATATGTCCTCTTGAGATTTGTTTTGAAGGATGAATGCACTAGCACAGGACTTCATGACAGGATCAGATTTCACTAATTTCCGGAAGGCTGACTTTTTTCCGATGCCGAAAATCCTTGAAGTAGAATCACATCCTGAGTAGGCATGTACAAAGAGCAACTCATTGCACACATCGTCTCCTAAAGTTTCTTTCAACAGGTTAATGTTATACACTCTGTGTTCTTTTCACTGCTTGTTTGCATCAGAACGGAAGTAGATGATCTCATTGTCTGTTCTGGAGTAATGAAGGAGCAAGATCAGCAAATCTGTATCCTCACCGACCAACGTTGTGGTGCAATGACGGGATCGTTCAACAGTTGCCTTAACGATATCAACGTCTGCATCCCCTGGTGACTGAATGACATGGCATCCCCTTTTAGTTAGTGCTGTGCTGATGAGAGCAATCATGTCTGCCTTGTTTTTGTCACGAGACAAAAAGTCGTCCTTTTTGCCTGCAAACTCTGTTTCTGCAGTGAAACTAACAATAGGGTGCAGGTTATTTCCTCGTCTCTGATGTGTGTTGTCTTTTATGGAGGGACCTTCACCATAGCCATCGAACACCACTGTCGCTTGTCCATAATGTCTCACAGTGAAGTCTGCATAAGACTCAGCTATTGCATTATATGAGTCGCCTTTGTTCCACGGTAAACGATGGAGCAAAGAGCCACCATCAAGCACGTAACAATCTGTTTTGGGAATAGAGTTCATCACAGCCTCACTTGATAAGTCCGCAGCATGGTCTCGAATTGCCTGAGCAAGCTGAGGTTTGTCTGCTTTTCGAAGAATGTTCCTGGTCTCAAAGAGGGCTGGAGGGTAGGGGCTTAGTTCATACGTCAAAACCTTTTCAAGGGAAAGATCTCCTGACCTTGACACCAGAAGGAAACGCTGGAACAGAAGGGCAGGATCAATGGTACGATCAGGAGCAATCTTCACAGCAGAGATATTCCCAAGGGTTTTGGCTCTGTCTTTCCGCTTGAATTTGTAAGTAAATGCCGACTTTCCGATTATATCTTCAATGATCTTGTTTCCAACCGATTCAAAGTCATGTACATTCACATCTGGCCCAGCCACTATCCCGTTGACAATGTTTCTCAGAGTAGGATCAGATGTGAAGGGTGAGCAGGCTGCAAGCTTTATCCGAATTTTCTCGAGATCAGATGCATCTCTTTTGATGCACGCCTCAGTTGAGTCTTTGTGTTGCGGACTTGTAGTATAGGTTAGGTTTGTGAAATCCTGCATCGCAATGTTGTACTCGGATGTTACAGGTGCAGATAAGGTCCAAAGGTTTCGCATGTCCTCGGTCATCCCACTGCCGCGAGTTAGACCACCAGTGCTCTTCAGAGACCTCATCAACGTTTGTTCGATGACAAGATCACTACTAAGCCCTGCCCAGCACTGATTGCTCCTACGAACAACGTGAAAACCATCACGGAACTTTCGATAAACGTCTGGGTGCTTTTCCTCCAGGTTGCTCATTTGCTGTAGGTAGTAATGAGCAGATCGCAGGTAATTGAAGTGCCCAGCTGCAGCAAAGACAGTTAGGCAATTGGACACTGCCTGCAAATGCATCAACCAAGACCCAGTACGATCCGCCTTGATCAACATTCTTGCCATGCCAACCATATGCTGATAATTCAGCCACAACTTGCTGGTCTTTGAGGTCTGAGCAAGTTCAGATTTCTTCTTCTCCATTACTGTCTCGAGTTGGATCAAAACCTCAGAACAAGCAGCATCTCCTAGCGTCGTCTCTCCGCTAAGAAGGGAGGAGTACAATTCCTCGGCTTGATCCAGCAGTGTCTGAATCTCGGGATCGTCTTTGGCCATTTCCGTTATAAGTTGGCTATGTAGGCACTTGTCAACAAGAAGATGGCCCCGCAAAGCCCTCTGGACAGCTTTCCCTGTTATCATGTGCACAACTGCATTTTCTCCATAGACAGTCTCAAGTATGTTTTTGAGACCGGTCCCTTCCATGAGAGTTCCTATGGCCCCCAGCAAGTTCATAAGTGTATGGAAACACCCCAACATCAGAACAATGCCTTTCAGGTGACTACTTTGTGGCGCATCAATGATGATTTCGGTAGCCTTCCAATACAAGGGCTGGTCAAAAGTTACAATGGTGGGAAGGTTGTGCTTCATGGCAAGGTTGCAAACAAAGTCTAATGTAGACACAATGCACGATTTGTCTCCAGAGTACATATTGATCATAGGCAAGAATTTGACTGACGACTGCCCAGGGTGCTGGCTCCCGTGATGCAAGATATGCATCATCCCCTGCCAATTCGGTGTTGCCTCTTTGAAGCCGAGGGAGACTTCCCACAGAATATCGATCCTCTTGTCACAGTCAAGAAATCTCGGCAGGTCCTCGAAGACTACCTCATGACAAGCATGCCTTGCAAACCTGTACTCCAAGATAGGAATTTTTGTCTTGTTTTCAGTTTTCAGTTCTGAGATCTGTCTTCGCGGAATGAGATGGTTCGTCCGTTTTCCAGGGGTGACACAGGCAATTACACCCATTCCATGAAATGTCCCTTTGCCGTCAATAGTGATAACGTTATGATCAACATTATCAGCGGCAAAGAGGACAGACATCTCCAGCAAATCTACATCACCACCTAGGACATCAGGTTCCACACAATCCGCTGCATTTATTTCAAATCTGATCACTTCTGTGTATGAGCAACAGAATCCCATTTCATGAAGAGTATCCACAATGAACTTCGAACGATACAGATGATGGATTTGCACAGCAAGTCCCATTTGTAGCGGTGCAATGACAGCTCGTGGGCGAACTGCCTGAATTATGGCATGACCAACTGCCGCAACCTTGCGTCTTGTGTCTTTCCCAACGAACAATGTTTCCAGTGCTGTCCGCAGACTAGTCGGAATGAACGATAGGGCTGAATCAAGTTTTAAATCATCACTACTTGGATACTGATTCGTCACGGTAGAAACCTGAGATTTTATATCACTTCTGATTAACCTAGCAGCAGTTTCAATAATAGCGCGTTTTTAGGACTCTTCATCGCCTTCCTGACACGTTTGCTTGTAGTATGATCTCAGAATCTGCGACGTTTGTTCTCTCATCGTAACAATATCGTCCACGCCTTCTCTTTCACCAAAAAAAATTGAGTCCTTAAAGCGTTCTTTAAGACGCTTTTTCAAACTGTAATTGTCATACGGTTCCGAATCAGGATTACAAAGATACCCTTTCATTATGAGGCTCAAAGATGTAACAGTTAGTTGTTCCTCACTGTTCAGTTCTAGGTAAGCACACATTTTCTGAAATGCTTCATACTTATCTTCATCTTTAGGATGACCACACTTTCTGCGCTTGGCTTCGGGGGCTTTCTGGAACTCTAAAGGCACAGACTTGAAGGACCGGAAATTTCCACTACACGAATGATGATAAAGTCCGTCTGCTGCATGTAAATCTCGTAAATAGTATTCAATCCGACCCTTTACAGTATGTCCCCAATCATCTGAACGGGATTCACAGACCTCCACAATTGTCTCCACAAATTTGTCAGTCCGTACCCAGCTAAAGTGTCCCTTGTCCAAATCAATTGTACATCCACAGAATACGCAATCCTTTTCACTGTCAAAACCTCCACTTGATTGTCTTGTGGTTCTCTTTGGTGGCACAGAACCACTACTTTTCTTTGCAACATGGCTTTTAATGTTTTTATCATTTATGTACTGTTGACGACAGCTTTTATGCACTTTAGTACTGGCTTCAACTACAAGATCGTCCTTCCGCTTTACACTGGCTTCATTTATTCCCTTCGCCCCCTTCCACTGAATTGCAACCCAGTTATCACTGGAATCCTCGATCTCCTCCTTGCAGATTGGACAAAAAGCTTGACTGGCTGTGCTTGCACTCATTGTTGAATCATGTCTGAAAAAGAGAAAGATGAGAATTAGTTATTCAGTTAGATCCAATTCGACACATTCTTCAGGTCAATATATGGAAAATGCCCCCTCAACCTGTTAGATAATGGCCCACTTTCATTTTTAATGGTCTTAATGTGTTCCTTGCCCCCAAAAACCTAGGGATAGACACCAAGATCATCAAATTTGAGTTGATAGTTACATAGTTATGATCATTAAGAGGTTTCGGCGGCCATCTTGGACGCCATCTTGAAAAAAACACTTTTCCGGGGGTCCTACTTTGGTAAACTTTTAGTATGTTATAAAGTACACTAAACCCTACCAGAATCAGTTGAGAAACCTTTTGTAGCAATTTTTTGGGGGTTGAGGGGGTATTTTCCATATATCGACCTTACTAAAACTGATATCGAACTCAATTCATGGACAGTACGGTGTTAAACTTCTGTACCGTTTCCAGAAGTATCTCTTTATTTTGCACATTAGCCAAAAAATATTTTAACAAAAACAAAAGTTAAATTACGACTGGGATTACGGACAGTAAAATTACAGTTCAGTACTTCGTGTAACCCCCACGAGCATTCAGGAGAGCACGTACACGTTGAGGCATGCTGTTCACGAGATTTGCCAAGGTTTGGACAGGAATCGCTTGCCATGCAGTGACAATAGCCTGCTGCAATTCACGCACAGAGGTCGGCTGCTGGTCCAAGTGGTCGATTTGACACGTTAATTCTGCCCACAAGTTCTCTATCGGATTCATATGCGGGGACATGGCAGGCCGCTCCATATGCTCTACACCACGGTCAACAAGAAAGTGTTGGATCATGCGAGCACGATGAGGCCATGCATTGTCATCTTGGAAGACAAAGTTTCCTCGGAAGGCTGCACGAGCAAATGGAAGCAATGTTTCTTCCAGAATGGCCCTGTACTTGAACTGGTTCAGGTTTCCATTCAGAACAACCAGGTCAGTTTTGCCCCCTGCATGAAAAGCAGCCCAAACGGTCACCCCACCACCTCCAGCTTGGACTCTTGGCACTATACAATCTTTGTTGTAGGCTTCATGCACTTGTCTGCGCACTCGGACGCGGCCATCTTGACGATAGACCAGAAATCTAGACTCGTCACTGAAGATCACATGATTCCAGTGTCCTGGCTGCCATTGACGGTGCTCTCTGGCCCACTGCAATCGGCGCTGGCCGGTGTTGTCTGGTCAGGCGTGGCTTTCTCAGGGGACGACTGGCACGACAGCCTGCTTGAACCAGTTGTTGGTTGACTAGCCTTCTGGATACAGGCACATTTGTCAGTTGCTGCCACTCAGCCCTAAGCCGATTAGCTGACTTGGTACGGCCATTGCGGACTAACCGGTGCAGCTGGCGATCATCCCTCCTTGTGGTTCTGCGGGGACGTCCTGGCCTCGGTATTGGAGTAGGGACACCCCTCTGAGCATTTCGTTTCAGGATCTTTGACACCTGACCTTGAGTGATGCCATACTGCCGAGCAATAGCACGCTGTTTCATGCCGTAATTTCGTAAAGCCACCACTCCATGACAAACAGCATTGTCAAGTTGACGGACCATCTCCAGAGGAAGCGGGAATAACTTTTGGAGACGTGCAGCAGTTGTTTTCCACTAATACAGAACACAACAACCCTTGTATACCCGACTGTGAAGCCAATCATCAAATGCACCTGTCCATACATTTTGCCACGCCACCTGTGATATAATCCTGTTGTTGACTTCTTGCTGCGACCGACAATCAGTGACATGGTTCTTTTAACAAATAAATCACCAAAGTGTAAAAGAAACTCACCAGATTGATATACTGAGTTAAGAAAGTCAACCCAAGTCAAGTAAAAAAAAAAAATTCCATATTAAATGCCAAGGCTGTATATATATATATATATATATATATATATATATATATATATATATATATATATATATATATATATATACATATATATATTGTTACGGATCTCAAATGTCGGCTCTCCCCTTATCAAGAGGGGGTTAGTCCCCTTGTCCTCTTATCTGGCCAACGCGACCCTGGGGGTTATAACGCTCCCTCCGGTTGGTGGTAAATAGGGTTGTTGGTCGATTTTTAGTCCTATTACCTAATTACTACCACCAACCGTAAAGCAAGGGAATAACTCCTGCCCGAATCACGGATATTGTTGGAATATTGCTGAGCGGATAGCAATCCGCGACCCGAGCTGTTAACCAGTGACTAGACCCGATTCTAGCGGTTCCTAATCGTGCCACGCTTACCCAATTGAGAAAAGACTAGGACGATCGGATAAGAGGAAACCAGGAAAATAGGAAGAACAGAGCAATTTATTAACTAATGTACAAGGAAGAAGAGGAAATGAAAGAATGTACAAGAAAGAAAGAGGAAGGAAAAGTACACAGGGCAGTCTTACTACAGTCTTAACTTATTCCCTGGACAAACGGGCCGGCCTCACACACAGACACTCACACAGGGATGCAGATGGTTGGGTGGAAGGTCCGGCGATGGTGTCCAGGCTCCAGTCCGGCTCCGGTCCAGCAGACGGAACCCGGCAGGCAGTTCTTCACGTAGTGTAACGCGAGCGGGCAATTATAATGACGGGGGAAGGCTGGTATACTGGCGTACATAATATGCACACTACTCGCTCCAAGCGCCCTCTCCCCTGTGTCCTGCACGCTGCAGTTTGTGGCAATGCGTACCGCGCACTCGCCCTTAGTGCAGCGGGTTGCCACAGCGCGTCTCTTTGAAATACCAATGCTTGGCTTCAGTTCCCTCGTAAAGCGCACGTCCCAGGTCAAGCGCCTCTCTCTCCCCGCTCAGACCTCTTTAATGAGCGCTGCTTCGTAATTCTTCTCATCAGTCCTTTTTAATCACGACAGTCCTTTCCACAACGATAAGTCCTTTGAGGGCTTTGCGTTCACGCTTTTACATTAAGCTTTCTAACCAAGCTATCAGCTCTTTCAGAAAAGAAAGAAAGAAAGAGCTGTCAGCTGTCAGCTGTCAGCTGTCAGAAAGAGCTGTCAGCTCTTTCACGAGCCTCGATTCAGTATAAAAAAAAAAAAAAAAAAAAAGCCAGCGAACGCTCTCAAAGCCCAGAAGCCACGCCTGACAGGCGATGTCACTCCAGCCCTAGTTGGCTGGTTATGGCTTACCGGCCCCGCCCTGATGGCTGGGTGACGTGGCCATACCTCCTCCCTGGCGCTCCGCCCCCTTTTCCGGGCTTCACCTCGTGGCTTATGGCGGTGTTGAGCGAGCTCAAGGGTAGCGAAGGCTGCGGGCCAAGGAGCGTACCAAATTGGGAGGGGCCATGGGGCACAGATTGGAGAGCGCTTAATGGCGTCGCTTGGTGGGAGGCTGCAAAATGAACGGAAGGGCCTACTCTTATTTCATTGACACAACGCAGATGCAACTATTGGAAAATGGCCTTATCTAACACATACGAAGAAATAACTGACGTCCTATGGTGACCTACGTGTTGCTTGTGGCCTATCTATGTGGTGCAACCTTTAAACTTTAATGATGTTATATGTGTGGGTTCTCAAAACTGCAACAATATATATATATATATATATATATATATATATATATATATATATATATATATATATATATATATATATATATATATATATATATATAGATTAACACGTGTGTATATTTATCCATCCGTCCTACCTCCTCTTATTGTCCTCTCTATCTGTCTCTATCTCTATCTCTATCTGTATCTATCTCTATCTCTATCTTTATCTCTATCTCTATCTCTATCTCTATCTCTATCTTTATCTTTATCTCTATCTCTATCTCTATCTGTCTCCCTATCTCTATCTCTATCTCTATCTCTATCTGTCTCTATCTCTATCTCTATCTCTACCTCTATCTCTATCTCTATCTGTCTCTGTCTCCCTATCTCTATCTCTATCTCTATCTCTATCTCTATCTGTCTCTATCTCTATCTCTATCTCTATCTGTCTCCATCTCTATCTCTATCTCTATCTTTATCTCTATCTCTATCTCTATCTCTATCTCTATCTCTATCTCTATCTGTCTCTATCTCTATCTCTATCTGTCTCTATCTCTATCTCTATCTGTCTCTATCTCTATCTGTCTCTATCTCTATGTCTATATGTGTCTATCTCTATCTCTATCTTTATCTCTATCTCTATCTCTATCTGTCTCCATCTCTATCTCTATCTGTGTCTATCTCTGTCTCTATCTCTATCTCTCTCTATCTATATCTCTATCTGTCTCTATCTCTATCTGTGTCTATCTCTATCTCTATCTTTATCTCTATCTCTATCTCTATCTGTCTCTATCTCTATCTCTATCTCTATCTCTACCTCTATCTCTATCTCTATCTGTCTCTGTCTCCCTATCTCTATCTCTATCTCTCTCTATCTCTATCTCTATCTGTGTCTATCTCTGTCTCTCTCTCTCTCTCTCTCTCTCTCTCTCTCTCTCTCTCTCTCTCTCTCTCTCTCTCTCTCTCTGTCTCTGTCTCTCTCTCTGTCTCTGTCTCTGTCTCTGTCTCTCTCTCTCTCTCTGTCTCTGTCTCTCTGTCTCTCTGTCTCTCTCTGTCTCTCTCTGTCTCTCTCTCTCTCTCTCTCTCTCTCTCTCTCTCTCTCTGTTTGTACTGTCATGGCGTCTGCTTGTGGAGGCCTGTGAGTGCTCTGTGTTGGTGCTCTCCCCCCCCCCCCCCCCCCCCGTTCACCCCTGTGTGTCCCTGTGTCTGTTTGTGGTTTTTTCCCCGTGATTCCCATATATGTTGAGACGGGAGAGAGAGCCGGGGAGCACAGGGTGATTGCTGGTAAAGGGTTCGTCGTTTTTGGGCGTCGCCCTATCGGTGTTTGCTCTTTCATCTTAAACCTCGATTTACTTTTTTTGCCTTTCGTTTATCTTTCTTTCAGTTTGTTTTGTTGCCTCCCTTTCCCGAAGTTAGGGAAATCGGAGCAGTCTGTTTACTTCCCATCCCTGGAGTTCGGGTAGGGAAGATTATATTATATATTCACTCTCCCCGAGTCGGGGAGGGGTTGTAAGTGCAGCTGTTCCAGCATGGCAGCTGCACTATCTCGATTTACGGCCTTTCAGAGCCTGACCCATAAGAACGGGTTCTTTTGTGTACCTCCGGAACGTGAGGTTAGTGTCGAGGACGTTGTCCTCGAGACCGGTCGTGTTGTCGGGATCGACAAGGTTGTTGCCGCTTCGCGGATGAACAAGCGGCTCGTTATTTTTCTGTCCGACGCGGATTGTGTCCCACAAATTGTCGAACAGGGTTTGACAATCGATCCAGGTGTGGTGCTGTGCATACACGACTCGATTGCCAGAGAGGTAGGCCACAACGTGTGAATACAAACAAGAGTCTTTATTAAGAGCTCGCACTTCAGCACTGGGCGGGCTCGAGTTTAGAGCCCGCATATATGTCCCGAGGCCACGCCTTGCCCCTGGGCATGGCCGATCGGCCGAAAGGCGGGGCATGCATTTCAGTTCCCCGCCTGGACGCTCGCGCCACCCACTGGTGCGCGGAATTATTGTCCCTTGTGCCCGCCACACGCGCCCCCCCAGAATTCCCATGCACCTGAAGGGTGAGCTTGCGGGGAAGCCGGATGACCCGGCCGAAACGCCCCCTGGTGATGCGTGCAGGGCTGGAGGGCAGCGGGACGGCGGGGCTGGGGGGTGCCGGGGGTCTGACCGCCGGGGGGCGGCCTCGACGCGGAGGCAGAGCTGCTTGCGGAGGGTGGTCCAGATCGAGGTGGGCCGGCTTGAGGCGGTCCACGGAGATACGATCCGGGGCACCTCCGATGTCGACGGTGAAATATTTGTTCCCGGTCTCCAGCATGTGGAAGGGCCCATCGTACGGGGGCCATAGCGGTGCCCGGTGGGCGTCGTGCCGGACGAAGACGTACTCCGCCGTGCGAAGCTCCGGGGCGACGTGGGAGGACGGGCAACCGTGGTGTGCCGTCGGCACCAGGGCGAACCTCCGGGCGGTCTCCTGCAGGGTGGAGCGCTGTTGCGCCGCGGACCAAGGAGCCATGGAGTCGGGGATAAATTCACCCGGTACCCGCAGTGGTTGCCCGAAGACCAGCTCTGCCTAGGACGCGCGCAGGTCATCCTTGGGTGCCGTCCTGAGGCCCAGCAGGACCCAGGGGAGCCTGTCGGCCCAGCTGCCATCGCGGAGGCTGGCCCGGAGCGCGGCCTTCATCGAGCGATGAAAGCGCTCGCACAGGCCATTGGCCTGGGGGTGGTAGGCAGCGGTGCGGTGCAGTTTGACGCCGAGCCCTTGCGCCACCATGCCCCAGAACTCCAAGGTGAACTGGGGGCCGCGGTCGGACGAGATGTCCGAGGGGGCACCGAACCGGGCAACCCAAGTGGCGATGAAGGCATGTGCCACATCAGCCACAGACGTCGCTGCCAATGGCATGGCCTCCGGCCACCATGTGGTGCGGTCCACCATGGTGAGGAGGTGGGTGAACCCCCGCGAGGGGGGGCAGAGGTCCCACCAAGTCGACGTGGACGTGGTCGAACCGACGCTCGGGCACAGTAAACGGGGCCAACCGGGCCTGGGTGTGGCGGTGGACCTTTGCGCGCTGGCACGCGAGGCACGTCCTGGCCGAGTCGCGGACGTCCTTCCTGAGGCCATGCCAGACGAACTTCGCCGCGACGACCTTCTGGGAGGCCTTCGTGCCTGGGTGGGACAGGCCGTGGATGGCGTCGAAAACCGGATGCTGCCAGCCAGCGGGCACGATGGGGCGAGGCCGGCCGAGGGAGACGTCGCACAGGAGGGCCGCGCCCGCGACGTCGAATGGCACGTCGGTGACGTGGAGGCCCATGATGGCGGTCCGCAAGGCCTGGACGCCGGGGTCGGCGGTCTGGTCCTCCGCCATCCGGGCATAGTCGATCCCGAGGTGGACCGCATGCGCGACGGACCGGGAAAGGCAATCTGCCACCGGGTTGTCTTTACCCGCGACGTGACGGATGTCCGTCGTGTACTCGGACACGGCAGAGAGGTGACGCTGCTGCCGTGCCGACCATGGCTCGGCGAACTAGGCCATTGCAAACACAAGGGGCTTGTGGTCGACGAAAGCCGTGAACGGGCGGCCCTCGAGCAGATGGCGGAAGTGTTGGACCGCCAGGTGGAGCCCGAGCAGCTCCCGGTCGAAGGTGCTGTAGCGGCGTTCGTGCGGGCGAAGCTGCCGGCTAAAAAACGCCAGTGGCTGCCAAGCACCACGCACCCACTGCTCGTGCACCGCGCCCACCGCGTAGTCCGACGCGTCGGTGGTGAGGGCGATCGGTGCATCGGGCGCCGGGTGCGCCAGCATGGTGGCGTTGGCCAGGGCCAGCTTTGCGCCCGCAAACGCCGCGGCCATCGGCTCCGACCAGGCGATGTCACCTTTGCCCGGCTTGCCCCGGAGGGCCTCATGCAGGGGGCGGAGGAGCTGGGCGACGTGGGGCACGAAGCGGTGGTAAAGATTTACCATGCCCAGGAACTCCTGGAGCCCCTTGATCGTGCGGGGGCCGGGAAATCCCTGACCACCTCCACCTTGGCCGGTAAAGGGATGGCCCCATGCCTGGTGATGCGGTGCCCCAAGAGGTCGATGGCGGCGACGCCGAAACGGCACTTTGCGGGGTTGATGATCAGGCAATGCTGGCCCAGGCGTTCGAAAAGCATGCGGAAGTGGAGCAGGTGCTCCTCCCGGGACGCGCTCGCGACTAGGATGTTGTCCAGGTAGACATAGATGAAAGGTAAGTCATGCAAGACGCTGTCCATGAGCCGTTGGAATGCCTGGGCCGCATTCTTCAACCCAAAAGGCATTTGCAGGAACTCAAAGAGGCCGAAAGGGGTGATGACGGCCGACTTTGGGACATCGTCCGGTTGGACGGGGACCTGGTGGTAGCCCCGGATGAGGTCCACCTTGGAGAACATGGTCGTGTTTGCCAACCGGGCGAAAAGTCCTGGATATGCGGGACCGGGTAGCGGTCGGGGGTGGTGGCATCATTGAGCCGGCGGTAGTCACCGCACAGCCGCCATCCTCCGCCGGGCTTCGGCACAATGTGCAGAGGAGAGGCCCAAGCGCTGTTGGAGCGCCGTACGATACCCAGCCGTTCCAGCGTGGCGAACTCCGCTTTCGCCACGGCGAGCTTCGTGGGGTCGAGTCGGCGTGCCCGGGCATAGACCGGTGGCCCGACCATGGGGATATGGTGCTCCACCCCGTGCTTGATGGCCACCGCTGAGAAGGTGGGCCGCGTGATGGCCGGGAAACTGGCGAGGAGGCGGGTAAACTCGTCCGCTGCCGGAAGCGTGCAGACTAACCTCGCCGGGATGGAACCTTTCAGCAAGCCGCTTGGCAAGCCGCTCGGTGAGCCGCTCAGTGAACGAGCGAGCGAGCTGAAGGTTTCGGCCTGGACGAGACGTCTGCGCTTAACGTCGACCAACAGCCCATGCGCACATAGGAAGTCCGCGCCGAGCAGGGCCATTGGCACGCTGGCGGTAACGAAAGTCCATTGAAGGCACTGCCCTCCGAACCACAGTGAGAGGCAACGCTTCCCGAATGTGCGGATGGGTGTACCGTTGGCGGCAAGCAAAGCGGGGCCCCGGCCCGCGGCTTGCTTGTCGGACGCGGAGGCAGGGAGGACGCTTACCTGCGCTCCCGTGTCGCAAAGAAAACGGCGCCCAGACAAGGTGTCCATGATGAACAGGAGGCTGCCGGAATGGCCGACGCTCAGGGCCGCAAGTGAGCGCCGGCCTGGACATTTCCCGACCCGTCAAAAGAACACGGCGGGCGGCACGTTTTAGCCTTGCGGCCGAACCTGGCATGGTAGTAGCACCAGGTTTGCGGCGGTGGCGGCCGTGTCGGCCATGCTGGCGGTGGTGGTGGTGGTGGCGGCGGTAGTGGGCGGGGCGCAGCAGCAGCCATGAGGGAAGCCGGGGGCGCTGTAGCCCCTGCACCGGGATCCACTACGGCAGCACCGTAAACCGACCGCGTGTCGCAGGCCGTGAAAAACTTGTCGGCCTCTCCGGCCAGGGCACGGGGTTCCTTGATGTTGGAACCGGCCAGCTCGAGGCACACCTGTATCGGTAGCTGGCAGAGGAAAAGTGCGCGGAACAAGAAATCCGGGCGCTGGTCTCCAAGCAGGGACAGCATGAAATCCATCCGGACGGATGGTCGTGTGTCGCCGAGGGCGGGAAGGTCCAGGAGGCGGTCGGCACGTTCGACCTCTGTGAGCCCGAACGTGGTGAGGAGGAGACGTTTGAGCGCCTCGTACTTGTGGTCGCCCGGCGGGCGCCAAAGGATGGACATGACGCGGGCGGCAGTGCCGGGCCCGAGGGCGGTGACCATGTGGTAGTACCGGGTCTCATCCGCCGTGATGCCCAGGAGTTGGAATTGAGCTTCGGCTTGCACAAACCAAACGTCGGCTTGAGCTTCCCAAAACTCCGGGAGTTTGATTGCGATGGCGTTGGTAGCCATGGCGCGTTCGGGGGTCAGCAATGGCTGAACCAATCGGGGTCACCAGTGTGGTGCTGTGCACACACGACTCGATTGCCAGAGAGGTAGGCCACAACGCGTGAATACAAACAAGAGTCTTTATTAAGAGCTCGCACTTCAGCACTGGGTGGGCTCGAGCTTAGAGCCCACATATATGTCCCGAGGCCACGCCTTGCCCCCGGGCGTGGCCGATCGGCCAAAAGGCGGGGCATGCATTTCAGTTCCCCGACTGGACGCTCGCGCCACCCACTGGTGCACGGAATTATTGTCCCTTGTGCCCGCCACACAGGTTTATTTGTTATGGTTTCCCCACTTGATAGCCCAGCAATAAAAGTCGTGATATCCAATTGCCCCCCATTTGTATCCGACGATGTATTAATTAAAGAGTTATCTGGATATGGTACCACCGTGTCTCGTATCTCCATGATTCCTTTCATGGAGATACGATTTCTGATACAACGATTTCTGACACGTGGTCTCATTACGGCGGCAAGTGTTTATTCCCAGAAGGATTTAAACCTTATAGTAAAATTAAAGCATCAACAGAATGAATATACAGTTTACGTGTCCACCAACGTTTTAAAATGTTTTGGTTGCGGACAATTTGGGCATGTTAAGCATGACTGTCCCTGAAAAGAGAACTCTCCACAAGTACAACCTCCCCTCCGAACCAGGAATAAGCAAGCCCCCCACCTTCCCACCACCGTTCCAAACCCTTCCACCACCGACCCAAGCCTTCCCACCACCGAAACAAGCCTTCCCACCACCGAACAAAGCCTTCCCGCCACCGACCCAAGCCTTCCCACCACCGACCCAAGCCTTCCCACCACCGACCCAAGCCCTCCCACCACTGACCCAAGCCTTCCCACCACCGACCCGAACGTTCCGATCACTGATCCAAGTCTTTCTACCACCGACCCAAACCTTCCTACCACCCATCCAAGCATCCCCGCCATACCCCCCTCCCCTCCCCTTGAAGTGGGCCCCCCCCCTCTACTGCAGGAACTAATTGCAGCCATCTCTTGTCAATATTAGACATCACCCCCCAGGCGACATCGTTAAATCACAGCTTGCTTCCTGCTACAACTGATCCTATCTCTCTCTCCGTGGTAGCCGATGGAAATCCTCCCCCGATGATTACGTCCTCCCTCCCCCCCCCCCCCACCCCCCAATCCCCTGCAATCTCTCCCCACTAACCAGGACGAGTTTCAATTAGTCTGCCCAAAAGGAAAAAGACATTTGCAAACAACAGATGAAAACGGTCATCTCTTTAAAAAACCCACAAATGAAAACCGACAGCCCCCCCCCCCCCCTGCCCCAGATTTGTCCCTCGTCACAGAAAATCGTTTCTCTGTATTGGAGGACATAGATGTGGATGAATTCTCGCCCTTGTCTACTGACCTCCCCCTGATATGGGATATGATAACTGATATGGTTGAACCGCAAAAATTAGTACCTCCCCCTCCCCCCCTCCCCTGAAGATGGCTCATTTCTCTGCCTCCCCGTCCCCTCCCTCTATGGACTATGCCCCATCGGATAATGTGGAGGGATGTGATGACGGTGAGGAAGTAAACGATGAAAACCAGTAAGACACATCATCTGAGCCATCTGATATAGATGACTCTGTTAGTGAATGTGGTGGCCTTAAGGAAGAAGGAACCCCTCCAATCCCTCCCTCTGAGATAAAAAGGTTTCTTAAGGGTACATTCCGAAAAAGGAATGTTGTTATAGGAACCTTTTTTCCGGAGCTACCTGATTTTATACATTCCACTAGATTGATGGTAAAACGGCCCCATGTTTTTAATTTCAATTCCTCCCAACATCACCGGTTAAAGAAGTGTATACAAAAAGCTAAGAATGAACTGCTATCAAAAAATTGAGTGGTTGTCACTCCTCCTTGTGTTTGTAATGAGTTTTTCGATTTGTAGCTTGAATATTAACGGAGGATGTAGCTCTGTCCGTAAAGTTCAAGTAACAATTTTTTTATTACAGAAGAAAGTTGACATTGCCCTTTTACAAGAGACCCATGCCAACGACTGCTGTGTCGCAGAGTGGTGTAGGCTCTTCCCTGGCCTTTCCTTTTTTAGTAACAGTGACTCCCGTAAAGGCGGTACAGCAATAATTATATTAGCCCTTCCTTTTCCCCTTCATCTATCTATAATTCCAGTAATCTCTGTACGTTTGTACGTTTGTACGTTTGTACGTTTGTCTGTTTGTCTGTGACCGCTGTTTCTCTACAACTACCGGTCCGATATACTTGAAACTTGCCAGGTATATTGCTGGGGACCCGAGGATGTGCCTTTTCAAGGTTTGAAATTAATCGGACAAGTACTTACCGAGCTATGGCGATTTAGCCGTTCGCCGTTCGCTTTGGCGTTGCGAATGGACCAAACCATTCATGTAAATAGAGGGGGGGGGGGGTTCTGTGGTCGTTCGCTTTGGCTTTGCGAATGGACCAAACCATTCATGTAAATAGAGGGGGGGGGTTCTGTGGTCGTTCGCTTTGGCTTTGCGAATGGACCAAACCATTCATGTAAATAGAGGGGGGGGGGGGGGGGTTCTGTGGTCGTTGCGAATGGACCAAACCATTCACATCGAATCATCGAATCACATCGAATGGACCAAACCGTTCGCTTTGGACCAAACCATTGCATGTAAATAGAGGGGGGGGGGTTCTGTGGTCGTTGCGAATGGACCAAACCATTCATGTAAATAGAGGGGGGGGGGGGGGTTCTGTGGTCGTTACTGCCACGTGGTTTCAAAGTTTTTTTTTGTTGTTGTTGTTTGCACGCATGTTTTTTTTGCACCCACGTACGGGCACGCCCTAGGATGTTTACACACACACACCCCTACACAAATTTTTTTTTTTTTTTTTTTTTGGCAAGGAACGGGCACCCACGTACGGGCACGTCCTAGCTTATATATAGTACGGGCATGCCCTAGTTGCTTAAATTTAACGAAATACAAAAGGGATCTCTAGCATCCCTAGAATTCCACTACTGTGGAAAATTTTATACTATTTTTAATATCTATGCCCCAAGTATGCCTATAGCTCGGCGAGATTTTTAAAATAACCTTGGGACACACCTAACTTCCCTCGACAGCCAAAATGCCCGAAGAGACCAAGACAATCATGTTTGTATTGGTGGAGATTTTAATTGCACTCTCCAACTCCAGCTAGACAGGAACAGTGCAGAGCCCCATCCTGCTACCACAACCCCCCTCACCCAATTTTTAAAACAAATGAATTTGACAGATATATGGCGGGTGCAGCACCCATCAATCAGACAATACACATTGTGTCGATGCATTCAGAATAATATTGTACTTGCTCGCTTGGACAAGTTTTATGTTAATCCTCCACTTGAACGCCTTGTTCTGTCATCCCAAATTTTCCCATCAGGATTCTCGGACCACAGCGCAACATTTCTCAAAATTTCTGCCCCTTGCCCGAAACACAAGTGTTTTTTGGAAATTTAATAACAACTTACTTGATGATAGTACCTTTAAGGACTTTTTTCCAGAAATTTGGAATATTCTGGTTGCCTCCCAAGGGAATTTCCCAAACCTCAGACAATGGTGGGATAACGCCAAAACGCACATCAGACTGTTCTGCCAACAATATCGTGCATATGGTGTTCAAGACGAAATAAAAACTACAGCCTTACTTGAAGATGAAATCCTGGAATTACAGGAACAGCTCCAGGGAACTGCAAGTGTGAGCTACCAGGAAATGAGGCAGCAAATTCATGGAAAAACGGCCTTACTGAATTCCATATCTGAAAGGCGAGCACAAAATGCTTTATTGCGCCTGAAGATGAGGTACATACACGACTTTGATGCTCCAACCAAATTCTTCTTCAGCCTTAAAAGGGGGGCCTCTTCGTCAGTGATTACACGCTTGCTGCATGATAGGGAACTCCTTTATGAAGATGGCAGAATCAGGGAATGTGCCCGGAAACATTTTAAACAACGGTTTATGCGGCATGACATTAACCAGGAGGCAATATCTGAACTTATTTCTAACCTTCCAACATTGGCAGAGGATCAGAAGCAGTAGTGTAGCAGCATAGCAAACCTGTTGTGCATTTTGTGATACAAGCACCAAATTTGGCACAAATGTACATTAATATGTTGCGAACATTTTCAGATATTGGGCCACTTGAAATTCCGTAATTGTTTTTTTCAAATTTTTTCAAATTTCGTAATTTCAAATTTTTCGGGTGACACCGTCACAATTTCGGTCTTCGAGGCCGGCCGATATAGTGGGGCGGCTTAGCCCAAATATTCAAAAGAATTGTTCATTTTGTGATACAAGCACCAAATTTGGCACAAATGTACATTAATATGTTGCGAACATTGTGTGGTCAGCAATGAAGACGAGAGTCTGAATTACATGTATGCAAAAGACCTTGTGAACCAGTGAAGCAAATACACGGGTAAGCATGAATTAAATCTAGGGCATGATATAATTTCCATGATGTTTACCTCTACACTCAATGGTGGAAGGAGGTAATGTTTTGATCCCAGCTTGTCTGTATGTCTGTTTGTCTGTTAGTCCACAAAATTCCAGACAAAGCTTGTAGTAGTGGTAGTTGTAGTGGTAGTGGTGATAACAGAAATTGTTATATAGAACTGAACTTATATTATTATTATATGCAGAAAATAACTTCATTTCTATATGCCCTGCAGTGGACAGGTTAATTGGTTTATGCACTGAAGGGGTCACCCTGGTGTGCACTGCTGTGTTCTGCCTCACTGAGTTGTTCAGGTATGATGTACTCAGCACAAGCTTCCGGTCGGCCCGGAGGTGGGGGTGCGGGGCCTGTCACGGAACGTCAAAACAAACGGCCTGCCGGGGCCGCCCAAAAGTCGGGCGTGAGGGGCGCGTCCACTAATGGAACGCCTCTCGCTTCCCAGATCGAGGGCCACGTGGTCAGGAGAACCTCATCCCTTCCGATCACACTTTGCCTATCGGCCGGCCTCGAAGACCGAAATTGTGACGGTGTCACCCGAAAAATTTGAAATTACGAAATTTGAAAAAATTTGAAAAAAAAAATTACGGAATTTCAAGTGGCCCAATATCTGAAAATGTTCGCAACATATTAATGTACATTTGTGCCAAATTTGGTGCTTGTATCACAAAATGCACAATTCTTTTGAATATTTGGGCTAAGCCGCCCCACTACAGCAGTTGGAGGATCCTCTTAGTTTACCTGAGCTCACCGCTGCCTTGAAGGCCTTGGAACCCGATAAAGCCCCTGGACTGGATGGGCTGACTAGCGAATTTTTCCAGTGTTTTTGGGACGCCATTGGACCTCACCTACTGCAGGTATTGAATGAATGTTTAGAGGACGGACAACTGCTGTGGAGTTGCCGGAGAGCAGTCACCACTTTAATTCCTAAGAAAGCGGACACTCAACTTATAGAGAATTGGCGTCCTATTTCTGTTTTATGTACGGATTATAAAATTTTATCCAAAGCCTTGTCCAATCGAATGAAACCTTTTATGAATGTACTAATAGGAGAACATCAATCCTTTTGTATCCCTGGACGTACTATTTTTAATAATGTCTTTCTTATCCGTGATGCCATTCGGTTTAGTAACAATTTTAACAAGAATGTTGGTCTGTTTTTCATTGACCAAGGAAAAGCCTATGATTGTATTGATCACATGTACCTTTTTAGAGTTTTGGAGAATTTTGGTTTTGGGCCTATTTTTATCTCGTATGTTAGGCTTTTGTATTATAATATATCCAGTGTTCTTAAAATTAATCAAGTATTGTGTAGCCCCATTGCTGTGCAACGGGGAGTACGGCAAGGTTGCCCGCTATCTGGACTTTTATACTCTCTTGCCATCGAACCTCTTCTGCTCCAATTACGTACGCACATTTCTGGCTTCACTGGATCAATTCTTACCACACCGCTAAAAGTCTCTGCTTATGCAGATGATGTTTGTATTTATGTAAAAAAAATAATGCTGATGTCACTGCGGTGGCTCAGGCATTAAAGACATATTGTCAGGCTTGTTCAGGCCAGGTGAACTGGAAGAAGAGTGAAGCCCTTTGGATAGGACCCAGAGATTGCCCGCCAATTGTCCTGCCAGGAGGAGTGAACTGGCAGAAAAATGGCATCAAATACCTCGGTATTTTCGTAGGAGACAACACCTTTGAGCAGCAGAACTGGGTGGGATTACCAGACAAGGTAATGGCAAAACTAGCCCGTTGGAAAGGACATCTTTCTCAACTTTCTTACAGTGGAAGAACTCTCGTCATTAACAATCTTGTTGCCTCTGTGCTATGGCATAAGATGATATGCCTGCAACTGCCTGGGAGCCTTCTTATCATACTCCAAAAGAGCATTGTCGATTTTTTCTGGAGTGGGAAACACTGGCTCCAACCCGCCGTGGCATACTTACGACTTACTGAAGGTGGCCAAGGTCTCATTGACATCCGCAGCCGGATTTTGGTCTTCCGGCTTCATATCGTTCGTCAACTTATATATGGAGATGAAGCCCTACTCTGGAGGCCTCTGGCTAACTGCATATTGCAGCTTACATGCAAGCTGGGCTATTGCCGAGAACTTTTCTTGATGAACCCTCATCAAATCGATTTATCCTTGCTGCCCACCTTTTACCAAGGGGTGATGAACGCCTGGCAAGCCCTGTCCTTTTACCGTGAAATGGCAACATACAACATGGAAATGTTGTTGAATGAACCCCTATGCTACAACCTCTTCCTGGAAAACAGTTTAAATAATAGGGGACTCGTTCAACGTTTTGTTGATGCCAAGCTGCTGCGAGTAAAAGACCTCATGACAGGGTCTGAGAGCTGCTGGTTGAGTGCTGCTGCTGTGGCACAAAAAAACTGGAATAAAATCTGTCAGGATCATCTCTCGGTTCCTTCAAGGGATATCCACAACGTATCGTAGTACCTGCGAGGAACTTGGACCTTCCCCCAAGGAAACAACAGGTGACTTCCCTAAACTCCTTGTCTTCAGCCCGCCACTTAATCTGTCCCCTGGCCTGAACAGCCCTGATGATACTGCATTATCCCTTCCTTCCTTTCCAAAGAAAACTTTGTACAACGCGTACGTTAAAATTTTATATGCAAAAACATTTTCTGAGCACCCGAGGCTTCGATGGCGGGATGTTTTACCCCCAATACCACCCAATTGCCCCAATTGGCGAAGTTTTTATCTCTTGCCTACTCCAAAGTATGTTGGAGATATTCAATGGAAACTTGTACACTGGATTTTACCTTATAATGTTTTACTGAACCGGTTTTCTACTGCTAATTCTAATCTGTGCCCTTTCTGTGCATCCATTGAAACCCTACCGCATATATACCTTGAGTGTGAATGATTGCAACCTCTTTTTACCTTTCTCCAGGAACGCTTTGTGAAACTCGGTTCTCTCTTCATTACAATGTTTTTATTTATGGTGTTTTAGGACCGTCTTCCCTTAGGAATGTGGTTTTAATGAACTTTTTAATTGGTCAGGCCAAGTTTGCAATTTACAAGTCCAGGAAGAAAAAAATGGGAAACGTTTCTGGTTCTTCATATGATGTACTGCTCACCTTTAAGGCTCTTGTAAGTACAAGATTAAAGCTAGAGTACCGTTTTTTAAATATGAACAATAATTTAACATGTTTTAAAGAAAAGTGGGTTTTTAATGATGTCATATGCAAACTTGATGATGATGATTTGATAATAATTTCTCCTTGAGACCATTTTAGTTATTGTGTTTTTTTTCTTTGTGACTGTACATAACTGATCTTTTTCACTGTTGTAATAATAAAGGGAAGAAACAATCTCTCTCTCTCTCTCTCTCCCTCTCTGTCGCCACCTGCTGGCCGTTTGTATGCTGGTTGTACTGTCATGGCGTCTGCTTGTGGAGGCCTGTGAGTGCTCTGTGTTGTTGCTCCATTCCCTCCCCCCCCCCCCCCCCCCGTTTTCCCCCCTCTGTGTCCTTGTGCCTGTTCGTGGAGTCTTCCTGGTGATTCCCATATACGTTGAGACGGGAGAGAGAGCTGGAGAGCACAGGGTGATCGCTGGTGAGGGTTCGCCGTTTTTGGGTGTCGCCCGATCGGTGTTTGCTCCTTCATCTTAAACCTCTATTTCCTTTTTTTCCTTTCGTTTATCTTTCCTTCAGTTTATTTTGTTGCCTCCCTTTTCCGAAGTTAGGGAAATCGGAGAGGTCTGATTACTTCCCATTCCCGGAGTTCGGGTAGGGAAGATTATATTATATATTCACCCTCCCCGAGTTGGGGAGGGGTTGTAAGTGCAGCTGTTCCAGCATGGCAGCTGCACTATCTCGATTTACGGCCTTTCAGAGCCTGACCCGTAAGCACGGGTTCTTTTGTGTACCTCCGGAACGTGAGGTTAGTGTCGAGGACGTTGTCCTCGCAACCGGTCGTGTTGTCGGGATCGACAAGGTTGTTGCCGCTTCGCGGATGAACAAGCGGATCGTTATTTTTTTGTCCGACGTGGATTGTGTCCCACAAATTGTCGAACAGGGTTTGACAATCGATCCAGATTTATTTGTAACTAGGGCATGCCCGTACGTGGGTGCCCGTTCCTTGCCAAAAAAAAAAAAAAACGCTACCCGTACGCTCTACCCCGCCCGTACGCCCGTACGCCCGTAAACAAAAAAAACAACGCTCTTCGCTTCCGCCCTTCGCTCTGACTGAATTGGGAGAAATAATGCGCATAAGAAATCGAGAAATTATTATTTTCTCCGGAAGAAATCGAATTACGAACCGTAATGGCGCACGCGCTCGGCTCGGCTCGCTCTCACATCGGCCACGCCTACGCAACAACGCGTTCTGTGATTGGCTGCCGGAAGTGCAGTCTTCACTGTCCGGAAGGTCGCAAATCGCAGTTACGATGAATCGCAAATTAGTTTTAATTAGTTTTAAAACATAGTTTAACGGCAACATAGTTTTCCAACGTGAAATAAATGAATACGCTCTCAAATGTGCCGTCCGAGGCAGAGTCTGTTCGCCACGTTCGGCACACGTGATAGCTCGCTGCTCTCTGATTGGTTGAATCGTTTTTTGGACATAGCTCGGTAACTACTTCTCCGATTAATATGAAACCTTGAAAAGGCACATCCTCGGGTCCCCAGCAATATACCTGGCAAGTTTCAAGTATATCGGACCCGTGGTTGTCGAGAAACAGCGGTCACAGACATACAGACATACAAACATACAAACATACAAACATACAAACATACAAACATACACACAGAGATTACTGGAATTATAGATAGATGATTTCCCCACTAGATAGCCCAGCGATAAAAGTCGTGATATCAAATTGCCCCCCATTTGTATCCGACGATGTACTAATTAAAGAGTTGTCCCGATACGGTACCATCGTGTCTCGTATCTCCATGATTCCCTTCGGGTCACGAAACAACGATTTAAGGCACGTGGTTTCATTCCGGCGGCAAGTGTTTATGATTTTAAAAAATTCCCAGAAGGATTTAAACCTTATAATAAAATTAAAACATCAACAGAACGAATATACAGTGTACGTGTCCACCAACGTTCTAAAATGTTTTGGCTGCGGACAATTTGGGCATGTTAAGCATGACTGCCCCCGAAAAGAGAATTCTCCACAAGTGCAACCTCCCCTCCGAACCGGGAATAAGCAACCCCCCCACCTTCCCACCACCGGTCCAAACCCTTCCACCACTGACCCAAGCCTTCCCACCACCGACCCAAGCCTTTCCACCACCAAACCAAACCTTCCCACCACCGAACCAAGCCCTCCCGCCGCCGAACCAAGCCCTCCCACCACCGACCCGAACCTTCCCACCATCGACCCAAGCCTTACCACCACTGATCCCAATCTGTCCACCACCGACCCAAGCCCTCTTACCACCAATTCAAACCCCCCCGCCGTACCCCCTTCCCCTCCCCTTGAAACAGGGGCCCCTCCCTCTACTGAAGGATCTAATTGCAGCCATCTCCTGTTAACTATAGATCTCACCCCCCAGGCGACATCGTCCAATCACAGCTTGTTGCCTGCTATAACTGATCCTACCTCTCCCGCCGTGGTAGCCGATGGGAATCCCCTCCCGATGATCACGTCCTCCCTCCCCCCCCCCCCTCCCCCCAAACCCTTGCAATCTCTTCCCACTAACCAGGACGAGTTTCAATTAGTCTGCCCAAAAGGAAAAAGACATCTGCAAACAACAGATGAAAACGGTCATCTCTTTAAAAAACCTACAACTGAAAACCGACAGCCCCTCCTCTCTGCCCTAGATTTGTCCCTCGTCACAGAAAATCGTTTCTCGGTATTGGAGGACATAGATGTAGATGAATCCTCGCCCTTGTCTACTGACCTAGAAACTGATATGGTTGAACCGCAAAAATTAGTACCCCCCCCCCCCCCTCCCCTGAAGATGGCTCATTTCTCTCCCTCCCCGTCCCCTCCCTCTATGGACTATGCCCCATCCGATAACGTGGAGGGATGTGATGACGGTGAGGAGATAAATGATGAAAACCAGTGTGACACACCATCTGAGCCATCTGATATAGATGACTCTGTTAGTGAATGTGGTAGCCTTAAGGAAGAAGAAACCCCTCCAATCCCTCCCTCCGAGATAAAAAGGTTTCTTAAGGACACATTCCGAAAAAGGAATGTTGTAATAGAAACCTTTTTTCCGGAGCTACCTGATTTTATACATTCCGCTAGATTGATGGTAAAACGGCCCCACGTTTTTAATTTCAATTCCTCCCAACGTCACCGTTTAAAGAAGTGGTTGCAAAAAGCTAAGAATGAACTGCTATCAAAAAATTGAGTGGTGGTCACTCCTCCTTATAGCTATAATGAGTTTTTCCATTTGTAGCTTGAATATTAACGGAGGATGTAGCTCTGTCCGTAAAGTTCAAGTAAGGGATTTTTTATTACAGAAGAAAGTTGACATTGCCCTCTTACAAGAGACCCATGCCAACGACTGCTGTGTCGCAGAGTGGTGTAGGCTCTTCCCCGGCCTGTCCTTCTTTAGTAACGGTGACTCCCGCAAAGGCGGTGTCGCAATAATTCTTAGCCCCTCCTTTTCGCCTTCATCGCTTAAATTCGACGAAATACACAAGGGATCCCTAGCATCCCTAGAATTCCACTACTGTGGAAAATTCTATACTATTTTTAATATCTATGCCCCAAGTACGCCTGTAGCTCGGCGAGTTTTTTTTAATGACCTTGGGACACACCTAACGTCCCTCGACAGCCAAAACGCCCTAAAAAACCAAGACAATCATGTTTGTATTGGTGGAGATTTTAACTGCACCCTCCAACCCCAACTAGACAGGAACAGTGCAGAGCCCCATCCTGCCTCCACAATCCCTCTCACCAAATTTTTAAAACAAATGAATTTGACAGATATATGGCGGGTACAGCACCCATCAATCAGGCAATACACATGGTGTCGATGCATTCAGGGTAATATTGTACTTGCTCGCTTGGACAAGTTTTATATTAATCCTCCACTTGAATGCCTCGTTCTGTCATCCAAAATTTACCCATCAGGATTCTCGGACCACAGCGCAACATTTCTCAAAATTTCTGCCCCCTGCCCGAAACACAAGAGTGCTTTTTGGAAATTTAATAACAACTTACTTGATGATAGTACCTTTAAGGACATTTTTCCGGAAATTTGGAATATTCTGGTTGCCTCCCAAGGGAATTTCTCAAACCTCAGACAATGGTGGGATAATGCCAAAACGCACATCAGACTGTTCTGCCAACAATATCGTGCGTATGGTGTTCAAGAGGAAAGAAAAACCACAACCTTACTTGAAGATGAAATCCTGGAATTACAGGAACAGCTTCAGGGAACTGCAAGTGTGAGCTACCAGGGAATGAGGCAACAAATCCATGGAAAAACGGCCTTACTGAATTCCATATCCGAAAGGCGAGCACAAAATGCTTTATTGCGCCTGAAGATGAGGTACATACACGACCTTGATGCTCCAACCAAATTCTTCTTCAGCCTTAAAAGGGGGGCCTCTTCGTCAATGATTACACGCTTGCTCCATGATGGGGAACTCCTTTATGAAGATGGCAGAATCAGGGAATGTGCCCGGAAACATTTTAAACAACGGTTTATGCGGCATGACATTAACCAGGATGCAATATCGGAACTTGTTTCTAACCTTCCAACATTGGCGGAGGATCAGAAGCAGCAGTTGGAGGATCCTCTTAGGTTACCTGAGCTCACCGCTGCCTTGAAGGCCTTGGAACCTGATAAAGCCCCTGGACTGGATGGGCTGACAAGTGAATTTTTCCAGTTTTTCTGGGACACCATTGGACCTCACCTACTGCGGGTATTGAATGAATGTTTAGAGGATGGACAACTGCCGTGGAGTTGCCGGAGAGCAGTCACCACCTTAATTCCTAAGAAAGCGGACACTCAACTTATAGAGAACTGGCGTCCTATTTCTGTTTTATGTACGGATTATAAAATTTTAGCCAAAGCCTTGTCTAATCGAATGAAACCTTTTATGAATGTACTAATAGGAGAACATCAATCCTTTTGTATTCCTGGACGTACTATTTTTAATAATATCTTTCTTATCCGTGATACCATTCGGTTTTGTAACAATTTTAATATGAATGTTGGTCTGTTTTTTATTGACCAAGGAAAAGCCTTTGACTGTATTGACCACATGTACCTTTTTAGAGTTTTAGAGAATTTTGGGTTTGGACCTATTTTTATCTCGTACGTTAAACTTTTGTATTGTAATATATCCAGTGTTCTTAAAATTAATCAAGTATTGTGTAGCCCCA
The DNA here is from genome assembly GCF_964187855.1 of Myxine glutinosa. Taxonomy (NCBI): domain Eukaryota; kingdom Metazoa; phylum Chordata; class Myxini; order Myxiniformes; family Myxinidae; genus Myxine; species Myxine glutinosa. The sequence continues at coordinate 109,595,094 of NC_136266.1, forward strand.
TTGCTGTACAACGGGGAGTACGGCAAGGTTGCCCGCTATCTGGACTTTTATACTCTCTTGCCATCGAACCTCTTCTGCTCCAATTACGTACGCACATTTCTGGCTTCACTGGATCAATTCTTACCACACCGCTAAAAGTCTCTGCCTATGCAGATGATGTCTGTATTTATATAAAAAATAGTGCTGACGTCACTGCAGTGGCTCAGGCACTAAAAACATATTGTCAGGCTTGTTCAGGCCAGGTAAACTGGAAGAAGAGTGAAGCCCTTTGGATAGGACCTGGAGATTGCCCGCCAATTGTCCTACCAGGAGGAGTGAACTGGCAGAAAAGTGGCATTAAATACCTCGGTATTTTCCTCGGAGACAACACCTTTGAGCAGCAGAACTGGGTGGGATTACCAGACAAGGTAATGGCAAAACTGGCCCGCTGGAAAGGACTTCTTTTTCAACTTTCGTACCGCGGAAGAACTCTCGTCATTAACAATCTTGTCGCCTCTATGCTATGGCATAAGATGATATGCCTACAACCGCCCGGGAGCCTTCTTATTACACTGCAAAAGAGCATTGTCGACTTTTTCTGGAGCGGGAAACACTGGCTCCAACCCCCCGTGGCATACTTACCACTCACTGAAGGTGGCCAAGGTCTTATTGATATCCGCAGCCGGATTATGGTCTTCCGGCTTCATATCGTGCGCCAACTTGTATATGGAGATGAAGCCCTACTCTGGAGGCCTCTGGCTAACTGCATATTACAGCTTGCATGCAAGCTGGGTTACGACCGAGAACTTTTCTTGATGAACCCTCATCAAATCGATTCATCCTTGCTGCCCACCTTTTACCAAGGGGTGATGAACGCCTGGCAAGCCCTGTCCTTTTCCCGTGAAATGGCAACATACAACATGGAAATGTTGTTGAACGAGCCCCTATGCTACAACCCCTTCCTGGAAAACAGCTTGAATAATAGGGGACTCGTTCAACGTTTTGTTGATGCCAAGCTGCTGCGAGTGAAAGACCTCATGACAGAGTCTGGGAGCTGCCGGCTGAGTGCTGCCACTGTGGCACAAAAAACCGGAATAAAATCTGTCAGGATCATCTCTCGGTTCCTTCAAGGGATATCCACAACGTATCGTAATACCTGCGAGGAACTTGGCCCTTCCCCCGAGGAAACAGCGGGTGACTTCCCCAAACTCCTAGTCTTCAGCCCGCCACTTAATCTGTCCCCTGGCCTGAACAGCCCTGATGATACTGCATTATCCCTTCCCGCCTTTCCAAAGAAAACTTTGTACAACGCGTACGTTAAAATTTTATACGCAAAAACATTTTCTGAGCACCCGAGGCTTCGATGGCGGGATGTTTTACCCCCAATACCACCCAATTGCCCCAATTGGCGAAGTTTTTATCTCTTGCCTACTCCAAAGTATGTTGGAGATATTCAATGGAAACTTGTACACTGGATTTTACCTTATAATGTTTTACTGAACCGGTTTTCTACTGCTAACTCTAATCTATGCCCTTTCTGTGCATCCATTGAAACCCTACCGCATATATACCTTGAGTGTGAATGATTGCAACCTCTTTTTACATTCCTTCAGGAACGCTTTGTGAAGCTTGGTTCCCTCTTCAATCACAATGTTTTTATTTATGGTGTTTTAGGACCGTCTTCCCTTAGGAATGTGGTTTTAATGAATTTTTTAATTGGCCAGGCCAAGTTTGCAATTTATAAATCCAGGAAGAAAAAAATGGGAAACGCTTCTGACTCGTCATGTGATGTACTGCTCACCCTTAAGCCTCTTGTAAATGCAAGACTAAAGCTAGAGTACCGGTTTTTTAAAATGAACAAGAATTTAACATGTTTTAAAGAAAAGTGGGTTTTTAATGATGTCATATGCACACTTGATGATGATGATTTGAAAATAACCTTTCCTTGAGACCATTTTATTGTGTTTTGTTTCTTTGTGACTGAACATAACTGATTTTTTGTACTCTTGTAATAAAAGGAAGAAACAGTCAGTCTCTCTCTCTCTCTCTGTCGCCACCTATCGGCCGTCGGTACGTTGGGTGTAGCGTCATGGCGGCTGTGAGCAACTGCTCTGTGTTTTGGTGAGTTCGTCGTGAGTTTTCCCCCCTCTCCTGCCCTCCCCTGCCCCCCCTCCCTCTCCTTTTCCACCCTGTGTGCTTTGGCATTTGTTCTCATCTGTTCTACACCTTTGCCTTCGAGAGAGAGAGGATGGAGAGCGGGCCCATTCTGGGCGCGGCCTACTGGCGTTGACGGCGCGTTGTAAGCCATTTCTGTGCTTATAATGCACGTTTATTTTTTACTTTAGTTCGTTTTTTTAGGTTTGATACCCTCTTGTCCGGCTCGGACAAGCGGGGAGAGGGGGGGGGGGGGGGTATTTTCGCCGGAATGGCGAATGCACGCTCTCGTCGCGATGACTTTGAAGGCTTAACCAGGAGGCACGCGTTTGTGTGCGTGCCTCCGGATGGAGTCCCTGTCGAGGACATCATCCTCGCTGTGGGGAGCATTGTTGGAGATGAAAATATACGTGCAGCTTCGCGTATGAACCAGAAAGTGGTGGTGTTCGTTTCGGACGAGGAACTCGTCCATGACGTGGTAAGCGCGGGAATAACCACGGAAAGCGGTCACTTTATGATGGCGTCGCCGCTATTAACTCCCGCGACGAGAGTGGTTATTTCCAACGTACCACCATTTATCCCAAATGACAAGTTAATGACCGTGCTATCACGGTACGGTAAAATGGTATCGAGGATTTCAACAATCGCTCTTGGGTGTCGGAATGAACGTGTTAAGCACGTAATGAGCTTCCGCAGACAGGTATATATGGTCCTTCCAGACCGTGGGGACGACACAGGCCTCAATATCACTTTCAAAATTAATTTTGAAGAGGCAAATTTCCAGCTATACGCATCGTCCACCACCTTAGCATGCTTTCAGTGTGGAGCGTATGGACATTTAAAACGTTCTTGTCCCAAAGCCTCGTGTGTCAGGTGTGGCAAGACGGGTCACACTGCCATAGTTTGTAAGGAGGAGGTTGCTCTGCTAATGAATACGCCCAGTGGGAGGGAGGTTAACGCTGCTCCACTAATGAATACTCCCAGTGGGAGGGAGGTTAACGTTGCTCCACTAATTGAGATTCCCAGTGGGGGGGAGGCTATCGCATTGCCACCGCCTAAAATTCCTAATGAGGGTGAATCCAGTGTTCCAAGCGTGAACGTATTTATTCTTCCTCAGCAAAATGTTGAAATGGACACTGATAGCAAGGTGGGGACGAGTAAACGAAGGGCTCCGGATGATAGTGACTCATCTGGAGCAGGTAAAAAGGTCGTGCTCGACTTGCAGGCTGTTAGTGAAAAAACTCTTCAGGATGCACCTGGAATCTCTCTGCAAAGCGCGGACCAAATAAATAAAGAAGAAAACCCAGAAAAGAGCATCAGGGTTCAGCCGCTAAAGCAACGCGCTTCCATTACTCACACAGACGACGTTAATGATGTAAATACTTCAGGCCACGATACCGTGAATGGCGCATCATTGATCCAAGCGAATGTCGCCGAACAGGCTGACATCCATAATAAATCTGCCAATATAGCAGAAAAGAGCGGAAACATAAATCCACAGGAATGTGGGAATAATGATTTCATGCCAATTGAGGAAATCAGTAATCAATGTGCTGATGTTTCCCAAACACAGCACTGCGTGGACCCCCCAGACAAGGGAAGGCTAGGTTGCATAGCAGGAGAAGAAAACGGTATTGACCCAGACCCCATTGGACCACTTTCTGATTTATCAGAATCGGAAGAGGAGGTGGAGGTAACAGCATTATCACAATTAATGCCAGATCAACCCCCAACCCCTCCCCATATTGTTCTCTCATTCCTCAATGAAACGTATAGACAGCGAAATGTCATCATTGGGGATCATTTCCCTGATTTGGCTCCCTTTATTCAGGCTGCAAAACTAGTCATAAAAAAATCTGAGGAACTAAACCTAACAAAATCGCAGTTTCATCGACTAAAGAAAATCATAACAAAGGCAAAGAGTGAGTACTCACGTCTCACAGTGTCAGACAAAATTTACTAATGAGTGATGAAGACGCTTAATCTTGCAACACTCAATATAAATGGTGGTGGGGCCAGTCACATCCGCCAGATCCAAGTGAATAGTTTATTCAAAAGGAAACAAGTCGATGTAATATTACTGCAAGAAACTCATATTACTGAGAAGGTTGAACATGACTGGAGCAGCATGTTCAAAGGTAAATGTTTCTTCAGTAATATGTCATCTGTATCTGCTGGAGTGGGGTTTTTGCTAAAACCAGGACTTGTACCTGAATCTTGCCTCTTTCAGGAGGTGATTCGGGGACGTTTTGCCTCCCTAGAATTGGTGATCAATAGCCTGAAGCTTATTATTTTTAATGTATATGCACCAAGCGAGAGTACTGACCGTAAAGCCTTCTTTACTGAAGTGATAAACCACTTAAACTTGTTTGACCCAAATCAGTGCATATGCATGGGGGGAGATTTCAATTGTACGCTAGAGCCCAAAATAGACAGAAATTCACCGGAACCACATCCCGAGTCCCACGGTAACCTCTCCCAGTTCCTTTCAGGTGGGGTTTTTTTGGATGTATGGCGATTGATGCACCCAAATGACCGGCAGTTTACATGGTGTCGATGCTCCAATGGCCAAGTATCCTTAGCGAGGCTTGACCGCTGGTACATCACCCCACGATTAAGGAATATTGCAACCTCCTCAACTATTACCCCTTCCATCTTCTCTGACCACCACATGGTCACGATGGGCCTATCTTTCCCACAATTCAAACGGAGGAGCGCCTATTGGAAATTCAATACAAGTCTTTTGGATGATACCCTGTTTAAGGAAGCCTTTCGCATCCTATGGATAGCAATAGTTGGAAAAAAGCCCCTCTTTGCTTCCACTAACCTTTGGTGGGATAATATGAAAACTCATATACGACTTTTTTGTCAACAGTTTAATTCCCACATCACCCATGAAAATCAAATCACATTGGCACGGTTGGAAACCGAAATTCTAAAACTGCAAAACAAAATGGCAGAGCAGGAAAATGAGGCAAATTATAAATTGCTCCTTGAAAAAAGGACCCAACTCCGGGAACTATTACAGGAGAAGGCTGCAGGACTGCTAGTTAGACTGAGAGTAAAAAGCATCAAAGTATCGGATAGTCCTAGCAAAGCCTTCTTTCACTTAGAAGCTGAAACGAAGCCTCCCCAGCTTATTTCATCAGTTAAGGACCCCAGTGGGAATGAAATTACAAGTTCTGATGGGGTAAAAATCACTATTAGAAAGTATTATTCTGAACTATTTGCTAAAAAAGATATATATGAGGATAAAATAAAATGTTTTACCTCCCATCTCCCAACCCTAACTGAGACTCAACGCCTGGAGCTGGATGTGCCTTTAAGCCTTGATGAATTACAGCGTGCCCTGGTTGGAATGGAATCTGGAAAGGCTCCTGGAATTGATGGCCTGCCAGCTGAGTTTTACATGGAATTTTGGGACATTTTGGGCCCAGAACTATTGATTGTAATCCAAGAATCCTTGCGAAAAGGTGTAATGCCACTAAGCCTAAGGAGAGCAGTGGTGAGTCTTCTCCCAAAGTCAGGAGACCTCCGGCGGATGGAGAATTGGAGACCGGTTTCAATAATGTGTACCGACTATAAACTGTTTTCGAAAGCAATGGCAAATCGCTTTAAAAAAGTCATTGGTGATCTGGTTTTACCTGATCAGACATTCTGCATCCCCAGTCGTTCGATTTACGACAACATTTTTTTCGTGCGGGATTTAATGTATGCTCGCCATGACCAAAATGATTTTGGAATATGTTTTCTAGACTTTGAAAAAGCCTTTGACAGCATTGACCATGTTTTCTTGTGCCATGTTCTTGAAGCATGTGGGTTTGGGGTAATTTTCAGGGCCTTTATAACTTTATTGTACACTGACATCTCCAGTGTAATTAAGGTGAACAATGAACTGGTTCCCCCCATAAAGGTTCAGAGGGGGGTACGGCAGGGTTGCCCAGTCTCAGGTTTGCTTTTTGCGTTAGCAATGGAGCCATTTCTTTGCACACTGAGAAAGAATATCTCTGGCCTGACCTGTTTTCCTGGAAGCCCACCAATGACTATATCGGCCTATGCAGACGATGTTTGCGTCATTATAAAAAACCACCAAGACATTGTTGCTCTTGTAAAGTCCTTAAGAACCTTTTTCATGGCTTCATCTCTGAAGGTTAATTGGACGAAAAGCAAAGCTCTTTGGGTGCCATACCTTAATAGCTGCCTACCTGTCTCAACACATCTGCCTGCTCTTCCAGAAAACTTGGAGTGGAAAACAGATGGTGTTGATTACCTTGGTGTGTCCCTGGGCTCTACACAATTTGAGAAAAGGAATTGGGAAGGTGTGACCAGAGAAATAGACAGGAGGCTGAACCTGTGGAAAAGAGCCCTACCGCACCTCTCATTTAAGGGCCGAGTCTTAGTGGCAAACAACTTGGTTGCTGCAACGTTGTGGCATCGCTTTATTTGCCTGCAACCACCAGAAGTGTTGCTGGACAGGATACAGGCCAAACTTGTGGACTTTTTTTGGGGAGGCCATCATTGGCTGCGGCCAAGTGTAATATGCCTTACTTCATCGGAAGGTGGTCAGAGCCTTGTTCACGTGAGATCCCGTCTCATGGCTTTTCGCCTGTGCTCCATTCAACGCCTCCTATTTGGTGAAAACCTGCCAAACCATGCCTTGGCTTGCCATATTTTACAGCAGGCGGGTAGACTCGGCTATGGTCTCGAAGTATTCCTGACTCACCTCAAGTACGTGAATACATCAACGCTCCCCATATTTTACCAGAGCCTTCTCAGTGCCTGGGAAAGACTTTCCGTGAGCCGTAAAGCGGACACCTACTCCCCAGGGATGTTCGAGGTTGAACCCCTGTTCTTCAACCCTCTCTTCCCTGATGTTCTCAAGAGTCGCCATTTGTGCCAACGCTTTATTGAGGCAGGCATAAACAAAGTATGGCACCTTTGGCCAAACTCCGGTGTCGGGTGGAGGAATGTGGAGGAAATTTCAACCTTGACGGCGATTCGGTCCAAGAGGACAATTGGAACGATTTTGAGGAAAGTTGTTCAAAAACATCATCAGCTACAGAAACTTTGGACTTGGAATACTTTTGGACACCCCAACGAGTCCCCGTTTCCGAAACTGATTTTTGCCTGCTTTCCCAACGAACTTCCACCTGTAAGCACAGGGACAAGTGTATTGCATGCTGAGAGCAGCAAGAGCCTGTATAGGTGGTGGTTATCTCAAGTTCTTGGTATTCCTCCGCTAAATGGAGTAGCACGATGGAAGAGGCTACTCCCTGCCGGGCCCCCCAATGAACCTGTATGGGAATCAATGTATAGTAAGCTGATCAACAAAAGAACAGGTGATCTTCAGTGGCGCCTTGCCCACGGGATCATCCCATGTAATACATATGTATGGAATTTTGCCCCAATATCTGCATGTTGCCCCTTTTGTTCTGTAAATGAGGATGTTTTTCATTTTTTCATTGGCTGTGAAAAACTTTTTCCTTTATTTGAATGGCTAGACTTTGTGTCGTTCAAAATGAATTTCAGATTTACTTTTCGATCCTTTATTTTTGGGCTCAAAAAGAGACGGCAACACAACAAGGACTATGAACTGTTGTGCTTTTTTGTAGCTACAGCAAAGCTTGCCACTTACCTGTCCAGAAAGGAGAGCGGAATGGTAAGCCCATTCATCAGTGCAAGGTCATGACGTTTTTCAACGCACTGTGTGCTGCAAGGCTAAAACATGAGTTTGAGTTTTCCAAGAGCATGGGCGAAATTGATGGATTTGTGGAAAAATGGTGTTTGAAAAGTGTCTGTGAAGTCCACCAAAACGAGTTGGTATTATTTTTCTCATGATTGTTCATAATTTCTACAATTCATAATAGTGCTGCAGAAGATTGCATTTGTTTTCGGTAAAAGTTGAACTGATCAACGCATATATCTGTATTGTTTCCTCGCTTCATCGTTTTCTCTTGTTTTTGGCTTTGTTGATTTTATACACTGTACATCCATGCACTTTATAATTTTTGGAATAAAAGGACGTCAAAAGTCAAAGTCTCTCTCTCTCCTCTCCTCTCCTCTCCTCTTCTCTTCTCTTCTCTTCTCTTCTCTTCTCTTCTCTTCTCTTCTCTCTCTCTCTCCTCCCACTTTGCACAGCTCCCGCTCGCTTAGCATGCACGTGCGATTGCCAGGTCTGTTGCTCAGTCACTGGCGGTACGTGCTGTGTCTCGTGTTGCTTTTTTCCTTTCTTCCTACCTTTTGGTCCTTTCTGCTGTCCGAGTGTCGGTGTCCCTTTCTATCGTCTTGTCTACTGAGCGAGAGAGGGAGGGACAGCGCGGTTAAAGTTATCCGCTTTAGGTGGTTAACGGGATTAATTTATTTATTTCCCAGTTATTGTTGTTGTTGTTTATTTTTTTGCATTTATTTAGGCTTTATAAACCTTTGTACCATTTATTGGTTATTTTTTTTTCGTTTAGTTACTTCAAATGGCTAGCAAGAATAGTCGAAGTAATGCCGGTCGTGACGCCGATGAGGGGTTAACAGATGAACACGGCATGTGTTTTGTCCCACCGGAAGATGTCTCGCTGGAGGAGACGCTCCTCGCAATCGGAGAATTGATCGGTTGTGAGAACATACGGGCAGCGTCCCGAATGCACCACAAGGTGGTTGTTTTCGTTTCACGTGTCCGTTTCGCGCGCATCGTCGTGCAGAACGGACTCACCTTGGGTAATGACCAGTTTGTTCCGGTTTCGCCATGGAACACTCCGGCCTCGAAGGTAATACTATCAAACGTTCTACCAACGCTGTCTAATGAGGAAATTCCTCAGAAGCTCGGTCAGTACGGTACTGTGGTGTCGAGAATTATCCAAGCCTCCATTCGCACCACAGACGGGAAGCTTAAGCATATCGAAACGTTTAGACGGTTTTGTTATGTTGTTTTGAAGGATGGTTTGACGCAATTGAATGTCTCTCTCATTTTTAAGTCGTCAAAACGTGAGCACAGGATTTTTGCGGCAACGGAGAGGTTGATTTGTTACGGGTGTGGTGTACATGGACACACTCGGCAGTATTGTCCTGATGGGGAGAAAACGTATGCCACAGCAGCCGGACCACCTCCCCCCGTGACCACTACGGATGATTCTATAGATGTTTCGCCTTCAGTGCGGGAATCTACATCGGACCATCAAGGTACGGCTAAGAGTGGTGCTGATGAGACCCATACGGATGTGCTTCGTGTAAGCGATGAGTCATCCAGTACAGCTGGCCATCGTGCAACCGATGAGTCAGCAAATGTAAGGGAGAAGCCTCTACCTGTAGAGGGAATGTTTTGTGAGGAGCAGCAGATTGTAGATGCGGCGTCTCGGACAAATTTGAAACGGTCACTTGTAAGTGCGAGGAATGAGGACAAAGGTGTTAAAGTGTTGGTGGTGCAGACAGGAAGCAGTTTAAACGATTCAGACAGTCCTTCACATGAAGATCAGCAAGGTGGTGAAACTATGGCTGACATGATACCACCTGCTCAGGATGAAGGGGAACTTTTTCCTGAAGGTTGTAAATCAACCTGCGAAACCGAACAGCCTACTGATGACCATATCAATTCTAATGGGGAATGCAAAATACCCATTACTACTAATAACGACTCCTCCCCCCCCCCATTGCAATGATGCATGAGGATGAAGAGGATGAAGAACCTAAGGTAGATGGGGATGGAACAGGTGTTTCTGTACAGGTTCAGGAGGAATTCGTTACTAGCGTCACGGAGGGAATTCTAACTACAGAGACACTGATCGGCCATGAGGAACCAGTGGCAATGGTTGACAGGGCTCCCCCCCCTCAGGAGGAAGAGCAGCCTTTGGAGATCTCAAAAGAAAATATTGTCAGATTTTTGAAGGAAACTTTCAGACAAAGGCATGTACGAATTAAGGATCATTTTCGTAATATCCAGGCCTTCCTTGCAGCCGCAAAACCTTTGCTGCAAAGGAGTGAGCATGTGGAAATCTCCGAACCTGAATTTCAGCGGCTGAGGAAATCCATCACGAAGGCAAACAAGGAATTAATTGAGGAAGAGGACTTCACCCCCTAGAAGAATCAACCATGGAACTAAATGTTGTATCCTTAAATATAAATGGGGGTCGTGCCCCCTTACGGAGGGTGCAAACCATTCAAGCGGTTGGAAAAGAAAAGGCTGACATTATTCTCTTACAAGAGACCCACGCTACTAGTGCTCAAGTAGCCGATTGGGGGAAACTTTTTAAAGGGCAATGGTGGCTAAGTGGGTTCCCTACACCTCGGGCCGGTGTTGCCATTTGCCTAAGTCACAAGATTTGTGCTCAACAGGTTTCATTTAAAGAAATCTATAAAGGGCATTTGATCTCCGTAGATTTTCTTTATAATACCCAAAAGATTATCGTAGTGAATGTTTATGCACCGTGTGACCCAATGGAGAGGAAAATTTTCTTTTCCACTCTGCGGGATTTTGTAAAAACTCTGGACCCAACAGCCTTTATCTGTATCGCGGGAGATTTTAATTGCACAATTTGTCCGTCAATTGATAGGAATGGTCATGAGCCTCATGTTGCCTCTACGAAAGCTCTAGAGGACACCATCAACATCTTTCGGTTTAAGGATGTGTGGAGATCACAACACCCACTCTCACGCTGTTATACATGGTGTAGATGCAATGATGGTATTATGTCAATGGCAAGGCTGGACAGATTCTATGTGAACAAGCCAATGTTGAATGTGGTGTCTGTCTCCAAAATTTTACCAACTGGATTCACAGACCACAGTTTAATCTCAATGTCCTCTAAGTTACCCTTTCCACCCGGTGGTAGTGCTTACTGGTCTTTGAATACTCGTCTCTTACATGACAAGGAATTTAATGAGGCCTTTCACGTCGTGTGGGAGAAAATTCGCTCCTCCAGACCTGAGTATGATAGTCTCCGGCTGTGGTGGGACATTGCAAAATCCCAAATTAAGAATTTCTGTCAACAATATAGTGCATACACCACCCAAATCCAATCAATATCAATCGATCAGTTAAAATCTGAAATTATATCGTTAGAACAGAATGTTGACGAGGTTGGGAGAGGTGCACGTGACCAACTAATATGGGCAAAGAAAGCAGTGCTGGAGGAAGCGGTACGGCAACGGGCGATGGGTGCCTTGGTCCGAATGCGAATGAGCTATTTAACTCTGGACATGCCAAACAAAGAGTTCTTTAAGTTAGAGTCTTCCCTCAAAAGGTCACAACAAATTCATACTTTACTCAGTCCCAATGGGTCGCTGGTGACCTCTCAGCAGGCGATCAGGTGTACTCTGAAAGGGTTCTATTCTAACTTGTATTCTCCTCAGAACGTGGACAATGAGGTGATACGAGAGTTAACTGCTGGGCTTCCGAGTGTCGAGGAGGATGAGTGATGCATGCTCGATTCCCCAATTTCGGCTGATGAACTTGAAGCAGCTGTGCGGAGCCTGAAAGATGGGAAAGCTTCTGGAATAGATGGCCTGCCCACAGAATTCTACAAGACCTTCTGGGCCCTTGTGGGACCTGACTTACTCGATGTACTCTATGAAAGCATACGTGTCGGAGAACTTCCAATGTCTTGTAGACGAGCAGTCGTTTGTTTGCTACCAAAAGCTGGGAATCTTCAACTGGTTGATAACTGGCGACATGTCTCCTTATTGTGTGTTGATTACAAGATTTTCTCTAAAGTACTTGCTAATCGTATGAAGACTGTGATCAGTTCAGTTATACACCCGGACCAGACCTACTGTGTGCCTGGAAAATCTATTTATGATAATATTTTTTTGGTAAGAGATATTATTTCATGCAATAAGTTCCTGCGTGACGATTTTGGGTTGCTGTTTCTTGATCAAACTAAGGCCTTCGATCGTGTTGACCACAAGTACCTTTTTTCTGTCCTGAAAGGAATGGGGTTTGGTGAAACTTTCACCTCTTATGTGAAACTCCTGTATACTAATACTCAATGTATGATGAAGATCAACAATAGGTTATGCTCTCCCTTTCCTTTCCAACGGGGTATTCGCCAAGGTTGCCCCCTCTCTGGGCTTTTATATATAGTCGCCCTTGAACCACTCCTTCGGTCTATTAGACAGCAAATACCTCAGGGAATGAGAAGTATAGAAGGAGCAGAATTTGTGCAGACGGCTTATGCTGATGATGTCTGTGTTTTGATTAGAAGCTCCAATGATGCCTGCTTTACAACGTTGTATGCGAGATTTCTCTGCAGCCTCTTCCGGTGGGATCAATTGGAATAAAAGTACAGCATTATGGTGTGGCAAAGGCAATCTCTCTTGTGTATCACCACCCTCACTCCCACACAACCTGGTCTGGAGAACGGACGGGGTTAAATATCTTGGAGTGCATATCGGTAATCGTGAAACAGAAATGAAAAATTGGGAAGGAGTGTTGGAGCAAATTATGCACAGATTGAAAGCATGGGAAGGACTGCTGAGGTCCATCTCCTATCGAGGCCGTACCCTTGTCATAAACAATCTGGTTGCAACAAAATTATGGCACAGAATTATTGCTTTACAGCCATCAAACCAACTAATTATGGCTACTCAGCGAATGCTAGTAAACTTCTTTTGGAGTGGCTACCATTGGCTGAGGCCTGAGATATTGTACTACCCCCGGAAGGAAGGTGGCCAGGGCATTGTTGATATCTCTGGTCGGGTTGTGGCCTTTCGGCTGCAGTCTCTGCAGAGACTACTGTTCGCTGAACAGCTGCCCTGGCGGCCCTTTGCATTTTTTCTGTTACAACAGGCTGGTAGACTGAGATATGATCGGCAGCTTCTTTTGATAGACCTCGAGCATATAAATTTTGCCTCTCTTCCGAGATTCTATCAGAGTTTATTGGACACTTGGAAAAGGTTTGATGTCCACCGCTTCCTTGAGGGCTATAATTGTCGAATGTTCCTTCAAGAACCCCTTTTCTTCAATAACTTTTTTCCTGGTATCCCTCATAGCCATGCCCTGATTTAAAAAATTTATCCAAGGAGGGATTAACAAAGTATGTGATCTGAGAGATTCATCTGGAGTTAAGTGGAAACCTGCTGGTTTGGTGGCAACCTCAGTTGGATCTCGGTCTGTCCGACTTGTAGACCAAGTTGTACGTATAGTCATTAGAAAATTTAGACAGCTAAACATCGGCTGGGAAGGTGTTGGTAACATTGAGGACTTTCGGTTAGGTTTCCCTGAAATCAAAGTGCTCCTTTCGTCTTCTCTTCAGCCGGAGATTGAACATACCCCCCCTTTTCATCTTGTAACTAAGATTGGAATCCGTGATCTCTCTCGACAAAATAAGAATGTACCCCTCTCTGGGAGAACACGAGTAGCTTTGTGGTCAGAGCGGTTAGGGTTGGGGTCTCCCTCTACCCCCCTTTGGCCTCACATGTACACCTTACCAATACATGGTGTGTTAGCGGACATACAATGGAGGTTAGCACACTGGGCGCTTCCCTCCAATATTTTTGTCCACCGTATTAACAGCTCACTGCCGGAAACTTGTCCTTTCTGTGACCAGAAGGAGGATTTGTTTCATGCTTATGTACAGTGTTGTAGACTGACATCGCTTTTCTTGTTCCTTGAATATCTTTTTCACCAATTGTCCTTCCCTTTCAATATGCATATGTTTATATTTGGTGTGTCTTCCAGGCCCACATGTAGAGATGTGGGTGTTCTTCTCAATTTTTTGGTTGCTGTTGCAAAATATGCGATATATAAATCTCGGAAAATTAAAATAGATAACGGCTATGGCTCTGATGCTATTTCTATTTTTAAAGGGTTTGTCTCAACACGACTCAAGCTAGAATTTGATTTCTTTGTCAGTAATGGAAACGTCCAACTTTTTGAGAGAAAGTGGTGTATTGGCAATGTTCTGTGCTCAGTCGATGATTCAAAAGTGGTAATTACTTTATAATTCCTGATTGATTTGACTTTTTTTCTTTGGAACTGATTGCTTGCATATATGTTTCTTCCTGTGTCCTTGAATACATTTCTCTCTCTCTCTCTTAGTTTTTCGCTTAATTTGCTCTTGATGTATTTATAGCTCTTGCATGAGCATTTCCTTTAAAATTGGTTGTGGTTTTGTTTGTGTCTTCCCCTTTGGTTTGTAAAATATATATTTTTTGTATATTTGCTGGTTTCTTTTAAATACCCTTTGCTCTTTTTGTGGTGTCTTCATGATCCTTATGCAATTTCTTTAAACTGGTTGCTGTGTTTTTTTTTTACAACTGCTTCGTGAAATGTGTTTTTTTTACAACTGCTTGTGAAATGGCTTTACATTGTTTATAATAAAAGGACACAAAAGTCTCTCTCTCTCTCTCTCTCTCTCTCTCTCTCTCTCTCTCTCTCTCTCTCTCTCTCTCTCTCTCTCTATCTATCTATCTCTATATCTCTATATCTCTATATCTCTATATCTCTATATCTCTATATCTCTCTATATCTCTATATCTCTCTCTCTCTTAATATATCTCTCTCTCTCTTAATATATCTCTCTCTCTCTCTTAATATATCTCTCTCTCTCTTAATATATCTCTCTCTCTCTTAATATATCTCTCTCTCTCTTAATATATATCTCTCTCTCTCTCTTATTATATCTCTCTCTCTCTTAATATATCTCTCTCTCTCTTAATATATCTCTCTCTCTCTTAATATATCTCTCTCTCTCTCTTAATATATCTCTCTCTCTCTTAATATATCTCTCTCTCTCTTAATATATCTCTATCTCTCTCTTAATATATCTCTATCTCTCTCTTAATATATCTCTATCTCTCTCTTAATATATCTCTCTCTCTCTTAATATATCTCTCTCTCTCTTAATATATCTCTCTCTCTCTTAATATATCTCTCTCTCTCTCTCTCTTAATATATCTCTCTCTCTCTTAATATATCTCTCTCTCTCTTAATATATCTCTCTCTCTCTCTTAATATATCTCTCTCTCTCTTAATATATCTCTCTCTCTCTTAATATATCTCTCTCTCTCTCTTAATATATCTCTCTCTCTCTTAATATATATATATATATATATATATATATATATCTCTCTCTCTCTCTCTCTCGTTTGTGGTGGGCGTGGCGTCATGGCTGCTGTGAGCAACTGCTCTGTGTTGTCGTGAGTTATTTGTGAGTTTTCCTCCTCTCCTGCCATACCCTGCCCCCCCCCCTCCCTCTCCTTCCTATCCTGTGTACTTTGGCATTTTGTTTTCATCCGTTCTACACCTTTGTCTTCGAGAGAGAGAGGATTGAGAGCGGGCCCATTTTGGGTGCGGCCTACTGGCTTCGACGGCGTTTTGTAAGCCATTTTTGTGCTTATAATGCACGTTTATTACTTACTTTAGTTCGATTATTTAGGTTTGATACCTTCTTGTCCGGTTCGGACAAGTGGGGGGTGTTAAATTTGCTGGTATGGTGAATGCACGCTCTTGGTTAGAGGCATTCGATAGCCTAACGAGGAAGCATGCATTTGTGTGTGTTCCACCAGAAGGAGTCCTCACTGAGGATGTGGTACTCGCAGTGGGGAAAATAATCGGGTGCGAGCATGTCCGAGCTGCCTCACGAATTAATCAAAAAGTTGTTATTTTCCTGTCCGAAGAAAACTTTGTTCACGACGTCGTGAGTGCAGGTTTAACCACAGAAGGTGGTGTTTTTATGTTAGCGTCCCCCATGGATACTCCAGCGATGAAAATCGTTGTATCAAACGTACCACCATTTATATCAAACGACAAACTAATGTCAGTCCTTTCTCGTTATGGAGCAGCTGTGTCGAGAATGTCCATGATCCCTCTGAAGAGCCGAGACGAGAGGATAAAACACGTTATGAGTTTCCGTCGCCAAGTTTACATGGTACTTCCCGATCGTGGTGATGATACAGGGTTAAATATTTCATTTAAAGTAAAATCCGACGATCGGGAGTATCAAATGTACGCCTCGTCAGCCTCACTAACGTGTTTTCACTGTGGAGCCTTTGGTCACGTTAAACGTTTTTGTCCCAAGGTTTCGTGTTCAAAGTGTGGGGAAAATGGCCACGCATACACCGATTGTAAAAATGATAATACTCGTGTTCCTATTCAATCGACTGGAGTTAATCCTGTGAGTTTACCGGTTCCTGCTGTTCCCTCCTGCAGTGAGACGAACAATAGCAGCATCGATGCGCATATCCCGAGTCTAGAAAACGATCGCACTTCACTTCCTGTCACAGAAACCGAAGCGACCCCAACTCGCACAACCTTTGCTGCGATTCCCTCATGTAGTGAAGGAATGGAGGAGGACCCTATTATTGGTTCTAAAAAACGAAGGGCGTCGGTTGATAATTTTTCTACCAGTAATCCAAAAAAGGTGGTATTGGAGAAGGCCAGTGTAGCTGAACACACACCTCAATGTGTTCCTCATGCTTCCATCGGGTTTGAAAAAAAGGATGGTGAATCGGGTGCTGCAATTGAGGATAATATGTCTGAAAGTTTGTGTACAAACTCTGTGGACGCAAATTGCTATATGGGTGAAATAAGTTGCAACGCTGAATAAGTTGATAAACCCTCGAACGAACCATTACGATCATTGACATCAGTCACTGTGAACGAGCAGACAGTGACTGACTCATCCCTCTGCAGTGCTGCTCTACCGATGCAGATTCAAAACTGTGTCACCGAGTCGCTCATCGATTCGGTAGATTGTGCTCCACAAGAGGATGAAACCGAGGCTTCAACTTCTGACAAGCACAAATATCACCATGGCATCGTGGATTGCACAGTGGAGCTCTCCAGCGAATCCCCAGAGATACTGACAATTCCCATAGTGACCACGGAGGCCGACATCCTCGATCCTGGAGGGACCTTGTCAGACTTGTCGGAATCTGATGAGGATGAGGAGGTGCCTGAGTTGTCTCAGTCTCAGTTGAGTCAGCCAATGATATCTCCTCAACTCGTACTCTCCTTTCTGAATGAAACCTACAGACAGCGAAATGTAGTTATCAGGGATACATTTCCTGATTTAGGTTCATTTATTCAATCAGCAAAGGAAATAACAAGAAAGGGCAAAGAATTTCCACGAACAAGGTCACAATTTCACCGACTCAGGAAATTTATTACAAAAGCCAGTCTTGAGATTTCGCAACACCCAATCAAACCTTTTGATAAGGAATGAAGCAAATTACCTTTGGCACCTTGAACATTAACGGTGGAGGTGCAAACCCAAACCGCCAAGCTCAAGTGCAAAGTTTGTTTCGGCGCAAAAATGTCGATGTACTTTTACTGCAGGAAACGCACATCACCCAAAATGTAGAATATGATTGGTGTCGCGTTTTTGGGGGACAGTGCTTTTTTAGCAACCTGTCTTCCTTTTCGGCAGGTGTTGCTTTCGTACTTCGACCAGGGCTAGTACCTGAGTCAATCCTCTTCCAGGAGATTGTTAAAGGCCGATTCAGCTCTCTTGAACTGGAGGTTAATAATTTCCATTTCACATTATTCAATGTGTACGCACCAAGTGAGAGCACAGAACGGAAAGCTTTCTTTGCGTCTGTGATTAATCACCTGCAGACAGTTGATCTAAACCAATGTGTGTGTATCGGGGGTGATTTTAACTGTACCTTTGAACCTGTAATGGACAGGAACTCGGCAGAACCTCATCCCGAATCATGTATTGATTTATCCCTTTTCCTTTCTCGGGTGGGTTTGCTAGATGTATGGAGGGTACTTTTCCCCAATGAACCTCAGTTCACCTGGAGCCGCATCACCAGAGGAAGAGTGTCCTTTGCGAGACTCGACCGATGGTATATAAACTCACCTTTTAGAAACGCTATAGTCTCTCCAGATTATTTTCCGTCAATATTCTCAGACCATCATTTAGTAACCATGGGGTTTCTTTTTCCTCAGTCAATAAATAAAAGTGCATACTGGAAATTTAATACCAGTCTTCTAGAAGATGGTCTATTTAAAGAAGCCTTCCAAGTTTTCTGGGCTAATCAAATCCAAAGAAAGGCCTCTTTTTCTTCAGTTAATCTTTGGTGGGACAATACGAAAGCCCAGATTCGGGTGTTTTGTCAACAGTTTAGAGCAAACATTACAAATGTTAAGAATATAACAATGACTTGTTTGGAAGCTGACATTGTACAGCTCGAAGGTAAACTTGCTAAAAAGAATAATGCAAGAAACTTCCAGTTATTACTAGAAAAGAAGACTCAGCTGAGAGAGTTAATCCAGGAGAAAGCAGCAGGGTTGTTGCTCAGACTAAGGGTTAAGAATTTAATGGTTTTAGATACCCCTAGTAAAGCTTTTTTTCGTCTGGACTCTGTCAGTAAAGCACCCAAGAACATTTTTTCTGTAATTAATCCTGGCGGAGCTGTCGTTGTAAATCCCAGAGACAGACGGTTATGTGTTCAGGACTTCTTTTCCAAACTGTTTTCAAAACAGGTTGTTTGTGATGAAACAATGAGACTTTTAACCTCTCACCTATCCTCGTTAACCGAGTCCCAGCGGCTGGATATGGACTCGCCAATTACGCTCGAGGAGTTAACGCAAGCCCTGGCTGGAATGGACTCGGGAAGAGCCCCTGGAATTGATGGTCTGCCGGCTGAATTTTATGTGGAATTTTGGGAACTATTAGGTCCAGAACTGATGCATGTTCTTGAATCATCACTGACTCATGGAGAATTGCCTTTAAGTTTGAGAAGAGCAGTGATGTCCCTTCTTCCAAAGGCTGGTGATTTGCGACAAATGAAGAATTGGAGACCTGTTTCTCTACTATGCACTGATTATAAAATCCTTTCAAAAGTTCTGGCGAATCGAGCTAAAAGGGTAATTTGCGATTTGGTTCACCCTGATCAGAGTTATTGTATTCCAGGTAGATCTATGTATGATAACATATTTTTCATTAGAGATCTCATAGATGGCAACTGTGTGCAGAATGACTTTGGTATAATTTTTCTTGATTTAGAAAAGGCTTTTGATAGCATCGATCATGTCTTTTTGAATCATGTGCTTGAAGCCTGTGGATTTGGAGATAATTTCAGAACTTATATTGCTTTATTGTACAACAATATATTCAGTTTAGTTAAGGTGAACAATGAGCTTTGTTCTCCCATACAGGTTCAAAGGGGGGTAAGGCAAGGTTGCCCTGTCTCCGGCTTACTGTTCACCCTTGTAATGGAATCACTTCTCGTGTTACTAAGGAATAACGTTTCTGGAATGAGTATATCTCCTGATCATCCTCCAGTTGTCGTATCGGCGTATGCTGATGATGTTGCAATCATTGTTAAAAACAATAACGACATTGCAGCTCTGGCTAAGTGCCTACATTTGTTTGGTTTAGCTTCCTCGTTGAAGTGCAACTGGGAAAAGAGCAAAGCGCTATGGGTTCCCTCTGTCAGGGACAGTGCATCTAGAATGGCGCAAGACCCGCCAATACACCTTCCTGCAAGTTTAAAGTGGGTGGATGGAGGTGTTCGCTATCTTGGAGTGTTCCTTGGATCCCCACAGTACGGCCAGAAAAACTGGGAAGGTGTCGCTGAACGCGTAAAAAAGAGATTGAGTAGATGGAGGAGAGCCCTGCCTCACCTTTCGTATAAGGGCCGAGTTTTGGTAGTCAAGAACCTCGTCGCCTCCTTCTTGTGGCACAGATTCATCTGCCTGCAACCACCAGAAGGCTTGGTGAAGGAAGTGCAAAGGCAACTGTTGGAGTTCTTTTGGGGAGGGCATCACTGGTTATGGCCAAACGTTGTATGCCGTCCATTGGCCGAGGGTGGCCAGAGTATGGTCGACATCAAGAGCCGCATAATGGCCTTTCGGCTATGCACTGTGCAAAAACTTTTGGTGAAAGAACAATTACCAAACCATGTTTTGGCCACCCACATTTTGCGGCAAGCTGGCGGGCTGGGATATGGCCGCGAATGTTTCTTGGTCCTGCTTCAACAAGTTGACACATCTCCTCTTCCTGTTTTTTATCAGAGTGTGTTGAATGCTTGGCAGAACCTCACAGTGTGCCGTCAAGAAGACAACTACGACATCCATATGTTTGCACAAGAGCCTTTGTTCTGCAATCGGCTTTTCCCAAACATACCCAAAAGTAGGGACCTCTGCCAGCATTTCATAATTGCCGGCATCACAAAAGTATGGCACCTCCGGCAAGTTTCAGGTTGCGGGTGGAAATCAGCTCGAGAAGTAGCCGAGCTAGCAGGAATTCGGTCCGAAAGAGTGACTGCAAAAGTGTTGAGAGAGGTGATACGAATAGGGGCACGGCTGAGAGTATGCTGGTCCCACGAGCTCGAACCATTGCATGATGAGTGGGTTTTTCCTGGGTTACTGGTGCACTTCAAGTTGGAAGACTTACCCCCGGTTAGCATGGGGATAAGCCCCTTTCAAGAGACTAGCAGTAAAGAGCTATACAAGTCATGTGTCAAGTTACTGCTGGGGGATACGCCGCTAAATGGAATAATCCGGTGGAAGAGACTGTTGCCTGTGGGACCCCCCTCTGAACCTGTATGGAACTCCATGTATAGCAAGCTCATAAGTAAAAGATCTGGTGATCTCCAATGGAGACTGATCCACTGGATAGTCCCCTCCAATAAGTTAATCAACCATTTCTCTCCTACATCCACATGTTGCCCATTCTGCATATGTACGGAGGACGTGTTCCACGCCTTCATTAATTGTGTGAGATTGGTTCCTTTGTTTTGGTGGTTTAATCTTGTGGCACACAGAATGAAGGTTGTTTTCTCGTTGCGTTCTTTTATTTTCGGCTTTAATGCCAAGTCAAGCAAGGAAAATATGTTAATGAGGTTTCTTGTCGCAACAGCCAAGCTGGCAATATATCTCTCAAGAAGGGAGAAATTGAACGGTAAACCT
The DNA here is from genome assembly GCF_964187855.1 of Myxine glutinosa. Lineage (NCBI taxonomy): Eukaryota > Metazoa > Chordata > Myxini > Myxiniformes > Myxinidae > Myxine > Myxine glutinosa. The sequence continues at coordinate 109,616,071 of NC_136266.1, forward strand.
GCCGGGGAATGCAATGTAATGTTGTTTTTCAATGCCCTCGTGTCAGCAAGACTTAAACTAGAGTTTTGTTTCTATAAGGATGCAAACAATCTTGATGAATTCACCAATACTTGGTGTCATGAAGGGTTGTGTGAGGTTCGTGAGAACCAACTGGTAATATTTTTGTAGGTTGTATAAAGTTAATGGTTTATTTTGGCAAATTGTGTGCCGTGATACTTCTGTAACCTTTTCGTTTCATTGCTTTTTCATGTATTTATGATTGGTGTGAAGATATAAATACATTTTTTTGTATTATTTTGATAATAAAAGGACTTCAAAAGTCTCTCTCTCTCTCTCTCTCTCTCTCTCTCTCTCTCTCTCTCTCCCTCTCTCTCTTAATATATATATATATATCTCTCTCTCTCTCTCTCTTAATATATATATATATCTCTCTCTCTCTCTCTCTCTCTCTTAATATATATATATATATATCTCTCTCTCTCTCTCTCTCTCTCTCTCTCTCTCTCTCTCTCTCTCTCTCTCTCTCTCTCTCTCTCTTAATATATATATATATCTCTCTCTCTCTCTCTCTCTCTCTCTCTTAATATATATATCTCTCTCTCTCTCTCTCTTAATATATATATATATATATATCTCTCTCTCTCTCTCTCTCTCTTAATGTATATCTCTCTCTCTCTCTCTCTCTCTCTCTCTCTCTCTCTTAATATATCTCTCTCTCTCTCTCTCTCTCTCTCTCTCTCTCTCTCTCTCTCTTAATATATATATATATATATATATATATATATATATATATATATATATATATCTCTCTCTCTCTCTCTCTCTCTCTCTCTCTCTCTCTCTCTCGCTCTCGCCCCCTGCTGGCCGTTTCGTGTGTTGGGCGTGGCAAGATGGCGCGTGCTCGTGCTTGTGTGTTGTAGCTCCTGGCTCGTGTTGTTTTTCATCCTCTCCCCACCAACCTTTTTACCTTTCCCCTTCCTTTGGTTTTTTCCTTTTGTACTCTTGTCGTGTATGTTGACCTTTTTCCTCCCTTCCTGCTTCATTACCACCTGTCCCTCGTTTTTTTCTCCTCCTTCGAGACAGAGAGAGGGAGAGCCAGCACGGTAAGGGTTTGTTTGAACCACGTTTTTTCCTAACGTGGTTTAAACCGTGCTTTCGTTTCTAGTTACTTAATATATATATATTTTTTTCTATTCTTTTTTTTTTTGGGATTATACAAATCTATTTGCTTTCACTTCGTTTCTCCTTTGACGATATGGCTAATAGGAGTAGCCAAAGGCCTGCCGATCGTGTTACCGATGAGGGTTTATCGCGTAAGCACGGGCTGTGCCTTGTCCCACCGGAGGGAGTTGAAATGGATGACATTTTGCTTGCGATTGGGGATTTGATCGACGTGAGTAACATTCGTGCCGCGTCTCGTATGAATCACAAAATTGTGGTTTTTGTTTCGCAAATAAGTCTGGCCGATATTGTTGTGCAGAATGGTTTGACCTTGGGAAACGATCTGTTTGTTCCTGTGTCGTCGATGGACACGCCGGCAGTTAAAGTCATTCTGAGCAATGTTCCGCCTTTCCTAGGTAACGAGGAAATCCTACACAAGCTAGGTGAGTTTGGCACTGTCGTCTCTCGAATCATTAGGGTTCCTCTACGTACGAGAAACGGCAGGTTGAAGCACGTACAATCGTTTAGACGTTTTTGTTTTGTTGTTCTAAAAGACGCAGCGAAGCAGTTGAACACCTCCCACACCTTTAAAGTAGGCGAGCATGAATATAGAATCTTCATGGCGACCGAGACCTTGATCTGCTACGGATGTGGAGCACACGGACACACTAAGCAGTATTGCCCAGACGCCAAGAAGACGTACGCTACAGCAGCTGGGTCGGCCCGCCCTGTAACTGATGCAGTGCCCCCCGTTCATGAGCCTGGTGGAGTACAGACGCCCACACCAGAAGACCAGGGTGTGGAAAGTGGTGGCGGTGTTGCTGAGGTTAGTGCAGCAGGGGTGCACCCAGTCGATGAGGACAAGAGGCTGCAACCTCAAGAGAATATGGTCTTTGAGGAGGTATTGATGAAAGGCACCGAGGCTAAGAGGAACCTAAAACGTACCTTTTTGAGCGCCGAGGTGGAAGACAAAGGTAGCAAAGTGATACTCGTACAAACAAACAGTATCTCAGACTATCCTGATGATTCTCAGCAAGCTGGGCAGGGTGGTGACGAAACAGAGGAGAGTAGGACTTCACCCCTTGCTCTTGTTGAAGAAAATCAATGCAGCAGTATTGGTTGTGATGATGGCACCATTGTCCCTTGTGACAACGAGGAGTCCCAGGGCCTGAGTGACAACGGTTGTTGCTCACATCCGGTTGAAACGACCAAGGATGATGGTCCAAGCAGACCTATAATAGGCAGCAGTGGTGGCACAGATGTGCCCCTTGTGATGCAACAAGAAGACTGCAGTGGTGATGACACAGAAGGTGTGCCTGCTCCTGACACACAACAAAGGAGTTTCAACGTTGATGTGGTTAGGGAGCTGGATGAGGAAGCTCAAAGCCTTGTGTCTGTGAATGATCATCAGGGAGAAGAACAGATGGAAGCAACAAAGGAAAACGTCATCAGTTTCCTAAACGAGACGTTTAGGCAACGCTACGTTGTGATCAAAGACCATTTTCCCGATGTGAAAACTTTCATCAGGGCTGCAAGACCCCTCCTGCAAAGAAATGACCCAATGGAAATCTCGGAGGCCCAATTTCAGCGTCTTCGGAAAGCGGTCACAAAGGCGAATAAGGAATTGCAGGCGGAGGGTGAGTTACCTTTGTAAATGGCTTTGCGAAAGATATGTATCGCATCCCTGAATATCAATGGGGGTTGTACCCCCTTACGAAAAATTCAGACAATTCAGGCGATGGAGAGGGTGAAAGCCGACATCATCCTGATACAGGAGACTCATGCTACGAACACCCTGGTTGCTGAATGGGGAAAACTTTATCGAGGGCAGTGGTGGCTGAGTGGGTTTACCACACCCAAAGCTGGTGTTGCCATCGCCTTGAGTGATAGAATCCCTGCTCGGAAGATTGTCTTTAAGGAAATTTATAAGGGACATCTGATAGCGGTGGATTTCTATTGCAACACGCAAAGGATCATCATTGTGAACGTATATGCACCGAGTGAGCCCATGGAAAGAAGAGTGTTCTTTTCCACTCTGCATGACTTTGTAAAAGGACTGGATACAACCGCTTTCATCTGTGTTGCTGGTGATTTCAATTGCACTATCAATCCTTCCGTAGACAGGACCGGTCATGAACCCCATCCAGCTTCTATGAGGATTTTGGAGAACATCATCAAAAATCAGCATTTGAAAGATGTTTGGAGGTTGCAACACCCAACTTCACGGTGCTATACGTGGTGCAGATGCCATGATGGGAGGATATCAATGGCAAGGCTAGACAGATTCTACGTGAATAAGCCAATGCTAAATGTGATGGCCACAACCCAGATACTCCCAACTGGTTTCACAGACCATTACCTGGTTTCAATGGGTTTTAATTTGCCTCTGACCTCAGGGGGTAGTGCGTATTGGTCACTTAATACCCACCTGCTGAATGATATGAGATTCAAAGAGGCTTTTCGAGCCGTGTGGGAAAGAATTCGGTCCTCCAAATTTGAACATGCTAACCTTCGACTGTGGTGGGACCTCGCAAAGGGTCAGGTCAAATCGTTCTGTCAACAATATAGTCTTTATGCCACTAAATTGCAAAATCTCTCGATTGATTCATTAAAGGCTGAAATTGCAGCCCTGGAGGAAAACATTAATACGGCTGGGAAAGACACTACAGGTGACCGGCTGCTATGGACTAAAAAGGCAATGTTGACTGAACTGGTACGGCAGCGAGCAATGGGCACCCTGGTACGCATGAGAATGAGTTATTTAACGTTGGATATGCCAAATAAGGCCTTGTTTGGTTTGGAGAACTCTGTTAAAAAATCACAACAGATTCATGGGCTACGTGCTGCTAATGGGCCAATAGTGACCTCCCAACAGGAGATTAAGTCTGTTTTGAAGGTTTTTTATACAAACTTGTACTCCCCCCAGAGCATAAGTAATGAGACCTTGCAGGAGCTGACTACCGGGCTTCCAAGACTTGAGGAAGACCAGCAACGCACATTGAACATGTCAGTTTCGGCTGCTGAACTTGAAACTGCTATGCGGAGCTTGAAGGATGGTAAAGCCTCTGGGATTGATGGTTTGCCCGGAGAGTTCTATAAGAGTTTTTGGAAACTTGTGGGACCTGACCTGCTTGAGGTATTTGATGAATGCCTTCATGTTGGAGAGCTTCCCCTGTCCTGCAGAAGAGCAGTCATTTGCCTGTTGCCAAAGGCTGGGGACACTCAACTAGTCGAGAACTGGCGGCCTGTCTCATTGCTGTGTGCGGATTACAAGCTTTTGTCGAAGGCCTTAGCAAACCGTTTGGGAACTGTGATCAGCTCTATTGTGCACCCTGACCAGACCTACTGTGTACCAGGAAGGTCAATTTATGACAATATTTTTCTGATAAGGGATATTATTTCTTGTAATAAGTACGTGCGTGCCAGTTTTGGGTTGTTGTTTCTTGACCAAACAAAGGCTTTTGATCGTGTTGATCATACATATTTGTTTTCTGTTCTGGAGCGGATGGGTTTTGGCGAAACTTTCATTTCCTATGTCAAGCTGTTATACACTAACACCTTCTGCATGATGAAAGTAAACAACAGTTTATGTCCCCCTTTTCCTTTCCGTCGGGGTATCCGTCAAGGGTGTCCCCTTTCTGGACTTCTGTATATAATTGCCCTAGAACCACTCTTAGCATCCATCAGGCAGCGAATAACTCAGGATGTGGGAGCCGTTTTTGGTTCAAGATTTGTGGTCACAGCTTATGCTGATGATGTATGTGTTCTGATTAAGGGCCCAAGTAGTGTTGCTGCGGTGCAGCGTTGCTTTAAAGACTACTCTGCGGCCTCTTCCGCCGAAGTAAATTGGGGCAAGAGTGTAGCCTTATGGTGCGGTTCAGATAACCTTTCTTTAACACTGCCACCGTCACTCCCACATAATCTAGAGTGGAAAACAGATGGAGTCAAATATCTTGGTGTCTATCTCGGCAACCAGGAAGTAGAAACGAAGAACTGGGAAGGAATGATTGAACAAATTACACACCGGTTGAAACGATGGGAAGGACTGCTGCGATCTCTTTCTTATAAAGGCCGCTCTCTTGTTATAAATAACTTGATAGCAGCAAGATTATGGCATAAACTAATTGCCTTGCAGCCACCCAAGGAGTTGATACCAGCCATCCAGCGGGTCTTGGTTAATTTCTTTTGGAATGGATACCACTGGCTTCGGCCGCAAATACTGTACCATCCTCGGAAGGAGGGTGGACATGGAATTGTGGAGGTGTCCACCCGGCTTATGGCTTTTCGCCTACAGTCTGTGCAACGTCTGTTGTATGCTGAAGAGCTGCCCTGGCGCTCATTTGCGTTTTTCTTGTTGCAACAAGCGGGAGGCCTGTGTTATGATAGGCACTTGTTCCTGGTGAACCTTGACCGTGTCAGCTTAGTTTCAATCCCAACTTTTTATCAGGGTTTGCTGAGAGTTTGGAAAGGTTTTGGGGTTCATCGTTGCCTTGAGGCTTATAATTGCCGGATGTTTATCCAAGAGCCTATTTTCTATAACGGTTTTTTTCCATGCATTCCTCATAGTCCGACTTTGATTAGGAAATTTACTCAAGGAGGAATTGGCAAAGTTTGTGACCTGAGGGATACATCTGGGACAAAATGGATGTCTGCTGGCAGGGTGGCGGCCATTCTTGGTTTAAGATCCGTGCGTATTGTCAGCCAAATTATACGCATCGTCAAGAGGAAGTTTAAGGAGTTAAATATTGGCTGGGAAGGTATAAACAATGTCGAGGATGTTCGGCTGTCTTTCCCTGAAATTAAGGTGCTCCCAGCTCTCCAGTCGAATGGTGAACTTGTCTCTCCTTTTCATTTGGCAACAAAGGCTGGTATTCACAAGCTCCTTCGAGAAAACCAAGCATCACCCTTCTCCGGAGTAACAAGAGTGGCCTTGTGGTCCGAAAGGTTAGGGCCAGGGTCTCCTGCCACGCCACTGTGGCCTAATATGTACAAATTACCTATTTACGGGTTCCTCGCAGATATCCAGTGGAGACTAGCACATTGGGCTCTCCCTACGAACACCTTTGTTCATCACCTTGACAGCTCAGTGCCAGTAGCATGCCCCTTCTGTGTACAGAAGGAGGATCTCTTTCATGCCTATGTGAAATGCGAAAGACTAATACCTCTTTTCTTGATTCTCACACACCTTTTTGATCAGTTGTCTTTTCCTTTTACTTCACATTCTTTTATTTTTGGTGTATCTTTCAGACCCTCCTGCAAGGACTCTGGTGTCCTCCTAAACTTCTTAGCTGCTGTAGCAAAATACTCAATATATAAATCGAGGAAAATTAAAATTGATAATGGGCATGGGTTCGATGTTGTACCTATGTTTAAAGGGCTGGTGTCTGCAAGAATAAGGTTAGAGTTTGATTATTATGTGGCGAATGAAAATGTCAAACTCTTTGAATGCAAATGGTGTATCAATGAAGCCTTATGTGTTGTGAATGAATCGAATTTGTGCTTTTCTTTTTAACATTAAGAACTGTTGTTTTTTTCTATTTTTTTCTCTCCTGTAAAAATGTAACTTGACCTGGTGTGTTTTTTTGTGAAATAAATGGTGTTGCAAATTCTCTCTCTCTCTCTCTCTCTCTCTCTCTCTCTCTTAATATCTCTCTCTCTCTCTCTCTCTCTTAATATATCTCTGAAAATATGTAAATGTTACATGTTTCCTGGTTCAAATACTATTCTACATTACTACGTTTCCTTGTCCAACTCCATAAATTGAAAAACTGATTCACACAGATAAAGACACAGCACTTCTCATGAACAAGCCACGCTGCTCCCTCCCGGACATCATCGGCTCGTCTGAGATGGTGCGCCGTCGTAAACGATATGCCCTCGCTAGGAACAAGTGGCCCAAAAGAGAAATCACATGGACGTAAGTAATATTGGCTGAAGGTAAACAACTCAAGTACTTCTTTGAGAATTTCCCAAAAACCTTTTTTTTATTCCTTATGAGAGAACATTGAAACCAGCATTTGAATGCTTCAGTCTTGGACAAGTTTCTTTGTGGGAAAATGTTTTTTTGTTTACACAAATAGCCAACACGTCACAAACATTAGAAAACATTTTAACTGAATGCATGTAGGCCAACTTTAGTCCAAATACTAAAGTATCATCATCATCATTTGGTGTGCGATCAGAGGTGGGTGTGCATAACTCTGGGCTATCCTGCCAGGCCATGGTCTTGCCTTTCAAGCGATACTCACACCAAAAATGGATGGTAAAGCCTCTTTGTAGGTTGAATGGCAGGAGCTAGTGATTCAGGGGATTGGTGCTAATTCGGGATCTTTCATAATCAGGATCTTTATCATCCACCAAGTGATGCCGGTAGACAGCCCATTTTAACGCCCATCTGAGGGACAGTACACTTTGTGACGTAACATCCTGCTGGGAAACATCAATCAGACAATTTACAGTTGTGTCTGGAAGAGAACCCAGAATAGTGTGTTCAAGGTATGGGCTCTACCTTTATTGCATCCCATCGGACTTCTTCATGGCATCAAGGCAAAAATTATTGATACATTTTAAATGTAGCTTTTGGAGTATATATGTATTTGTACATATATACATATGTACATATATACATAAATGTACCTATATAATATATATATACATACATATATACATACATACATACAGAACTGTGCAAAAGTTTGCGTTGTCTTCACTTTTGCTGTGCTATTCCCCATTAAACATTGGTTAAGCTCTTAAATTCTAATTCAAACGTCTGTGAAAGTCAATTTGATATCACAATTACCTGTAAGTATATAAAATGAATTAGGAAATTGAAAAACTTTTATTTTTGCTTTACATATTAATATATTATATTATCATGTGCTAGTAATATCCACTTACCAAAAGGAAAATGTGCAGTAACCAGTTTGTGGAATTTTGTACAATAAATAAAAATTAATTAATGAAGTAATCAACACCAGTTACATTAATATGAATTACAAGAAACACACTATGAAGAAAATAGCAGAAAAGCTGAAGATCTCCTATAATGTTGTGAGGTACACTCTGCAACGGCAGAAACAACCTGGCTCGGTACAAGAAGTCAAAGGCCAGGAAGACCCAGTAGGACCTCCCCCAAGGCAAAACAAGCCCTTGAAGTTTCTCAGCTTATGCAATAGAAGGTACATCAAGTCAGCAGCTGACAAATTAAACTAGAGCAGGCCTGAACATCTCGTCCAGCACTGTGCACAGAAAGCTGATTGCAACAATTTTCCATGGCACAGTTGCAGGAAAGAAACCACGTCCAAGACCACAGTATAAGGTGAAAAGACCGACATTTGCAAGAGAACACCAATATTGGGCAACTGAACAATGGAATCGGGAAGTCTGGTCTGATGAATCGAAGTTTGAATATTTTGGATCTGAGAGACGCCAGTCATACACTGAAGACCTGGAGAACATTATGACACACAATGTCTGCAGCCTACCGTTAAATTACCTACTGGAGGCTCTGTGACTGTCTAGGGTTGTATCTCAGCTTTTGTTATAAGAAAACTTGTTAAAAACAATGGAACGTGAATAAAGAAGAAGTACAATTAAGCAGACATTGCAACACCATGCAGTTCCTAGGGGAAATCGTTTCATCAGCAGAGGATTTCTTTTCCAACAAAATAATGATCTAAAACACATTTCTAATATCGTAAAAACAGTACAGTAATACCCCGGTTTACATCACCCCTTCTTATGCCATTCCACAAATACGTCGTCACGTTATTAAGACCATGCGCTTCTCGATATTCGTCATCTCAACTCACGCTTACATCATTTTCAAATCCATACCTCGTATCCTCGAGCGTTTCCAGAACTTGCAAGATTGATAAAGACATCAGAATGCGTCACGAAAGTAGCAAATCGGGAGATCGCAAAATCACCAAAATAACTATATGTATAAACTATACTATACTTTGCACATAAACAAATGTACTGTACTGTAGATTGGCCCAGATGCATTGTAAAAGTGTTACCTTAGAAGTGAAGTTAGATGTTATTTGTCGAATGGATGCTGGTATTAATGGATTTCCGGGTTATTAAGTTTGCCTCCGATCGATAAATATGCCCATTTTCATTAAAGAAGGATGAAGAAGAAGACATACTTCCACTTTCGACAAGTTCCAGATGAGGTTTATTTTTATTTAAATATGTCTGGTAATTGTTTTTTTAATTTATTTATATGTACTTGTACTTAGTACAGTAGAAATTGACAATGACAAAGACATTTTCCATAATAACCATATTTGTGTTTTTATTATATTATATAACCTTATTAGAAGTTGAAATGACCACAAAAAATTCTCACATTCACTCATGGGGAAATACGTTTTTTGGGGAAATTTCAAAATGCCTGCCAATGGGGCTTCATATTGTTAACTTATTTTAAGTAAACACTTTCTATGCACTAATTTATCAATTAAATGAGAGGCAAACACAAACATACAGTCACGTGAAAAAGGAAGTACACCCCATGTAAAGTTTTGACTTTTTCAACATATTTCAACATACAGCTACTTGATTTTCATTTCAACAATATTGATGGATAAAGGTGATATAATATAACAAATATCATGAAACATTTACATTTTGTAGTCCATTGTATAATTTAAATAAACATAAATGAAAATTTCGCATGTGGAAAAAGTAAGTACACCCCAACATTTATCACTACTTCAAATACCTAAAATTAGAATCAGGTTTACCAGCTCGGATGCAAATGATTAGAACATCGTTAGAGAGGATCTTGGAGGAACCTGTCTAATTTAAACCTCAGACATTTAGTTTGGTTTGCTCTTTGTTGTTGAAGTGTGCGGCGTCACCATGCCTAGATCAAAAGAGCTCTCTGATGCCTTCAGAAAGAAGGTTATAGATAGCCGACGAGTCTGGGAAGCGATTTAAATAGATCTCCAAACAATTTGAAATCAATCATTCGACTGTCCGGAAGATCATCTACAAGTGGAGAAGATTCCAAACAACTGCCAACTTGTTCAGGCCAGGGTGCCCCAGCAAGTTCAGCCCAAGAGCAGACCGCAAGATGCTGAAATAAGTCTCTAAGAACCCCAGAATGTCATCACGGGATATACAGGTAGCTCTTGCCACTGTTGATGTCAAAGTGCACGAGTCTACCATTAGAAAGAGGCTGCACAAATTTGATCTTTTTTTTTTTTTTTTTTTTTTTTGTATACAAGATCGAGGCTCGTGAAAGAGCTAACATTAATCACACAAAAAGACAAACCGACACACAAAACACAAAAAACAAGGGGAGCGGCAGACAAGATGGGGAGAGAGGGGGAAGGACACAAAAGAGAGGGGGAAGAGGGGGAAGGACACAAACACAACATTTGAGAGCAGGGACATCGGGAGGACTTGGGGGGAGGTGGGAGAGGAATAAAACATATGAACACTGCAAGGACTCTGGGGTGAATTACCGGGGGTAGAAAAGATCAAGGTTTTCGATGGGGGAAGATAAGAGATGGTGGTGAACAGCTGTTTTAAAGACCTGGAGGGAGGAGTGGGATTGAAGGGAGTGGGGGAGTTTGTTCCAGAGGCGGGAGAAAAGGGGAATGAAAGAGTGAAGGTGAGCAGAGAGCCTAGACTTTGGCAGTTTAACCATAAGAGGGTTGCAGGCAGATCTTGTGCGACCTGAAGGAATATTGGGGGGACAGAGCACAGAGAGAGCTGGGGGAGCAAGGCCGGAGAGGAGTCGGTAGAAGACAGAAAGACCACCAACCTGCCTGCGGTGAGTGAGTGAAAGGCCCTCGGTGTTGACTACATCGCAGGAGATTCCAATGATTCTGAAAGCTTTGGCCTCAACAGCGTGAAGCCGAGCAAGGTGTGAGGCAGGAGCACCAGCCCAGAGGGGGGAACAGTATTCCATTGAGCTGCGGATGAAAGCCTTGTATGTGGTGAGGAGCTCAGGTGTGCCAAGGAAGGACTTCGCACGACGGAGGATGCCCAGTCGGCGACTGGCTTTGGAGGCCAGCTTGGAAATGTGGTTTTCCCAAGAAAGATCATGGCAGATAGTGAGACCCAAAAGCTTGAGCGACAGAACTTCTTGGAGAGGATTGTTGTGAAAGTAGTTGGGAGGGTTGTCCAGTCGGTCCTTTCGGAGAGACATTGTAAGAGTGTGAGATTTGTCAGGATTGAAAGACATGTTCCACTTGTTTGACCAGTCTGTGATTTTGTCCAGGTCTGCAGAGAGTGAGGAGGCTGCAGACTGCCGATCTGAGGGATGAGGAATGGAGCGACAGAGAGTAGAGTCATCAGCAAAGAGATAGAGAGGATTTTCAAGAGAGTCAGAGAGATCATTGATGAAGACCAGAAAAAGCACAGGGCCCAGAACACTGCCTTGGGGAACTCCAGCCTGAACAGGAAGAGGAGATGAGAGAAACCCATTCAGGGCCACACGTTGACTACGACCAGAGAGGAAGTCCGCCAGCCATGCGTGGAGATTTCCATGGATACCAAAGGAGGAGAGTTTGGTGAGCAGAGCAGGGTGCCAGACCGTATCGAAGGCACGTGAAATGTCAAGGGAGACAGCTCTAATTTCCTGTTTGGCGTTGAGGACCTCCATCCATTGTTGAGAAAGCAGAAGCAGCATGTCCAGAGTAGAGTGACCAGGTCTGAAACCAAATTGATGATCAGAGATCAAGCCATTGGAGAAGAGGAAAGATTTAATATCTGAAGCAATGATGGATTCCATGACTTTGCTGATAATTGGGAGAAGGCTGATTGGTCTGTAGTTGCTGGGATCTGTTTTTGCACCTTTTTTGTGCAAACTGGTGATGTTGGCTGATTTCCAAGCAGATGGCAGATGGCAGATGACCTTGAGCAAAAGAGAGGGTGAAGAGAACAGAAAGAGGGAGTGAAAGAGCAGAAGAACATGATTTTAGGACCTGTGGGCTGATGCCGTCAGGACCAGTTGCAGAATCAGAGTCGAGGGTTGACAGAAACTTTTCCACCTTGTCAGGAGGAAAGGACACAGAGTCCAGGAGCAGCTGGGTACGACTGGGTATGGTGGGTACAGAGAGGGATGGGTTTGGGACACAAGATTTAGAGGCAAACACAGAGTTGAGGCATTCAGCTTTTTCACGTGCGGAGTCAGCCGTTAAGCCGTTTGAGGTGAGGGAGGGGATGGAGGGGGAACAAACACCAGAAACAGATTTGACCAGACGCCACCAGGATTTGGAAGAGGGAGACAGATAAGAGAGTTCGGTCTTGAGAATGGTGAGATATTGTTTCCTGGCTCTCCTGAGGGTGGACACACACACATGAAACGTAAGGACAACAAGGACTTCCAGGAAAGAAGTCAAAAGTCACCTCAAAAAAGTGGATTTGGGGTGAAATTAGCGGGGGTAGAAAAGATCAAGGTTTTGGATTGGGGAAGATAAGAGATGGTGGTGAACAGCCGTTTTAAAGACCTGGAGGGAGGAGTGGGATTGAAGAGAGTGAGGGAGTTTGTTCCAGAGGCGGGAGAAAAGAGCAATGAAGGAGTGAAGGTGAGCAGAGAGTCTTGATTTTGGCAGTTTAACCATAAGAGGGTTGCAGGCAGATCTTGTGCGACCTGCAGGAATATTTGGGGGACAGAGCCCAGAGAGAGCTGGGGGAGCAAGGCCAGACAGGAGTCGGTAGAAGACGGAAAGACCACCAACCTGCCTGCGGTTATTAAGTGAAAGGCCCTCGGAGATAGCGTCATCGCGGGAGATTCCAATGATTCTGAACGCTTTGGTTTCAACAGCGTGAAGACGAGCTAGGTGTGAGGCAGGAGCACCAGCCCAGAGGGGAGAGCAGTACTCCATTGAGCTGCGGATGAAAGCCTTGTATGTGGTGAGGAGCTCAGGTGTGCCAAGGAAGGACTTCGCACGATGGAGGATGCCCAGTCGGCGACTGGCTTTGGAGGCCAGCTTGGAAATGTGGTTTTCCCAGGAAAGATCATGGCAGATAGTGAGACCCAAAAGCTTGAGTGACAGAACTTCTTGGAGAGGATTATTCAGAAAGTAGATGGGAGGGTTGTCCAGTCGGTCTTTTCGGAGAGACATCGTAAGAGTGTGAGATTTGTCAGGATTGAAAGACATGTTCCACTTGTTTGCCCAGTCTGTGATTTTGTCCAGGTCTGCAGAGAGTGAGGAGGCTGCAGACTGCCGATCTGAGGGATGAGGAATGGAGCGGCAGAGAGTGGAGTCATCAGCAAAGAGATAGAGAGGATTTTCAAGAGAGACAGAGAGATCATTGATGAAGACCAGAAAAAGCACAGGGCCCAGAACACTGCCTTGGGGAACTCCAGCCTGAACAGGAAGAGGAGATGAGAGAAACCCATTCAGGGCCACACGTTGACTATGACTAGAGAGGAAGTCCGCCAGCCATGCGTGGAGATTTCCATGGATACCAAAGGAGGAGAGTTTGGTGAGCAGAGCGGGGTGCCAGACCGTATCGAAGGCACGTGATATGTCGAGGGAGACAGCTCTAATTTCCTGTTTGGCATTGAGGACCTCCATCCATTGTTGAGACAGCAGAAGCAGCATGTCCAGAGTAGAGTGACCTGGTCTGAAACCAAATTGATGATCAGAGATCAAGCCATTGGAGAAGAGGAAAGATTTCATATCCGAAGCAATGATGGATTCCATGACTTTGCAGATAATTGGGAGAAGGCTGATTGGTCTGTAGTTGCTAGGATCTGTTTTTGCACCTTTTTTGTGCAAAGCGGTGATGTTGGCTGATTTCCAAGCAGATGGCAGTTGACCTTGAGCAAAAGAGAGGGTGAAGAGAACAGAGAGAGGGAGAGAAAGAGCGGAAGAACAGGATTTTAGGACCCGTGGGCTGATGCCGTCAGGTCCAGTTGCAGAATCAGAGTCGAGGGTTGACAGAAACTTTTCCACCTTGTCAGGAGGAAAGGACACGGAGTCCAGGAGCAGCTGGGTACGACTGGGTATGGTGGGTACAGAGGGGGATGGGTTTGGGACACAAGATTTAGAGGCAAACACAGAGTTGAGGCATTCAGCTTTTTCACGTGTTCGTAAGAGTGTGAACAGAATTTCACGTAAGAATTTATCACTCTATAGTGCCCTGTGTCGCCATATCACCTTTATCTGTCAATATTGTTGAAATGAAGATCAAATAGCTGTATGTTGAAATATGTTGAAAAAGTCAAAACTTTACATGGGGTGTACTTACTTTTTCATGTGACTGTATAATATATTGTGTTCCTGTAGCAAGTTTGTGGCTCATACATACTTGATTTAGAAAGTTGTACTTTAAAAAAACGTTGTACTGAATTTTGCAACAAGTATAAATCCTCACATATTTATTAATTTCTCATAATGGTGTAAATTGAAGTCAAATGTATGGATCATTAATATTTCATCTTCCAGACCTGCACACTTTAGCTATAATGTATGGCATTCCCTGAATTATAATACATATTTAAAAACTTGCAGCAATGACAACTTATTACAGAAAGTGTATAGTTGTGTGTACTTTTCAAACTCCAGGTCCACACTGATGTTTTAACACAACATCAACCGGTACAACATGGACAGACTGAACACAAAGTCACACTGAAAAGGTTTTATCCAATTTTACGCAATAGTACATCACACCCCTAAATTAACTAATAGGGCCTACATAACCTCTCAAAATAATGTATTATCTATCTATAATTCCAGTAATCTCTGTACGTCTGTACGTTTGTTTGTTTGTCTGTGACCGCTGTTTCTCGACAACTACCGGTCCGATATACTTGAAACTTGCCAGGTATATTGCTGGGGACCCGAGGATGTGCCTTTTCAAGGTTTGATATTAATCGGACAATTACTTACCGAGCTATGTCCAAAAAACGATTCAACCAATCAGAGAGCAGCGAACGATCGCGTGTGCCGAACGTGGAGGACACACTCTGCCTCGGATGGCACATTTGAGAGCGTATTCATTTATTTCACGTTTGCAAACTATGTTGGCGTTAAACTATGTTTTAAAACTAATAAAACCGAATTTGCGATTCATTCGCTTTCCTGCGCGTTTGTGCACGCGATGGCGATTTCTTTACCAAACTCCGGAAGCCGTTCGCTTTGGACCAAACCATTGCATGTAAATAGAGGGGGGGGATTGTCACCGTACTCGCAAGCCGTTCGCTTTGGACCAAACCATTTCATGTAAATAGAGGGGGGGGGGATATCATTTTAGATATAGATATAGTACGGGCAATGCCCTAGTGTCTATAAACATGATATGTTTACATTCTATAATAGTATGTATACTTGTGATGCTGTCATAATACTGTCATATTGTTTAAATTCATGAAACATCTTAAAATGTTCTGCTTCATCCATTTGTGCGACATCAAGTTTGTGTGAACCGTTTTCAAATTGTACCATTGTGCACCACACTTACAATGAATATCACAAGCAATGCCTTTCTTGGCGCAGATACATGATGTACATAAGCATTTTTTGCTCTTAGAAGAGCATCCTATGTAAATCAGCAGTTCTGATGGTGCTGGGGACCTGTCGGTGATAATGGGTACAACTGAGCCAGCCTCTACCTTGTATCTATATTCCTCCATAATTATCACCGTTTTTAGGTGATACCACATACTGACTTTGTGGTGTACTCGAAGGCTACGATAAAAAATATATTTGGATAACATTTTGCATATTCTTAATAAAATAATCACATTTTTAAAAGAAATATGTTCCAGTAATGAGTAACAGATATCTGTTATTTATTTTATATTTATCAGAAAGTATTCACAACATTTTATACCATAAATCAGAGTATTTGTAAATCATTATCATCTAAACCTGGAAAATGTATTATTTACAGTTTTGTAATCTACAATATAAGAGAGCCGTTGGTCTGTCTGTCTGTGTCGCCATTTTTCTCAGAGATGGCTGAACGTATTGTTGCGGTTTTGCCATAAAGGCAAACCCCCTATAGTTAATTGCACGACAACATGTAGCCTGTAGTAGTTAGTTATTTCTTATTGAATATAAAGATTAGCCCTTTCCCATTGTGTAGTAATAGAGACCAAATATGCGTTGAGTAGGCAGGATTTCAAACCTTTGTGTGGTTAAAGGAAGCCATTTAGATGTACAAGGAGGCGTGGCCAAAAGAACAGGCCCACGTGACCAATGACGTGTCGGGGACACTGCACCAGCCAGCAACCAATGGGGTGTGGAACCTCCCCGAATGAAAGCCGGAAGGAAAACTGAAACCTTCCTGGGAGAAGGAAGGATTGAAGGCCAGCATGCGACAAACCTCTGCCAATGGGAGGCTGTGGAACATTTTGAAGGCATGGGCATGTGTGACAAAACCCATGCCCATCGCATTTTCACTCTTGCTTTTTGGCTGTGCCCACGACACGACCCTCTTGGATTTCGCTTCGTCGGCGACATCTCTTGTTTTTTCGCTTCTCCCACGACACGTGTCTTGGCTCTTGCTTTTGGGCTTCGCCGAGGACACTGCTCTTCCTTTGTGCCTCACAGAGCCTCTTGCTTTTTGCGTCGAGGCCCGACACCCATTGCTCTTCGCCGATCTCTTGCACCATCCGGCTGACCTGCAAGCATTGGCTTCTTCCACGACTCACCTGAGCCGAAGCTCGTCTGCCTGCGTTGAAGTTCGTTGGACATTACCTTATCCAGGCTTCACATCGAGGATCGAACTGCGCACAGCCGCGGCCACCTTTGAGGCAAACCCAGCACGTACATCGGTATGCCAATAACCGGTGTGTCTTTCCCTGTGCGAGTGTGTGTGTGTGTGTGTGTGTGTGTGTGTGTGTGTGTGTGTGTGTGTGTGTGTGTGTGTGTGTGTGTGTGTGTGTGTGTGTGTGTGTGTGTGTGTGTGTGTGAAGGCGCCAAGTCGGGTTTATTAGTAGGTAAGAATTGATAAGCTGCATCTTTGTCTGTTTCTCTGTGCCTTCAAAATAAAAGGCTGTACATTTTGTGGTTACTTTCAAACCTGTTCGGAAACGTCTTTTCACCATTGGCCTAGCATCATCCGAGACCGAATTTGGCGGTTTGAATCAGGTCCATAAATCACTTAAGGTAACACCGCAATCCACACCGTGCAAATCCGCTCGGCACGAAATTTAATAAGGTGTGTGAAAGCGAGGGTTCGATCCCCTGTTTCTTCGGTCATGTGTCTTGAAGGTATTTGGGATATTTGGACCAGCAAACTCTTCGGCTCGTGGCTGTGAGTTTGGCGATCAGAATTGCTTAGCAATCCATCAACCACGAGTTTAGTTGCTCGCGGTCAATGGCCTGTGTGGAACCGGAGTTCGTGGGGAAACGGGGCATAACCCCCCTCCCTCCCCCCCCCCCCCCCCCCGTTGTTCTGTTGCGGGATCCGCAACAGTATCTTCGTTAAACTTTCAGAGGTTCATCAGTGAGTGCCAGGGGGTGATTTAGGCAAAAATATATATATATACATATATTCGGATTTTTTTTTTATCACTCTATAGTGCCTAAGCCTTTTTGATTAATGACGGTTTTTTTTGTTTTTTTTGTTTTTTGTATACTGAATCGAGGCTCGTGAAAGAGCTAACATTTACTTCACAAACAAATCGACCAGACAAACAAAATATACAAAAAGAGGGAGCGGAAGACAAGATGGGGAGAGAAGGGGAAGCACACAAACACAACATTTGAGAGCAGGGAGATGTGTGGAAGGGAGAGGGCTTGGGGGGAGGAGGCATGGGAAGGGGGGGGGGGAGGGAGAAGTATAAAACACAAGGACACCAAGGACATCCAGGACAGAAGTTGGTATTTCAAAAAAGTGGAATTGGGGTGAAATTAGCGGGGGTAGAAAAGATTAAGGTTTTGGATGGGGGAAGATAAGAGATGGTGGTGAACAGCTGTTTTAAAGACCTGGAGGGTGGAGTGGGATTGAAGAGAGTGAGGGAGTTTGTTCCAGAGGCGGGAGAAAAGAGGAATGAAGGAGTGAAGGTGAGCAGAGAGCCTAGACTTTGGCAGTTTGACCATAAGAGGGTTGCAGGCAGATCTTGTGCGACCTGTAGGAATATTTGCGTGACAGAGCCAAGAGAGAGCTGGGGAGGGGGGGCAAGGCCAGAGAGGAGTCGGTAGAAGACGGAAAGACCACCAACCTGCCTGCGGTGAGTGAGTGAGAGGCCCTTGGAGTTAGCTTCATCGCGGGAGATTCCAATGATTCTGAATGCTTTGGTTTCAACAGCGTGAAGACGAGCTAGGTGTGAGGCAGGAGCACCAGCCCAGAGGGGAGAGCAGTATTCCATTGAGCTGCGGATGAAAGCCTTGTATGTGGTGAGGAGCTCAGGTGTGCCAAGGAAGGACTTCGCACGACGGAGGATGCCCAGTCGGCGACTGGCTTTGGAGGCCACATTTGAAATGTGGTTTTCCCAGGAAAGATCATGGCAGATAGTGAGACCCAAAAGCTTGAGTGACAGAACTTCTTGGAGAGGATTATTCAGAAAGTAGATGGGAGGGTTGTCCAGTCGGTCTTTTCGGAGAGACATCGTAAGAGTGTGAGATTTGTCAGGATTGAAAGACATGTTCCACTTGTTTGCCCAGTCTGTGATTTTGTCCAGGTCTGCAGAGAGTGAGGAGGCTGCAGACTGCCGATCTGAGGGATGAGGAATGGAGCGGCAGAGAGTGGAGTCATCAGCAAAGAGATAGAGAGGATTTTCAAGAGAGACAGAGAGATCATTGATGAAGACCAGAAAAAGCACAGGGCCCAGAACACTGCCTTGGGGAACTCCAGCCTGAACAGGAAGAGGAGATGAGAGAAACCCATTCAGGGCCACACGTTGACTATGACTAGAGAGGAAGTCCGCCAGCCATGCGTGGAGATTTCCATGGATACCAAAGGAGGAGAGTTTGGTGAGCAGAGCGGGGTGCCAGACCGTATCGAAGGCACGTGATATGTCGAGGGAGACAGCTCTAATTTCCTGTTTGGCATTGAGGACCTCCATCCATTGTTGAGACAGCAGAAGCAGCATGTCCAGAGTAGAGTGACCTGGTCTGAAACCAAATTGATGATCAGAGATCAAGCCATTGGAGAAGAGGAAAGATTTCATATCCGAAGCAATGATGGATTCCATGACTTTGCAGATAATTGGGAGAAGGCTGATTGGTCTGTAGTTGCTAGGATCTGTTTTTGCACCTTTTTTGTCCAAAGCGGTGATGTTGGCTGATTTCCAAGCAGATGGCAGTTGACCTTGAGCAAAAGAGAGGGTGAAGAGAACAGAGAGAGGGAGAGAAAGAGCGGAAGAACAGGATTTTAGGACCCGTGGGCTGATGCCGTCAGGTCCAGTTGCAGAATCAGAGTCGAGGGTTGACAGAAACTTTTCCACCTTGTCAGGAGGAAAGGACACGGAGTCCAGGAGCAGCTGGGTACGACTGGGTATGGTGGGTACAGAGGGGGATGGGTTTGGGACACAAGATTTAGAGGCAAACACAGAGTTGAGGCATTCAGCTTTTTCACGTGTTCGTAAGAGTGTGAACAGAATTTCACGTAAGAATTTATCACTCTATAGTGCCTTGTGTCGCCATATCACCTTTATCTGTCAATATTGTTGAAATGAAGATCAAATAGCTGTATGTTGAAATATGTTGAAAAAGTCAAAACTTTACATGGGGTGTATTTACTTTTTCACGTGACTGTATAATATATTGTGTTCCTGTAGCAAGTTTGTGGCTCATACATACTTGATTTAGAAAGTTGTACTTTAAAAAAACGTTGTACTGAATTTTGCAACAAGTATAAATCCTCACATATTTATTAATTTCTCATAATGGTGTAAATTGAAGTCAAATGTATGGATCATTAATATTTCATCTTCCAGACCTGCACACTTTAGCTATAATGTATGGCATACCCTGAATTATAATACATATTTAAAAACTTGCAGCAATGACAACTTATTACAGAAAGTGTATAGTTGTGTGTACTTTTCAAACTCCAGGTCCACACTGATGTTTTAACACAACATCAACCGGTACAACATGGACAGACTGAACACAAAGTCACACTGAAAAGGTTTTATCCAATTTTACGCAATAGTACATCACACCCCTAAATTAACTAATAGGGCCTACATAACCTCTCAAAATAATGTATTATGTCTATAAACATGATATGTTTACATTCTATAATAGTATGTATACTTGTGATGCTGTCATAATACTGTCATATTGTTTAAATTCATGAAACATCTTAAAATGTTCTGCTTCATCCATTTGTGCGACATCAAGTTTGTGTGAACCGTTTTCAAATTGTACCATTGTGCACCACACTTACAATGAATATCACAAGCAATGCCTTTCTTGGCGCAGATACATGATGTACATAAGCATTTTTTGCTCTTAGAAGAGCATCCTATGTAAATCAGCAGTTCTGATGGTGCTGGGGACCTGTCGGTGATAATGGGTACAACTGAGCCAGCCTCTACCTTGTATCTATATTCCTCCATAATTATCACCGTTTTTAGGTGATACCACATACTGACTTTGTGGTGTACTCGAAGGCTGCGATAAAAAATATATTTGGATAACATTTTGCATATTCTTAATAAAATAATCACATTTTTAAAAGAAATATGTTCCAGTAATGAGTAACAGATATCTGTTATTTATTTTATATTTATCAGAAAGTATTCACAACATTTTATACCATAAATCAGAGTATTTGTAAATCATTATCATCTAAACCTGGAAAATGTATTATTTACAGTTTTGTAATCTACAATATAAGAGAGCCGTTGGTCTGTCTGTCTGTGTCGCCATTTTTCTCAGAGATGGCTGAACGTATTGTTGCGGTTTTGCCATAAAGGCAAACCCCCTATAGTTAATTGCACGACAACATGTAGCCTGTAGTAGTTAGTTATTTCTTATTGAATATAAAGATTAGCCCTTTCCCATTGTGTAGTAATAGAGACCAAATATGCGTTGAGTAGGCAGGATTTCAAACCTTTGTGTGGTTAAAGGAAGCCATTTAGATGTACAAGGAGGCGTGGCCAAAAGAACAGGCCCACGTGACCAATGACGTGTCGGGGACACTGCACCAGCCAGCAACCAATGGGGTGTGGAACCTCCCCGAATGAAAGCCGGAAGGAAAACTGAAACCTTCCTGGGAGAAGGAAGGATTGAAGGCCAGCATGCGACAAACCTCTGCCAATGGGAGGCTGTGGAACATTTTGAAGGCATGGGCATGTGTGAGAAAACCCACGCCCATCGCATTTTCACTCTTGCTTTTTGGCTGTGCCCACGACACGACCCTCTTGGATTTCGCTTCGTCGGCGACATCTCTTGTTTTTTCGCTTCTCCCACGACACGTGTCTTGGCTCTTGCTTTTGGGCTTCGCCGAGGACACTGCTCTTCCTTTGTGCCTCACGGAGCCTCTTGCTTTTTGCGTCGAGGCCCGACACCCATTGCTCTTCGCCGATCTCTTGCACCATCCGGCTGACCTGCAAGCATTGGCTTCTTCCACGACTCACCTGAGCCGAAGCTCGTCTGCCTGCGTTGAAGTTCGTTGGACATTACCTTATCCAGGCTTCACATCGAGGATCGAACTGCGCACAGCCGCGGCCACCTTTGAGGCAAACCCAGCACGTACATCGGTATGCCAATAACCGGTGTGTCTTTCCCTGTGTGTGTGTGTGTGTGTGTGTGTGTGTGTGTGTGTGTGTGTGTGTGTGTGTGTGTGTGTGTGTGTGTGTGTGTGTGTGTGTGTGTGTGTGTGTGTGTGTGTGTGTGTGTAGGCGCCAAGTCGGGTTTATTAGTAGGTAAGAATTGATAAGCTGCATCTTTGTCTGTTTCTCTGTGCCTTCAAAATAAAAGGCTGTACATTTTGTGGTTACTTTCAAACCTGTTCGGAAACGTCTTTTCACCATTGGCCTAGCATCATCCGAGACCGAATTTGGCGGTTTGAATCAGGTCCATAAATCACTTAAGGTAACACCGCAATCCACACCGTGCAAATCCGCTCGGCACGAAATTTAATAAGGTGTGTGAAAGCGAGGGTTCGATCCCCTGTTTCTTCGGTCATGTGTCTTGAAGGTATTTGGGATATTTGGACCAGCAAACTCTTCGGCTCGTGGCTGTGAGTTTGGCGATCAGAATTGCTTAGCAATCCATCAACCACGAGTTTAGTTGCTCGCGGTCAATGGCCTGTGTGGAACCGGAGTTCGTGGGGAAACGGGGCATAACCCCCCCTCCCTCCCCCCCCCCCCCCCCGTTGTTCTGTTGCGGGATCCGCAACAGTATCTTCGTTAAACTTTCAGAGGTTCATCAGTGAGTGCCAGGGGGTGATTTAGGCAAAAAAATATATATATACATATATTCGGATTTTTTTTTTATCACTCTATAGTGCTTAAGCCTTTTTGATTAATGACGGTTTTTTTTGTTTTTTTTGTTTTTTGTATACTGAATCGAGGCTCGTGAAAGAGCTAACATTTACTTCACAAACAAATCGACCAGACAAACAAAATATACAAAAAGAGGGAGCGGAAGACAAGATGGGGAGAGAAGGGGAAGCACACAAACACAACATTTGAGAGCAGGGAGATGTGTGGAAGGGAGAGGGCTTGGGGGGAGGAGGCGTGGGAAGGGGGGGGGGGGGAGGGAGAAGTATAAAACACAAGGACACCAAGGACATCCAGGACAGAAGTTGGTATTTCAAAAAAGTGGAATTGGGGTGAAATTAGCGGGGGTAGAAAAGATTAAGGTTTTGGATGGGGGAAGATAAGAGATGGTGGTGAACAGCTGTTTTAAAGACCTGGAGGGTGGAGTGGGATTGAAGAGAGTGAGGGAGTTTGTTCCAGAGGCGGGAGAAAAGAGGAATGAAGGAGTGAAGGTGAGCAGAGAGCCTAGACTTTGGCAGTTTGACCATAAGAGGGTTGCAGGCAGATCTTGTGCGACCTGTAGGAATATTTGCGTAACAGAGCCAAGAGAGAGCTGGGGGGGGGGGGGGCAAGGCCAGAGAGGAGTCGGTAGAAGACGGAAAGACCACCAACCTGCCTGCGGTGAGTGAGTGAGAGGCCCTTGGAGTTAGCTTCATCGCGGGAGATTCCAATGATTCTGAATGCTTTGGTTTCAACAGCGTGAAGACGAGCTAGGTGTGAGGCAGGAGCACCAGCCCAGAGGGGAGAGCAGTATTCCATTGAGCTGCGGATGAAAGCCTTGTATGTGGTGAGGAGCTCAGGTGTGCCAAGGAAGGACTTCGCACGACGGAGGATGCCCAGTCGGCGACTGGCTTTGGAGGCCACATTTGAAATGTGGTTTTCCCAGGAAAGATCATGGCAGATAGTGAGACCCAAAAGCTTGAGTGACAGAACTTCTTGGAGAGGATTATTCAGAAAGTGGATGGGAGGGTTGTCCAGTCGGTCTTTTCGGAGAGACATCGTAAGAGTGTGAGATTTGTCAGGATTGAAAAACATGTTCCACTTGTTTGCCCAGTCTGTGATTTTGTCCAGGTCTGCAGAGAGTGAGGAGGCTGCAGACTGCCGATCTGAGGGATGAAGAATGGAGCGACAGGGAGTAGAGTCATCAGCAAAGAGATACAGAGGATTTTCAAGAGGGTCAGAGAGATCATTGATGAAGACCAGAAAAAGCACAGGGCCCAGAACACTGCCTTGTGGAACTCCAGCCTGAACAGGAAGAGGAGATGAGAGAAACCCATTCAGGGCCACACGTTGTCTACGACTAGAGAGGAAGTCCGCCAGCCATGCGTGGAGATTTCCATGGATACCAAAAGAGGAGAGTTTGGTGAGCAGAGCGGGGTGCCAGACCGTATCGAAGGCACGTGATATGTCAAGGGAGACTGCTCTAATTTCCTGTTTGGCATTGAGGACCTCCATCCATTGTTGAGAAAGCAGAAGCAGCATGTCCAGAGTAGAGTGTCCAGGTCTGAAACCAAATTGATGATCAGAGATCAAGCCATTGGAGAAGAGGAAAGATTTCATATCTGAAGCAATGATGGATTCCATGACTTTGCTGATAATTGGGAGAAGGCTGATTGGTCTGTAGTTGCTGGGATCTGTTTTTGCACCTTTTTTGTGCAAAGCGGTGATGTTGGCAGATTTCCAAGCAGATGGAAGATGACCTTGAGCAAAAGAGAGGGTGAAGAGAACAGAGAGAGGGAGTGAAAGAGCGGAAGAACAGGATTTTAGGACCCGTGGGCTGATGCCGTCAGGTCCAGTTGCAGAATCCGAGTTACAGTTATATACAAGTACATATTCGCATAAATAAATAATATGCAATTTACCAGACATTTGAAGACAAATAATCAAACTATTCCGGAAGCGGTCAAAATTGGTATAAGGCTTCTTCTTCTAACTGTACGTCACTCAGAAACATGATGAATGGCACATTCAGCAGCATATATTCACCGAAAAGGTGAAATGATGATTTAACATTTGTGATGGATTCGGATTTGGATGTAATTGCTTTTCCATTATATTTGCCCTCATTTCAAATATGTTAATTAATGTTTCTTTTTCGCTTGAGCAACGCCGGGCGAAATCCGCTCGGCACGCAATTATCATTGATAAGTGTACCACGAGTTTGGCCATCTATGAACGTTTTTACACTTTACTCGAGGTACAAATACAACTTTGTCTTGGGGTAACATAGGCTATGTGGCCGGGGCCTCATGTGGGGGTCTGGGGGAGGGGCATAAATTCTCTGTTAATGTGTACCGTGTAGCGCCACCTGGTGATGGTGTCAGAGGGTATTACATTTTCCTTTTATACCTGGGCAACACTGAGGTTAAAGCACTCTGCACGGGAAAAATTTTCCCCCTTCCCTTCCCTCCCCCCCCCAAGGAGGGGATCCTCCCTCTCCAAAAGCCTAAATATCGGCTACCCCAGGGGAGACAGAGCCCACCAATGGGCAGTGTGTACTCTGTGTCCTTCCACTAGATGCGGTGGGGCCCAAGCGGCCTTGAAGATGGAGGGGAAGTCGACCCTACTGCCCGGAGGTGGGCAAGTAGGGGAGGGCCTAGGGGTGGTGGCAGTGATCTGCGCCACTCTCACCCCTTCCCTCGAACTCAAGAATTGGTGTGCTCCAAGTGTTGGAATGGCCTTCCTGGAATCTGAACATGAGCCCTATCCAGGCTGTATGGGATTTCCTGGAAACAAAGAACTAGAGGAACCTAACTAACCTTGCAGAACTGTGAAATGTACTCCAGGATATTTGGCACAATATTTCCGTAAGAGTGCTTCATTCGCATACAGGAAGCATGGGTAATAGAATGATGGCACTCAAGAGGGCAAAGGGCGGACACACAAAATATTGACTGATACTATAAAATGACTGTTCTTGCTATTTACTTCAGCAGTTTGTTTCACGCTTATTTATAAAGACTTAATGTACAATAATAAACACTTATCAATGATAATTTGATGAATTTACCCTAAAGTAAGAATTTTATTGGAATAACCCCAACTTTTGCATAGTACTGCATATATGTCCTGTATGTAAGGTTTTTCACAGTTATATGAGGTTCTAAGAAGTCACAATACTTGTCTTATTAGGAGGATGAGTAACTTAAGGTACTCCGACAATCAATTTTTCAGCAAGCCAGGCATCAGGTAGTTGATGTCCTTTGTACCGAATGCTGTTGAGCAATCTTCCCACTCCTACATGATCGAAATGGCTCTCTTCTTCCTTGCACACATCTTCACAGGGTCCGTAGCTTTCCGCCAACATACAACATTCCAGAGCATAAAGTGAAGCAAATCCTGAAGCAGGCCTTTTCATCTTGGGAGGCTGTAACGCAGCTGTCTTTTCGCGAAGTACCTCGTCACCATAACGCCGACATTGTGGTGGAATTTACAAATCGGTACCACATGGACTCGTATCCATTTGATGGTATCGGTGGAACACTGGCACATGCTTTCTTTCCTGGGTCATCTCTAGCCGGAGATACTCACTTCGATAATGATGAAAAGTGGAAAGAATATCCAGGTATTCATGCTCTTCCACTTCCTGATCCTTTATAGTGCTTTCTCTCTTTTGACCTCTTCTAGCTTTTTTACCGGTTGTGCTTGTTGGGAATTGGAACCCATTTTACTGAGT
This sequence comes from Myxine glutinosa, assembly GCF_964187855.1. Lineage (NCBI taxonomy): Eukaryota > Metazoa > Chordata > Myxini > Myxiniformes > Myxinidae > Myxine > Myxine glutinosa. Next base: position 109,642,323 of record NC_136266.1, read on the forward strand.
TCATGGATCTCAGTCCTCCTTTATTCATTATTTTCCTTGCAGCATCCAAGACAGAAGGCACCGACCTGTTTGCAGTGGCCGTGCACGAGTTTGGCCACGCACTCGGCCTTGCGCACTCGTCGTCACCCAGTGCGATCATGCAGCCTTATTACAGTGGTGCAGTTGGTCATCCAGTAAAGTTCAGTTTGCCAATAGATGACGTCAGAGGCATCCAGCGACTATATGGTACAATGGGCCTTTGCAGCCCCATTCAATTGGTGCATTCTTTTTCTCCTTTATTCTCCTCTGTCTTCCTCCCCGTTTGTATGCTCCCTTTGATTAATTTTCTCCAGTCATTGTTGACGTCATTGCTGTTTGCAGGATCGAAAAAAATAAGTGGGCCAGGAAAACCTCCGAAGCCACCATTTATCCCCCAGCCCAGGCCCTCGAAGCAGTAAGTGACCTTTGTGTAATTCCATCACAATATAATCTCATTAACCCAGTTTACTTGAATTTCGTCGACACAATTCTATGAAAATGAATCAACTGTTGTGTAATTTCCATTCTTATTTCATTGCGCAGCCTCATGAGTGGAAATGCAAAGGAATGGATTCTACTTCCAATTCAATAATGTGCAGTCTGTTCATAAACACGTTTATTTTTACTTGCAACATGTCACAGGTCTACAAGAGCTTCAGAGCATTGTTGGGGTTCTTGGGAGGGGGGAAAAAAATGAATATTCATATTTCAAATGTGCACCCATTAGTCGGCCAGCTGCAGGACTAAACCCGCGTAACGTTATGTAATCAACCGTTACGTTACGCAAATTACAAAAAAATAGCGTTGCATAATTTTTGAACAGCCACATTTTGGGGTTAAGCAACCCGTGACCATGTGAAGAATCAGCTCGTTCTGATATAAGTGTGGGGAGGGTGACATGGATAAGAGGTGTCAAGTTAAATTTTAATAGCGCATTAAAAGTGTTTCCCAATCGCGCTGTTCATCTATCCCTCTGCCATCAAAGGGGGGCAGAGGTTATGTTTTCACCCCAGTCTGTTTGTCTGTCTGAGAATAGGATTTTTTTTTTAAGTTGTGGATGGATTCGGACTAAATTTACTGCAGAGGTTGGGTACATGACAAGGACAAAATGATTCGCTTTTGGTGAAGGGCAATAATTTTTTAAGTGATTCTTCACCATTAAGAGATAGGGCAAAAACGTGATAGGACTATATAGCAGGATATCTCAAAATGTTGTGGATGGATTCGGACGAAACCTGGTGGAGAGGTTGGATATGTGACAAAGAAAAAATGATTCCGTTTTGGTGAAGATTCGAATCCAGATCCGGATCAGATAATTTTTTCAAGTGATTCTTCGCCATTGAGTGATTGGGCTAAAACCGATATATCGGATCGCGAATACTCTTAGAATCGAATACTTTAGAATACTCAGAACCTCCTTCTTTCCTTCCCCCTCCTTCCACCTTTGTTCAGCATTGCACAAATATTTTAGGAATTCAGGTGCTTATCAAATGATTTGAATACTGTACTCAGATTCTTACCAAATGATTTGAATACTGTACTCAGATTTTTACCAAATGATTTCAATACTGAGATTCGTACCAATTGATTTCAATACTCATCCATACCAATTGATTTCAGTACTATACTCAAATTCATACCAATTCAATTAATTGTAATACTCAGATTCTCACCAAATTATTTCAATACTCACATTGTTACCAAATGATTTCAATACTCACATTGTAACCAAATTATTTCAACACTCACATTCTTACCAAATTATTTCAACGCTCACATTCTTACCAAATTATTTCAACGCTCACATTCTTACCAAATTATTTCAACGCTCACATTCTTACCAAATTATTTCAACACTCACATTCTTACCAAATTATTTCAACGCTCACATTCTTACCAAATTATTTCAACACTCACATTCTTACCAAATTATTTCAACGCTCACATTCTTACCAAATTATTTCAACACTCACATTCTTACCAAATTATTTCAACACTCACATTCTTACCAAATTATTTCAACGCTCACATTCTTACCAAATTATTTCAATATTCTGATTCTTACCAAATGATTTCAATAATAAGATTCCAACCAAATGATTTCAACACTCACATTCTTACCAAATTATTTCAACACTCACATTCTTACCAAATTATTTCAACGCTCACATTCTTACCAAATTATTTCAACACTCACATTCTTACCAAATTATTTCAACGCTCACATTCTTACCAAATTATTTCAACGCTCACATTCTTACCAAATTATTTCAACACTCACATTCTTACCAAATTATTTCAACGCTCACATTCTTACCAAATTATTTCAACACTCACATTCTTACCAAATTATTTCAACGCTCACATTCTTACCAAATTATTTCAACGCTCACATTCTTACCAAATTATTTCAACACTCACATTCTTACCAAATTATTTCAACGCTCACATTCTTACCAAATTATTTCAATATTCTGATTCTTACCAAATGATTTCAATAATAAGATTCCAACCAAATGATTTCAACACTCACATTCTCACCAAATTATTTCAACACTCACATTCTCACCAAATTATTTCAATATTCTGATTCTTACCAAATGATTTCAATAATAAGATTCCAACCAAATGATTTCAACACTCACATTCTCACCAAATTATTTCAATATTCTGATTCTTACCAAATGATTTCAATAATCAGGTTCTAACCAAATGATTTCAATAATCAGATTCTTACCAAATGATTTCAATAATCAGATTCTTACCAAATTATTTCAATATTCAGATTCTTACCAAATGATTTCAATAATCAGATTCTTACCAAATGATTTCAATAATCAGATTCTTACCAAATGATTTCAATAATCAGGTTCTAACCAAATGATTTCAATAATCAGATTCTTACCAAATGATTTCAATAATCAGATTCTTACCAAATGATTTCAATAATCAGATTCTTACCAAATTATTTCAATAATCAGATTCTTACCAAATGATTTCAATAATCAGATTCTTACCAAATTATTTCAATATTCAGATTCTTACCAAATGATTTCAATAATCAGATTCTTACCAAATGATTTCAATAATCAGATTCTTACCAAATGATTTCAATAATCAGGTTCTAACCAAATGATTTCAATAATCAGATTCTTACCAAATTATTTCAATATTCAGATTCTTACCAAATGATTTCAATAATCAGATTCTTACCAAATGATTTCAATAATCAGATTCTTACCAAATGATTTCAATAATCAGGTTCTAACCAAATGATTTCAATAATCAGATTCTTACGAAATGATTTCAATAATCAGGTTCTAACCAAATGATTTCAATAATCAGATTCTTACCAAATGATTTCAATAATCAGGTTCTTACCAAATGATTTCAATATTCAGATTCTTACCAAATGATTTCAATAATCAGGTTCTTACCAAATTATTTCAATATTCAGATTCTTACCAAATGATTTCAATAATCAGGTTCTTACCAAATTATTTCAATATTCAGATTCTTACCAAATGATTTCAATAATCAGATTCTTACCAAATGATTTCAATAATCAGATTCTTACCAAATGATTTCAATAATCAGGTTCTTACCAAATGATTTCAATAATCAGATTCTTACCAAATGATTTCAATAATCAGATTCTTACCAAATGATTTCAATAATCAGATTCTTACCAAATGATTTCAATAATCAGATTCTTACCAAATGATTTCAATAATCAGGTTCTAACCAAATGATTTCAATAATCAGATTCTTACCAAATGATTTCAATAATCAGGTTCTAACCAAATGATTTCAATAATCAGATTCTTACCAAATGATTTCAATAATCAGATTCTTACCAAATGATTTCAATAATCAGATTCTTACCAAATGATTTCAATAATCAGATTCTTACCAAATGATTTCAATAATCAGATTCTTACCAAATGATTTCAATAATCAGATTCTTACCAAATGATTTCAATAATCAGGTTTTAACCAAATGATTTCAATAATCAGATTCTTACCAAATGATTTCAATAATCAGATTCTTACCAAATGATTTCAATAATCAGATTCTTACCAAATGATTTCAATAATCAGATTCTTACCAAATGATTTCAATAATCAGATTCTTACCAAATGATTTCAATAATCAGATTCTTACCAAATGATTTCAATAATCAGATTCTTACCAAATGATTTCAATAATCAGATTCTTACCAAATGATTTCAATATTCAGATTCTTACCAAATGATTTCAATAATCAGATTCTTACCAAATGATTTCAATAATCAGATTCTTACCAAATGATTTCAATAATCAGATTCTTACCAAATGATTTCAATAATCAGATTCTTATCAAATTATTTCAATAATCAGATTCTTACCAAATTATTTCAATAATCAGATTCTTACCAAATGATTTCAATAATCAGATTCTTACCAAATGATTTCAATAATCAGATTCTTACCAAATTATTTCAATAATCAGATTCTTACCAAATGATTTCAATAATCAGATTCTTACCAAATGATTTCAATAATCAGATTCTTATCAAATGATTTCAATAATCAGATTCTTACCAAATGATTTCAATAATCAGATTCTTACCAAATGATTTCAATAATCAGATTCTTACCAAATGATTTCAATAATCAGATTCTTATCAAATGATTTCAATAATCAGATTCTTACCAAATGATTTCAATAATCAGATTCTTACCAAATGATTTCAATAATCAGATTCTTACCAAATGATTTCAATAATCAGATTCTTACCAAATGATTTCAATAATCAGATTCTTACCAAATGATTTCAATAATCAGATTCTTACCAAATGATTTCAATATTCAGATTCTTACCAAATTATTTCAATAATCAGATTCTTACCAAATGATTTCAATAATCAGATTCTTATCAAATGATTTCAATAATCAGATTCTTACCAAATGATTTCAATAATCAGATTCTTACCAAATGATTTCAATAATCAGATTCTTATCAAATGATTTCAATAATCAGATTCTTACCAAATTATTTCAATAATCAGATTCTTACCAAATTATTTCAATAATCAGGTTCTAACCAAATGATTTCAATAATCAGATTCTTATCAAATGATTTCAATAATCAGATTCTTACCAAATTATTTCAATAATCAGATTCTTACCAAATGATTTCAATAATCAGATTCTTACCAAATTATTTCAATAATCAGATTCTTACCAAATGATTTCAATAATCAGATTCTTACCAAATGATTTCAATAATCAGATTCTTATCAAATGATTTCAATAATCAGATTCTTACCAAATTATTTCAATAATCAGATTCTTACCAAATTATTTCAATAATCAGGTTCTAACCAAATGATTTCAATAATCAGATTCTTATCAAATGATTTCAATAATCAGATTCTTACCAAATTATTTCAATAATCAGATTCTTACCAAATGATTTCAATAATCAGATTCTTACCAAATTATTTCAATAATCAGATTCTTATCAAATGATTTCAATAATCAGATTCTTACCAAATGATTTCAATAATCAGATTCTTACCAAATTATTTCAATAATCAGATTCTTATCAAATGATTTCAATAATCAGATTCTTACCAAATGATTTCAATAATCAGATTCTTACCAAATGATTTCAATAATCAGATTCTTACCAAATGATTTCAATAATCAGATTCTTATCAAATGATTTCAATAATCAGATTCTTACCAAATGATTTCAATAATCAGATTCTTACCAAATGATTTCAATAATCAGATTCTTACCAAATGATTTCAATAATCAGATTCTTACCAAATGATTTCAATAATCAGATTCTTACCAAATGATTTCAATAATCAGATTCTTACCAAATGATTTCAATATTCAGATTCTTACCAAATGATTTCAATAATCAGATTCTTATCAAATGATTTCAATAATCAGATTCTTACCAAATGATTTCAATAATCAGATTCTTACCAAATGATTTCAATAATCAGATTCTTATCAAATGATTTCAATAATCAGATTCTTACCAAATGATTTCAATAATCAGATTCTTACCAAATGATTTCAATAATCAGATTCTTACCAAATGATTTCAATAATCAGATTCTTATCAAATGATTTCAATAATCAGATTCTTACCAAATGATTTCAATAATCAGATTCTTACCAAATGATTTCAATAATCAGATTCTTACCAAATGATTTCAATAATCAGATTCTTACCAAATGATTTCAATAATCAGATTCTTACCAAATGATTTCAATATTCAGATTCTTACCAAATTATTTCAATAATCAGATTCTTACCAAATGATTTCAATAATCAGATTCTTACCAAATGATTTCAATAATCAGATTCTTATCAAATGATTTCAATAATCAGATTATTACCAAATGATTTCAATAATCAGATTCTTACCAAATGATTTCAATAATCAGATTCTTATCAAATGATTGCAATAATCAGATTCTTACCAAATTATTTCAATAATCAGATTCTTACCAAATGATTTTAACACTCAGATTCTTACCAAATGATTTCAATAATCAGATTCTTACCAAATGATTTCAATAATCAGATTCTTATCAAATGATTTCAATAATCAGATTCTTACCAAATTATTTCAATAATCAGATTCTTACCAAATGATTTTAACACTCAGATTCTAACCAAATGATTTGATTGGCCTGATTCTAAATTCGCCATTGTAAATTCCAATTTGCATGATTCATGATTCTTTTCATTTTCTGACTGGCTGCTGTGTCACAAAGACATATTAAAAACAGTTCCCATCTAACAAAGCCATCCTACTATTGGTTCCTGGAACTCTCTGATCACAGCGACGATTCACAATTGACCTGCAAATTCAAACCAGTTGTTTTGGAGGTCATTTGGAGGAATGCTTGAGGTTTTGAGGTTTACATAAATCTACAACTTTCATTCACCTCGCTGATGTTATTTCTTTTTTATTTTCTTATCTACTCCACATATCAACAAAACACATTGACCTTGAGAAGATATTTAAACCGTAGGACTTTAATGTGGCATTTTTGTAAACAAAATTTCAACTTGTGTATGGAGGACCAAGAGGCTTATGAGTTTTCCAGGTCAGAGCTGGAAATGGGAGTACAGGACTGGGATTGGAAGTAGGGTGAGGGGAGAGGAGTCTTATCTCTGCTTGCATGCTTATTCCTGTGTTTAGAAAGAGTAACAAAGATTTACCACAATTTCACCACTGGGATTAAGTAAATAGTTTCAGGACGTGCAAGATGGGGTAATCATGGTGAGCTTTCCAAAGGCCATTTCTGTTGGTTTTGTCTCTGTGCTCTAAAGCTAAACTTTGTCTTCCTAATTTTTATAGGGGACTTTTATAGGGGACCCTTTACCTTGGTTTGTTTTCATAGGAGACCTTTTATAATGAGCTCTTCTCCATTGTCTTCCCTGTAGTCCAACACCGAGCACCCCAGATCGCTGTACGACGAGCTTTGATACCGTGGCAGAGATCCGTGGTGAACTATTCTTTTTCAAAGGTAATCTCAGCAGCAGGAATGGAAGGTAACATGAATAAAAATGGCGGTTCTTCAAAGAGATTCCTGGCAGGAGGATGTAATCATGTTATCGTATTTAAACTTTGGAAACACAGGCAGAGAATGAAATAAAATTGTTTAGAATGGCATCGTCAACCTTTTTTCCAATGAAAATTCAAGAAGTTAACGATTTACAAAGAGTGAATTGTGGTGTTTAACACATTTGTTTACCTGTTTAACAAATGGAGTGGAGGTGAAACTCGATGTAATTTTTTTTGTTTTTTGTTTTTTGTATACAAGATCGAGGCTCGTGAAAGAGCGATGAACTGAATTTGAGGTTTTGCACCACAGGAGGATATTACTGGCGTGTGCTGAAAGGACATCATCTCGAGAACCAGGAAGCAATGCCCATACACAGCTTCTGGATTGGTATTCCCAAAAATATACCACGTGTGGACGCCATGTTTGAACGATCCACCGATCACAAAATCATCATAATCTCAGGTACACATTTACTCATTACTCCAGCAGTCATTCTTTTGCTATTATTGCCTTGGACGTTTATCTGACAAGCCGACAAGTTCACATTTGTGGCGAAATTGGTACTTATTGTGTCTCTGTAGACAGGAGAATGGGATACAATAACATATTATAGACTTCTTCGTTCATGTGCAGCACAAGGCTATGAAGGGGAGGAGGGAGGGGATGAGGGGGATGGGAGGAGCCTCATTGGCTGAGGGTGAGTGGGAGGGGCTTCATTGGCTGAGGTTGAGGCCGTGCCGCTGATGCAGTGCCCTCTGCTGGTTGGGGCAGGAATTTGGAATTTGGCTATCGTGCCGGCGATAGCTCGCCGACTCTTTGCGAAGGGCACCACGGGATCTTCAACGTCCACCAACGAATGCTGGGAGACGGGACACCTGTTTAACGTCCATCCGAGGGCCGGGCACACACGTCGATGAATCACCCAGCCCATGAAACACCAGGATGACAGTTCCTCGGTTAATGGCTCCATAGCTGGCTCTGGATTCAAACACAGGCTGGACAGCTTAGAGGGGAGTGTGTGCTCCTCTAGGCCACTCTGTCAGCCCATGGACCACTTGAAGATTTAAATCTTCCTTGGGCTAGATGGGCTCTGAGAGTTTGTTGTTCTTCCTTAAGCAGGAAGATACTTTGGGAGCAGTACCCCTCCTTTGGGGTGGCACCTGCACCTGTTGTGAGGCAGATCTGACTTAACGATTATTCTATTTCTTTATTTTGTGTTATTTTGTTGAAACTCAACTGAAGGACCTTTCCTTTTAACGAGACTACTGTAATTTAGAGGTAACTGAGAAACGCTTCCTTATGAAAGTATCCTCAGGAAGGTTTCTCAATGTGTCCCCGCTTAGGGCAACAATTCTGGCAGTTTACGGCCAATCGAGCGGACTATGGATACCCTCGATCGATCGAAGAGCTCGGCATCCCATCAGAAGGGATCAATGCCGTCCTGGAATGGAAGCATAATGGTGCGGTGTATTTGTTTCATGATAATAAATACTGGCGCTATGATGTGCAGAGAAATCGGCCCATGGCCGGTTACCCACAGCCCATGGTGCGCTGGGGTGGGATCCCACCTAACGTGAAGGGCGCCGTCAACCTAAATGATGGTACGTCGGAGCTCTTCTTCTTCGTCGCATTATAATGACCCATCGAATGTTATTCCGAATGAGACCGTTCACCAAATGCTGCATTGTCTATTTCGCAGATGCGAGCTATTTCTTCTATGGTCAACAATACTGGAAGGTACTCAATAAAAATGTTCGGGTTGCTCGACAATATCCCAAGAACATTGGAACATCGTGGCTTCAGTGCCCGGGTGGAGGCAGCTTGAAGAATCAAGGACATGGACTCCCTGCCGCAAGCTTTTCCTTTGTGTTGTTCGTGTCCCTCATATCGGGTGTTCTTCCCATACTCCTCAACAGGTCGTTTCCTTAAGTAGAAAAATGACAAACGTGAAGTTCCTTGTTGGGAATATTGGACCGAGGGCAGCAGAGCTCCATTCGTCAATATTTATTTTGTTTTCCCAAATCTTGTGCTTGTTGTTATTTGTCTTTCTCCTCCGAACATGGAGCTTCTGCCAACAAAACTTTGCATGAACGCTTTGTTAAATGCGATAAGGGCGTCTTCTTTGAGCGGAGAACGTGGTCGTGCATCCATCGGATTGCTGGATCTTGTGCCCATTTCTTTGCTGGATCTTGTGCCCATTTCTTTGCTGGATCTTGTGCCCATTTCTTTGCTGGATCTTGTGCCCATTTCTTTGCTGGATCTTCTGCCCATTTCTTTGCTGGATCTTGTGCCCATTTCTTTGCTGGATCTTGTGCCCATTTCTTTGCTGGATCTTGTGCCCATTTCTTTGCTGGATCTTGTGCCCATTTCTTTGCTGGATCTTGTGCCCATTTCTTTGCTGGATCTGTCCTTTGTTCACTCTTTGCATTTCCTGATCATCCATTCTGTGTAAATAACCAGTCGATGTTTTCTTTAAATCTCCCTCCACACACGCGGCCCATGAAGTATTGCCTTGAAAATGGATACTTATTGCCATATCAACTTCATAAATTATCTGGTGTTCAAGAACACATTTATTAATGAGATTAATTTAAGGGTTTTTTTTTTTACTATTGACCAATTACAACTAGTTTTTATGTGTAATATTTGCTCTTTTATACACTCATTTGATTCATATTAATAAACTATTTCTTCTTACAGTCATTGGAATTTGGAATTGGAATTACATGTGGTTACAGTTATTTTGTTTTGGAATTACATGTGGTAGGAATTTGTTTTGTTTGAATGTTTTGTATGAATGTATGAAATGTATGTATGAAATGTATGTTTGAATGTATGAAACCTAATGTTTTGTATGAATGTTGAGTATGTTATGTAAAGCTTTACTAAAACTGCCATGTACCTGTTAATTACAAAATGTATTGACAAAATGTATAAATAGATGGGTAGAAATAGATAATAAAACATTTTAAAATCATCTCTGTTAAATTCCTACCACATGTAATTCCAATAACTGTGTACCTGATTGAAGAGCACCATTCTGTCAACACATTCCTTCAAGGTGAACAACACATCCGCAGATGGCGCAGACTCATCGGCCGATGGGTCTGCATTGTCATTTCTCGTGCATCCACAGATGGGTCAGACCGATCGGCCGATGGGACCGATCCACAGATGGGTTCCAACAAATTCACCCCCAGATCCACTTTTTTTGAAATACCGACTTCGTTCTTTCCTGGATGTTCTAGCAGTGTCCATGTGTTTTATACCTCTCCCACCCCCCCCCCCCCCACCCCTCGCCTTCCCATGCCTCCTCCCCCCAAGCCCTCTCCCTCCCACAGATCTTCCGATGTCCCTGTTCTCTACTTTTGTACTTGTGTGCTTCCCTCTCTCTCCCCATCTTGTCTCTCGCTCCCTTTGTTGTGTTTTGTGTGGCCGTTTTTTTGTAATTAATGTAAGCTCTTACACGAGCCTCGATCTTGTATACAAAAAAAAAAAAAACATCAAAAAAAAAAGTCTAATATTTTTTGGGGTCTTAAAAAAAAAAAGTTCAGTTAAAAGCACAAATTCTTTCCCTTTCTACTGGCATCAGGAAATTGTGGGCGAAACTATCTGATAATTTGGAGACCACACAGGAAAGGGACTCCATCCCCGTCATGTCGTGGATTTATACATTTCTTGGTTGGCAGGATAGCCCAGAGATAAGTACACCCCCTCTGAGCTGTTTAGCCTGTTTGAATCCCGATCCAGCTGTAAATTACCATCCTGGTGTTTCACTTGCAGGGCATCTCTATGTATGCATCGTCCCTCGGTTGAACGTCAAGCTCGAGGATCCATCTGGTAACATTAATTGGTGTATGTCAAGACCCCATGATTATTTTCTCGCATAGCAGGTGAGTTATCACTGGCACCTGAACAAGTTACAAATTCCTACCTGGACTGCGAGTAGCAAGTGGCCTTCTGGTCTTTTAACACTCCATCACACACCAAGATACACCACTTGCTATATCGGTGTGGTTGTTTGGTTCAGGTGCTCCCACACGATCAACAAATTCAAGTAGGCAAGTTGATTCTTACGTCAGCCAACTCTGGCTACCGATGGCAATCTATTCACTCATTCATTCATTCATTCGGCTCACCGTTCGCAAAGGGACGGGATAAACAATTGATGTTATATATATATACAGTGCATTCAGAAAGTATTCACACCCCTTCACTTTTTTCACATTTTGTTATGTTGCAGCCTTGTGCTGAAATCGTTTAAATTCATTTTTTCCCTCATCAATCTACACCCAATACCCCATAATGACAAAGAGAAAACAGGATTTAGAAAGTTTTGCAAATTTAATAAAAAGAAAAAAACTGTAATATCACATTTACATAAGTATTCATACCCTTTGCTATGACACTTGAAATTTAGCTCAGATGCCTCCCGTTTCTCTTGATCATCTTTGAGATGTTTCTACACCTTGATTGGAGTCCACCTGTGGTAAATTCAATTGATTGGACATGATTTGGAAAGGCACACACCTGTCTATATAAGGTCTCACAGCTGACAATGCATATCAGAGCAAAAACCAAGCCATGAGGTCGAAGGAACTGCCGGTGGAGCTCAGAGACAGGATTGTGCCGAGGCACAGATTTGGGGGAACTTACAAAAAAAATTCTGCTGCATTGAAGGTTCCCAAGAGCACAGTGGCCTCCATAATTCTTAAATGGAAGAAGTTTGGAACAAACAACCAGGACTCTTCCTAGAGCTGGCCGCCCGGCCAAACTGAGCAGTCGGGGGGAGAAGGGCCTTGGTAAGAGAGGTGACCAAGAACCCGATGGTCACTCTGGCTGAGCTCCAGAGATCCTGTGTGGAGATGGGAGAAACTTCCAGAAAGACAACCATCACTGCAACACTCCACCGATCTGGGCTTTATGGCAGAGTGGCCAGACGGAAGCCTCTCCTCAGTGAAAGACACATGAAAGCCCCCTTGGAGTTTGCAAAAAAGCACCTAAAGGACTCTCAGACTGTGACAAACAAGATTCTGTGATTCAGTGGTAGAGAATGCTCTCCCAGAGAAGAAGGGAAGTCGCAAGTGGAATGCAAGAGCAGAGGTGGATGAGATGGAGGAGCGGCAACAGAAGGAGGTCGTGGGGATGGTACAGCACGGAAAGCATGGCTTGGGGTGGATGAAGCATGAGCGATGGGGAAAGGCACGTGTGAAAGAGAGGAGGAAGATGGTTGAGAGGGAGGTGAGAAGAAAGGAGGAGGGGAGATATGTGAAAGCAGTCAGACAGGCACAGCAAGGTGCTTAGACAAGGTGGGAAGGTATGCAGGTCAGAACATTGAAATGGCAATATATTTGGAGGATGGGGCCAATATTGTTGAGTTTCCTGTTGCAGGTGGCATATGATGTGCTTCCATCACCAGTAAACTTGATATTGTGGGGGTTGTTGCAGGAGGAGAGATGTTATTTGTGTGGAGGTTTGGGAACGGTGCATCATGCATTGAGTGCATGCTGAGCCGCATTGGCAGCAGGACAATACAAGTGGCGGCACGATCAGGTAATAGCGGTGGTAGTGCAGATGGTGCAATAAGAGGTGCTGAGATCGAGAGAGTGGAGAAGTAGACCGATGGGAGAAAGGTGTTGTTTGTCAAAGAGGGCCAAGTGTTAAGAGGTGGAAAGAGGAGGATGTGGAAAGCAAGAGGGCTGCCAGATGCTTGTGATTGGCAGGTGATTGCAGACCTAAAGCCACAATTGGTATTCCCTTAGAAGATCTGTGTGACAAGATTGCGGCCTGACATTGTCATCTGGTCAGGTGCAACAAGACAGGTCATCTTAGGGGAATTGTCTGTACCTTGGGAAGAGAACATGGTGGAGGTGCACGAGAGGAAGAGAGGAAAGTACAGTGAGCTGGGGGCAGTGTCGGGAGAAGGGTTGGCGAGTTTCTTGTCAGATATTTGAGGTGGGGTGTAGATGATATACACGTATTGGCAATTCCTTTTCTGCATTTCTTGCTCGGCTTGGAGTGTGTGGGACAGAAAGAAGAAGGATGTGTGACAGAGTGGCCCAGGTTGCCTTGAAAGGCTCACTTTGGATTTGGAGGACGTTTATGGAGGCATGTCGAACGGTGTAGGTTGAGGTTGTGGGTGGTGGTACATTTCAGCCTAAAGGTGTCGTGACTGAGCACGGAAGAGAAATGGAGATGTGTGAATAGTGTGTGTGTGTGTGTGTGTGTGTGTGTGTGTGTGTGTGTGTGTGTGTGTGTGTGTGTGTGTGTGTGTGTGTGTGTGTGTGTGTGTGTGTGTGTGTGTGTGTGTGTGTTGCAGGAGTGGGTGTGGTTTTGCATGAATGTGTTTTTGTTTGAGTGGTGCATGTTGTAAGGGTAGGTGGTCGTTTCGTTTGTTTTTTGTTTTTTGTGTGTGTGAGTGAGTGGATGAAGGACTGTGGATTCTGGGAGTGGAGTGGGTTTTGTTGTTGTAGTCTGTGTTCTCACTGGCTGGGGGTGGGGGTATGTATGCATCCGGGTGTAGCTGCTGCATGTGGAGGCATATGTGTCCCTGCTGGCCCATCTTAGCTGACTGTATCAAGTTTGAGGGGCCGAAACGGGATGATGCTGAGGACCTGGACTGAGGACCCAGTCAGTGAGGTACACTTGTGACCAGGTGTGTTTTGAGATTGTGTGTGTGTGTGTGTGTATATATATATATATATATATATATATATATATATATATATATATATATATATATATATATATATATATATATACACATGTAAACACATGTATATATGTGTATATATATATATATATATATATAATTATATATATATATATTTTGTGTTGAAGGCTCCAGTCACGGACTATATAGTCCTCATCAAGGCCACGCTTTAACTAAAAGAGCTGCGTTGACAGAAAAGTGAAGAAAGAGAATAGTCGAAGAGTTTTGGAGGAAGTAAAAAAAATCTGCTTTTTGAAAAGGAGAAGGTCATAAGTGTTTGGAAATACATGGGAAGGTGAACAGTTGCATAGATTGGTAGTGGTGGGGAGGAAACAAACATCATAACGGCCCACCCATGAGTTGCCAATGGCCACACTAATCATGCGATGTAGTCACTTGTCAAGGATTCCGTGGTCTCACTGATGGCGGAGGTACAAAAGCAGCAAGTTGTTGGGAGCAGAAACCGAAGTAATATCTGTAGAAAAGAGAAAGAGAACCAACTTGAGTGCGTCGAGTTTTGAGGTTAGATTGGGAGAGTTGATAATGTTACGGGGTCCTCCCCTATCGAGTCCCCGGCAGAAAGATGTGTTGTCCTTGTGTGAAAACCAGCCAATCAACCAACGAGTCCACACCAAGGGATACGAACAAACCACAATGTATTATGACACTTCAAACCCCCAATATTTTATCACACTTCAAACACCATATAATTCATCTCTACAGGTGGTACCACCTTATTGAGTCCCTTAACCCCCAAACTCACGGCCCTTTCCCCAATGTCTCTGTACTCCAAGGCGACGTCGATTCGCTCCAGCGCGTGGAATCAATGCCCGGTTCCAATCCATGGAAGCGGAGACGATCGAGCCAACCCGCAGGTCACGTGGTCCAATCCCCAGCACGATAGCGGTAGAATTGGAAACCGGCCAAAGATGATTTCGGGTACGTACCCGGTGGCGGTTCAATCCGCGAGTCTCCTCAATAACCCTCCCCCAGCCGCGGACTTGTGGGTTGCACAGTCGTCCCTGGCAGCCCGCCGGAGAGAAACGCCTGGTCGACGCGCCGCCAAAAACCCGGTCACGGCCGGTGATGCGCGTAGCGAAAGTGGCGGTCGGCTTTCTCTCACTGCTCGGTCGGGAGCTGCAATCTGACCACGTTTCACTGCTCCGTCGGGAGCCGCAATCAGAACACGTTTCACTGCTCGGGCTGGAGCTGCAATCAAAACGCTTTTCACTGCTCTGTCGGGAGCAGCCATCAGCACACGTCTCTTCGCTCCACCCCTTTTCTCCACTCCACCGCTTCCGGTCTCGATCCAGATTTCCGGCCACATTTCCCTAGAAGGGCTTTTAATTCTTCTACCCACAACAACCTTTTCCCATAAATCACCATAAGCATAATTTCGAGGATACTTTGAACCCACAACAGTAATCATAACAATCATCATTAGGGCCGAATACGTAACACTTCCCCCCCTCAAGAAAGAAAGTTGGCACACCACGAAAACTTTCTTTGTATGCCCTCTTTGAACAGGCAAAAGTAAATTCACAAACCAAATCAGCAATCCCTGGGGCAACAATATTCAACCTTCCCCAAAAATAGAGCAACCAAAATTTTACACAACCCCCAGAACTTTCCCAAAGCTAATTCCCTCTGGACCAAGCGTCAACAATTCCTAGTTCCTCTTGAATGAAGGTTAAGGGGGGTGGTGACCAAAGCCCCAAAGTTAAACAACTCGATAGCACTTTTTCCGGGAGGCCAAGCTGAGTATTCACTACATGGACGCCTTTAGGAATGTGGAGTTCACGGTTAGTCCGGGGAGGAAAGTTCATTACATGGACGCCTTCAGGAACGTGGAGTTCACGGTTAGTCCATGCAGGAAAGTTCACTACCTGGACGCCTTTACGAATGTGGCATTCACGGTTAGTCCGTGTAGGAGTCTGGGCTCGGCGGCTCCGCCGTACCTAGTGCTTCAACTTCTCCAGACTCCTAACAGTTACGGTGGGACCACTTGTCACAGTAGCCACCTGACTGGCGGTCTCCTTCTCGGCCAGTGCTCTGACAATCATTCTTTCGGGAGATGCCGTAACTCTGGGAGCCTCCATAGTAATATCGGCTGCTGCCACCACCAAAACTACCGCCATGTTGTCCTCTTCTGTAGACCTCCCGACGCCTACGTAATGCCTTCCCTACTGTTATGGTCCGACCCTCCAACTCCTTACCATTCCAATTCTTCTCTGCCTCTCTGGCGTCCTTTGTGCTTGCAAACGTGATAAAACCGAACCCTCTTGACTGTTGCGTTTCCCTGCTCTTCTTTCCTCGAGGTCTCGGTCCTGTTCTATTCTTTTTTCCTCAAGTTCTCGGTCCTGTTTTACTCTTTCCTTCTCTGCCTTCCTTTCCTCTGCTTTTAACCTTTCCTGGCTGTGCAGTTGCATCTCCAGTTTCCGGAGCTCCACATTTTCTTGTTCCTCGGGTAACCAATCCAAGGCTACCTCTGTCCATGTGCCCTGTCCCACCAGAGCTATCACCAATGTCTGCATCTCTGCTTTCCTCATATTAACTCGGACCTCCAAGTTAAAATGTCTGGCCAATATCAAGAGTTCCGATTTTTTCAACGCTTGGAACTGTGCCTCACTAGGGGACGCCGCAAACTTTTCGGCATCAAACACCATGGTGACTATCCGTGAGCACCTGTTAACCTTCACCCAAAAATTTCCCAACAAACAAAACAAAAGTTTTTCCTCTTTTTTTTTTTTGTTGTTGTTTGTTTTTGGGAAAAATTTGGGAATTTGGAAAAAGTTCCAAACTTGGGAATTCTTTCCCGGACTAAATTTAGGAATTTCTCAGGTCCCGGACGCAGACCCAATTGCGAGTCCACGAATATCAATTGGACGAGCCCCCAATTTCTGTTACGGGGTCCTCCCCTATCGAGTCCCCGGCAGAAAGATGTGTTGTCCTTGTGTGAAAACCAGCCAATCAACCAACGAGTCCACACCAAGGGATACGAACAAACCACAATGTATTATGACACTTCAAACCCCCAATATTTTATCACACTTCAAGCACCATATAATTCATCTCTACAGGTGGTACCACCTTATTGAGTCCCTTAACCCCCAAACTCACGGCCCTTTCCCCAATGTCTCTGTACTCCTCCAAGGCGACGTCGATTCGCTCCAGCGCGTGGAATCAATGTCCGGTTCCAATCCGTGGAAGCGGAGACGATCGAGCCAACCCGCAGGTCACGTGGTCCAATCCCCAGCACGATAGCGGTAGAATTGGAAACCGGCCAAAGATGATTTCGGGTACGTACCCGGTGGCGGATCAATCCACGAGTCTCCTCAATAACCCTCCCCCAGCCGCGGACTTGTGGGTTGCACAGTCGTCCCTGGCAGCCCGCCGGAGAGAAATGCCTGGTCGACGCGCCGCCAAAAACCCGGTCACGGCCGGTGATGCGCGTGGCGAAAGTGGCGGTCGGCTTTCTCTCACTGCTCGGTCGGGAGCTGCAATCCGACCACGTTTCACTGCTCCGTCGGGAGCCGCAATCAGAACACGTTTCACTGCTCGGGCTGGAGCTGCAATCAAAACGCTTTTCACTGCTCTGTTGGGAGCGGCCATCAGCACACGTCTCTTCACTCCACCCCTTTTCTCCGCTCCACCACTTCCGGTCTCGATCCGGATTTCCGGCCACATTTCCCCAGGAGGGCTTTTAATTCTTCTACCCACAACGACCCTTTCCCATAAATCACCATAAGCATAATCTCTAGGATACTTTGAACCCACAACAGTAATCATAACAATCATCATTAGGGCCGAATACGTAACAATAAGTCGGATTACTTTGGATTCAATTCTGTCCAGTAAGTATGTGGAGCTAGACCTCGACAGATGTGAGAGCAGTACTCTATACAAAGACGAATCAATCCTTTATATAGTTGAAGCCACTATTCAGAAAAGAAAAATCTTCGACATCTGAACAGGACTCCTAGTTTCTTTGAGGCAGACGTAGCTATTTGTTTAATGTGTGGATTCCAGGATAAATTTGATGTTAGGGTAATACCTAGTAGGTTTATTGAAGCGCAAGATGTAATTGAGGAGCTTTCAAAGAAGATTGAAGAGTTGAGATGAGTTTTAGAGAGACAGATAGGAAGAAATTGAGTTTTAGAAGCATTAAACTTAACCTGATTACATTTTCACAACAGGGAAATATTGTCCAATTCCGAATTTAAAGAGGTGGCTGTGATCAAACGAGATGTAGAATGAGTGAGGAAAGATACCCGTGCTCTGCAGTGGTGGGGAAGAATGCATGGGTGGGAAGGCAAAAGCAAACAAACAATGTGGAAACGGTGAATGCTAAATCATGGAACCAATAAATTCCACATTCCTGTGCCACCATCAGTCGAACATCAGGCATTGACAGCCGGTTCGTGAATGACTTTGGCAAAAAACGGCGAATGGGAAACAATGAACAAAGAAATTCCGCACTCATGTGCCACTTTCAGTCGAATGTTAGAAATTGTTCGGGATTCGTCACTTCCGCCTTTGCTGTTGATTATTTACTTGTAGGATTTTTAGTTTCAGGTAATATTGTTGTTAAGATTTTTGTGTGAAATGGAGATGACTTTTGTAAAAGGTAAAAATAAATGTTGGTGGTGGTGTATT
Source organism: Myxine glutinosa (assembly GCF_964187855.1). Lineage (NCBI taxonomy): Eukaryota > Metazoa > Chordata > Myxini > Myxiniformes > Myxinidae > Myxine > Myxine glutinosa. Next base: position 109,661,293 of record NC_136266.1, read on the forward strand.
AATGAAAAGGAGGTAGGCAAGTTCTTTTTACACTTTGAGAAGGTGGCTCAGATGTTAAAATGGCCTGTGGAGTCATGGACTATGTTAGTACAAAGTGTTATGGTGGGTAAAGCTCAAGATATCTATTCGGCTTTACCGATTGACCAATGTGCAGATTATGAGATAGTGAAGAAAACCATTCTCAAAGCCTATGAATTGGTCCCTGAAGCTTACCGACAAAAATTCAGGAATGCCAGGAAGCGGAAGAATGAGACCCATGTGGAGCTTGCAAGAGAAAAGGAAACTATGTTTGATAGGTGGTGTGACTCGAAAGAGATTGGGGAAGACTTTAACCGTTTACGACAATTGATTTTGGTGGAAGAATTTAAACGGTGTGTTCACGTGGACATGAAAGTTCATTTGGATGAAAGAAAGGTACCGGCGTTGTATGAGGCAGCAACAGTGGCAGATGACTATGCCTTGACACACAGGATGGGGTTTCACAAACCCAACTTCCCACCTAGAGTTAGCCAGGGGAGTTACATTAAGTCAGGTTTGGAAAGAAAATTCTCATGGAGGCAGCCCAGAGAGGAGCATCGAGCAAAATCTGGTACTTCAAATTTTATTTATCAAAAGACTGACTGTCCAAGGCAAACCTACCTTCCAGGGGGCCCGAGGCAGACCACAGGATTTTCCTCCGGGCCAACTTGTGCCCTTTGCAAGAAACCTGGGCATTTGATGTCCCAATGTTTCGCCCTGAAAAGGAGAAATCAGGATCTAAGTCAGGCTACTTCAACTCCGAATGCGTTGGCCAGTTCGAGAAATCGTCCTTGAAGGACAGTGAATTGTGAAGGTCCCCATGCCGACCTTACTGCATCAGAGAACGACCTTGTCCAAGAGGGTTACAAACCTTTCATTTCCGAAGGGGTTTGTGTCACTGGATGGGGACTTAACTAACCAGAGACCTGTTAGTGTATTGAGGGACACAAGAGCACATCATTCTTTGATTGTCGAGGGCATTTGGCCATTATCTGAAAAAACTGCAACTGGGGTTAGTGTCCTCTTACAGGGGAGGGGGTTGGTGGCTTCGTTAAAGCTCCTCTTCATGTGATTTATTTAAAGTCTGAGTTGGTGTCAGGACTGATCACTGTAGGTTTACAAGCCACTCTTCCTGTGGAGGGAATTTCTTTTATTATTGGGAACAATTTGGCTGGTGGTCGCACTTCAGGTAATCCGATGTTGGTTGAAAAGCCCAGTAAGGAAAATAACACAGCACAGTTAGAGCAGGAAATTCTGGATATCTTTCCATCATTTGCAGTGACTCGTGCTATGCAGCTATGGGTAAGAAGTGCTCTGAAGAGAATGAGAAGGAAGGTGATGTGGATTTGGGTTCCATAGAGATATTGGGGGAAAGGTCTGGGAGACACGGTAGGACAGGGAGTCACACCAAGGAACCTAATGATAAGGTTTCATCTGGACCAAAGGATAAAATGGAGTGTCTGTCGGAGACATCTGGGAACGAGGCTGGACAAATGGTGCTTGTCCGAAAGAGACTTGTTGAAGAGCAACAGCAGAGATTCTGAACCCCAGAGTCTGATTGGTAAAGCCATTATGCAGAGGAAGAGGCTATGGAGGTACCTGTTGGTTACTTCATGAAAGGTGAAAAACTTATGAGAAAATGGAGACCACCAGAGGTACCAGTGAATGACAAGTGGAAAGTCCATTATGAAATTGTGGTGCCACAACCATACCGGAATGAGATATTGAGTTTGGCACATGAGACACCATTGGCCGGGCACCTTATGGTGAACAAGACGTGTGAAAGAATTCTGGCACATTTTTTCTGGCCAGGATTGCGTCGTGATGTGGCGGAATTCTGTAAAGCTTGTCATTCTTGTCAGTTGGTGGGCAAACCTAATCAGAAACCCCCTTCAGCGCCTTTAAAACTGATTCCAGCTTTTGAAAGAACCATTCAGCCGAGCCATTATTGACTGTGTAGGTCCTTTACCTAAAACTAAGCTGGCCATCAGTATATGCTGACCATCATGTGTGCTTCCACTAGGTTCCCAGATGTGGTGCCTCTTAGAAAAATTACTGTGACAGTTATTGTGAAGGCCTTGATTAAATATTTCACCTTGGTTGGCCTACCTAAGGTCATCCGGTTTGATCAGGGTTCCAACTTCATGTCAAAGCTTTTTCAGCAAGTGGTACACCTGTTGGGAGTGAAGCAAGTGAGGTTTTTACCTACCATCAAGTACTTATTACTACAAGTAATTAGTAATTACTGCAAGTAATAATGTTACATTACTACAAGCAAGTGCTTACCATCCCGAGAGCCAAGGGGTCTTGGAAAGGTTTCACCAGACATTAAAGAATATGATCAGAACTTACTGCTTTGAATGTGACAAGGATTGGGACGAGGGAATAGCCTTGTTGTTGTTTGCTATGAGGGAGTCTGTTCAGGAGTCATTGGGATTCAGTCCTTTTGAACTCGTGTTTGGACACGCAGTTCGAGGACCTTTGAAACTGGTGAAGGAACAGTGGCGACAGGAGGAGTCGCAGTCAACTGTGTCAGAGTATGTGACAACTGTTAGGCACAGATTGTCTAAGGCCTGTGAAGTAGCGAGAGGAAACTTGAAAGCAGCACAGGACAAAATGAAAATGAGACATGACAAGACTTCTCAGAATAGAAATTTCAGTCCTGAGGACCGAGTGCTAGTGTTGCTTCGAGTTCCAGGTCAGCCGCTACACGCAGGGGTTCTTAACCTTTTTCCCTGTCAAGACCCCCAACGGATTGCGCACGATGTCCCCATACCCCCTTTGCCAGACTGTTGACTGACCAAGATGCACCGAAGGTGCGCATAGCTAGGGGGGCCTGGGGGCATGTCCCCCTATAATTTTTTTGATTTCTAGGTGCTCTGTGGTGCATTCTGAGGGGTGTTTTTACTTTAATTGCCTATTTTTTTGGATGAAAATTGGTAACTTCTTACCCAGAAAATGGGCCAAGTTCGGGGATCCGCGCCTGGTTACCAGTCCCATTAGGTTCCAGTGTGACTTCAAAATATCTCAATAGCTTAGTTTTACATATGGATAATTAGGAACAGAACAGGAAAGAAAATCATTAGGATTTTATCCCTATGTATTTCTTTGCTTGTTAACAAAAACAAACTAAACTAAACTAAAACGTGCAAGTTTTATGCAAGCCGTTTTACTAATCGAGTGAGATTGTTGCTGCTGTTTTCGTGCAATCAATATGGAATCGGGGCACAGTTCGTGACAACGCCACTCGCATATCATCGGACACATCAAGTCGATATCTCCACTTTGATTTCAGGTTCAATAATGCAGAGAAACCTGTTTCACAGAGATACGTAGTTGTGAAGGAAACCAACACATTCATTGCCCTCTTCGCCAAGCTAGGGTAAGCTGCTATCTGCTCACACCAAAACTGCTTAAAATTCAGCCAGGCCTTTCCGAAATCAGCTTTCTTTCTTTGATCTTCTTGGAACTCGATCAAATCATCCTTCACTAAGTCGTTGTCACTCATCGTAGAAATATCAAACGAGAAAAGGTTCTGGATCCAAACGGTTTCCATGCTGAGATCATCAATATCTGAGAAGTAACACTCAAAATTGGTACTTAGGACTTTCAAATGGTCCTTGACTTCTTGAAGTATTTCCCCAGGCAATGCCTTTTCATCTTCTCCATCAAGAAGGATATCGCCAAGGATTGGAAAGTTCGCCATGTTTCCGCTTTCAACACGGCGACTCCAAATAGGTAATTTCTTCGTGAATGCCACTAACTTTCCCCTGGCTTGAATAATGTCCACATCCCTTCCTACAATACGTGACAGCACATTGGCTCAGTGTGAACTTTGACCCACCCTAATCGCTATGTAAATGTTCTCATTGTCATGTCAATCATGCATTGTAATCATCAATATGCAATTGTAATCATCAATAATCATCAATACGCATGCAGACGCCCGGGGTGTATAGTTGATTTATTAGAATTTTATTATAAAATTGAATTTATATTTGTTTGAAATATAATTATACAAATATAATTTGTTTTGAAATATATATATATATTTATAATAAATATTGATTATATATTTAAAGTTGATATTTCATTGAATTTATTATAATTGATTACGAGCCCCATACCCCCAGATTTTGGTCCCAATACCCCCGAGGGGTATGGATACCCCAGGTTAAGAACCCCAGCGCTACAGGGTACGTATTTTGGTCCCTATGCCATCAAAAGGAAGGTGAATGAAACGGATTATGTGGTGACAACTCCCGACAGACGGAAAATGCGGCAGCTGTGTCACGTTAACCGACTTAAGAAATATTATGAGAGGAATCTGTAGTGTCCGTAGATTCAGTAAACAGCAACAGGAACGAGATTCAAGAGGCTTTCTTTATTCGTCATTCTCTCCCTTCTGAGCATGCACATCCTTCCTCCATTAACCCCCCATCACGTGGTTCCCCGAACCAACAGACACAGCAGAAGCCTGTGGAAAAAATGGCTTCTGTCTCACCTGTCGTGCCTGTAGTCGGTGTGCAAGAGAATCCAGAGTTTGAGGTCAGTGTGCAGTTCGATAGCATTGATGACCAGGCTTGTCCCAGATTGACGAACAATGAAGTGTTAAGGAATTAGTCAGGTTCACTATGTAATTTCGTTGGAATTTTTGGGGGATTTGGAAAACTATATATTTTTGGAAACTATATTGTATAGTCAGTCAGAAAACCAATGTTGCTATTTGCACAGACTCCTGTATGGCGGCCATCTTGGATTTTCAAAATTGCCGCCGTAGAACTAATTTTTCTCAATATCTCAGCTTCTAAATAACATAGAGCTTTGATTCTAACGGCTAAACATACATTTTCAAGGGCCCCGAATCCAATGGTAACAAGTTCGATAAGCCAGACATGACCATAGAGCTCCTATGTGGCGGCCATCTTGGATTTTTCAAACTGCCCGCCGTAAAATTGATGTTTCTCAATATCTCAGCTTCTAAACAACATAAAGCTTTGATTCTAACGGCTAAACATACATTTTCAAGGGCCCCGAATCCAATGGTAACAAGTTCGATAAGCTAGACATGACCATGGAGCTCCTATGTGGCGGCCATCTTGGATTTTTCAAACTGGCCGCCGTAAAACTGATGTAACTCACCTTCTAAAGAGCACAGAGCTTTGATTCATCATTGAGTAAAGTCATCATCATCCTCATCATCGCTTTCGTTCATCACATCTTGAGAGTCCTCATCATTTTGGCACTGGATGTCACACTGACAAAGGTCTGTACAAGCCAAGTTGTTTGTTCTGCAGGAACATCTAGATGAAGAACAGTCTGTTTTGCACTGACATCTAACCATTTGAATGATGGCCTTGGGGGCTGGAGGCTCCTCAGTTGTGGTTGGTTTCACTTGTCCATCCGTGTCTTTGTAAAAGCCATTTTGCAGGGGATTCAGCTGAGGATCCTGTTGAGCAATGCTTGCCTGACCCCACACTCTGGCTTGGATATGGTATGGAGTGACCGATAGACTCTGTGCATCACCGATGATCAGAGGTTGCACAACTGGTTCTCCAGGGACATCTGACTTCTGGTACACTGCAGTAATCGTTGCGTGAGTGGTTCCTTTCCCGTCAGGAGTATCCTCGGCAAAGTCCGTGTTGTCTGCAGCAAAGAACACAAAGGCTCCCCTTTTCAGGAATGGTGGCACGTACAGACCTTCAAACTGCCTGGTGTTTTCTACGACAGCATTGGCAAGAGCAGTTTCCATGAGGAGGGCGCGGACAATCGAAACACAGTAGGCATGTGCATTGAGAAGTCCCATCAGCTTTTTGTTGCGTGTGTCATGATGGACAGTCAGAGCCAATCCCAGGACTTGGGGGTTTTCTCTTGAATGGGGTGGCCTGAATGTTGCGGATTCGCTGCTTGGTTTGTACTTCACCTGTCTGTTGGATTTGAATCCATACATGATGTTCTGACTCACAGTGAGTGTTGATCTGTCAACAGCACTGGTCCTCTTCTCAGTTTCCAGCTTGTCGACAGGCCCTACCATTACCCAGCGGATCATGGTGTATAGTTCAGCCGGAACATCGTTGATATCGCTGGACACCTGTATGGTATTTGCTTCCTGGTCCTTCTTAATGAATTCTGCGATGCTCTTCCGTATCACTTGTGCTGCTTTGTAGATTGTCTTCATGTTGTTCTCGTCATCGCCATCACTTGTGATTGCAGAATGAACCATGCTTTCCTCACATGCATCTGGACAGTAGAGGATGGCCGATTTTCTTCGGTCTTTTTGGAGAACAGATGTCACGCTTGGCAACTCAGTGACGATTCTTTCTTTCAGCCACTTTCTATTGAATGTAGGTACATGCTTTTCCAAGTGTTCTGCGCCAATCATATTGACATAAGTGGTTTCAATGTCATCCATGGAGAGATAAGCTTGGTTTTGTGTTTTGACATCTATCAGGTTGATCATCTCAATCAGACTTGCCCGTTGCAGCAATAGTTCTTTGTCTGCGCTGCTTCTGTTTGCGCTAGGTCTGTCTCATACTACATGGAACACATGTCTTCTCCAACAAGATTTGTGGTACCGAAGGTCAATTGCGTGTGCATCACCTGTGAGATACACGTGTTGAATCGTGTTTTCAATAATGCATCTTGGGACTTCTCTACAGCCTCTCTAAGCTCTTGACCAGCATTTTCAGTCCTAACCTGGTAGAGTAGTTGGCCATCATCTTTTTGGCAGAAGAAACACTGCTCTTTATCCAGTGGCACTGTACACGAGCGTGTGAACGGGGATGTTGCATCAGATGTTGATGAGCCTGGCTCGTCCATTTCTGTGGTTCCTCTCTTCTGTCCGCGTTTTTTTGCAGTATAGTGTCCAGTTGTTACTGCATGCGCATGGCGGTCTCTGGCACGTTGTATCTCACTCTTGTTAGTTGCACTGGAGTAACAAGTGCGATGCCAAACTGCCTTCTCTGTCGAGAGTGTTTCTTTTGTGCTGTTTTGGAGTCGTTTATGGACTTGAACGTAGATGCCATCATGCAAACTGGCCCTTTCTTCTATTGTCTTCAATAAATGTTGGTAGGAATCTATTCTGGGGTTTAACACCAAGGATCCTTTCTTGATATCATCAGCCTTGCATAAAATGCACTGCTTACAGTTCGTGGACTCCTGGGCTTGCCCCCTCCCTTCACCATCTTGTTGCATCTCACTCATAATGTGGCATGTAGAACCTGCAAAGACAGCAAAGCAAAGGGAACCGTCACCGATATATACAACCACCACCACAGACATATTGATGTATAATAGGCTACAAATACACTTCCACCATCACCACAATATCAGGTATATTGCTCAGTATATAAATAATACAAAAACACACGCTGTAAACGAATTATTTTCCTCAGCTGTACCCTGGGGATCAAACTTATTAATTTAGTAGCTTGTCCACCCGTAAACAGATTTTAAGTTCTCATGAACATTAGGAGTATCTGTGTGTTATTTGGCAGTATGCCACAAAGGCCCACAAAGGGCAAAACACTCGCAGTAGAATAGTATTTCTCATTACAGTCAACACAGTCAGGTTCAGCATGTCCAGATTTTAGATTTCGTTGGATTGTTTTTGGGATTTAGAAAAATCAAAGCTCCGTCTTATTTAGAAGATGAGATCCTGAGAAACATCAATTTTACGGCGGCCAGTTTGAAAAATCCAAGATGGCCGCCACATAGGAGCTCTATGGTCATGTCTAGCTTATCGAACTTGTTACCATTGGATTCGGGGCCCTTGAAAATGTATGTTTAGCCGTTAGAATCAAAGCTCTATGTTATTTAGAAGCTGAGATATTGAGAAAAATTAGTTCTAAGGCGGCAATTTTGAAAATCCAAGATGGCCGCCATACAGGAGTCTGTGCAAATAGCAACATTGGTTTTCTGACTGACTATACAATATAGTTTCCAAAAATATATAGTTTTCCAAATCCCCCAAAAAATCCAATGAAACTTTAAATCTGGACATACTGAACCTGACTAAATCCTAGACCAGAAATTAGGTCACTTGACGAGGGAACAACAAGGACAATTGTCCAACCTAATTTCTGAGTTTGCACATTTGTTCACGGATGTACCTGTAGTCAGGGCCCTTAGGGATATTTTGGGTCAAATTCTTCCAAAAGCATCAAATTTGGCGCAGATGTTGCCCATGCCATACTCTTTCGATTTTTGACGGGCGCCAAGGGCGGTATGATCCGGGAACCATACCGGTCCATCCCGCCATGCCACCTGACCTATGACGTCATAATTAGGATATGCATCCAATCACATGGCGTACTATAAGTGGTCAAAGTTCAAAATGAATCGATCGGAAAATGAAGGCAGGGATCCATTTTTAAGGTTGTCATAAAATCCAATATAGCCGCCAGGTCACATGACCTATGACGTCATATTTATGACATGTATACAATCATGTATACATGAACCCGGATCATGATCGCACAAAAATTAAACACAAGGATATGGCATACAGTTCATAAAACATCAAAATCCGTACCTTTGTAATTAGACTGATGAACTGCATATGCCTGAAAATTAGGAAATAGACATGTAGATATTTCCTCTAATTGTCAAAAATAAGGTCAGAGTTCGAATCCCCAACCCAGAAACATAAAATGGTGAACCTCGCGTAAATCTTGACAAAAAACTCAAAAAACCGACATGTTTGACTCAAAAATGACCATTAAGATGACCTTGAGGGTTGACCTTGACCTCGAATCAGCAAAATAACATCATAATTGGATTCCTCGACCTCGAAAACCCCTGAAAAGTGGTATCATACATGATTCCAACCCTTTTGGTTATTTAACTGCTTTTCCTCTAATCTGGATGGCGGCCATTTAGTATTTCGCCAATATGGGGCCCCCGGGGGGGGGGGGCGCCCGTCTTGGCGCCCGTCAAAAATCGAAAGAGTATGGCATGGGCAACATCTGGGCCAAATTTGGTGCTTTTGGAAGAATTTGAACCAAACGGCCCCAAAATATCCCTAAGGGCCCTGACTACTGGTCGTATTTATCTGGTATATCATGATATTGATGTGGGGGAGGCCACTCCCGTGAAACAACACCCCTATCGGATGAACCTTGTGAAGATGGAGTATCTTCGGAAGGAGGTTCAGTATATGTTGGAGAACGACATCATCAAACCAAGCAGCAGTGAATGGAGCTCACCATGTGTGTTGGTTCCAAAACCCAATGGCAGTTTTCGCTGTTGTATGGACTTAAAACGGGTTAATGCAGTGACCAAAACCGACTCATATCCCATCCCGAGGATTGATGACTGCATTGACAGGATAGGCCCAGCTAAATATGTAAGCAAATTTGACTTGCTGAAGGGGTTTTGCAGATTCCTCTTCCCAATCGGGCAAAATAAATTTCGGCCTTAGTCACACCAAATGGGTTGCATCAGGACAAGGTTCTTCCCTTTGGGTTGAAAAATGGTCCTGCTACGTTTCAACGACTAATTCATAAGCTTATTGCAGAACTTGAGGGGATGGAGGCTTATCTGGATGATGTCATCATCCATACCATGACGATGGAAGATCATCTTGAACAAATTCATGCATTCTTCAAGAAATTCACCGAGGCAAGGTTGACCATCAACTTAGCTAAGAGTGAGTTTGTAAAAGCACAGGTGGTGTTCCTAGGCCATGTAGTCGGTCAGGGTCAGGTGCAACCAATGACAGCCAAGATAGAAGCCATTGATCGCTTCCAAATTCCAAAAGGGAAAAAGGAGCTTATGAGATTCTTGGGTATGGCTGGTTGGTACCAGAGGTTCTGTAGGAATTTTTCTGACGTGGTAGCCCCTTTAACGAATTTGCTGAGAAAAAAGACCAAGTTTGTTTGGGATGACAAATGCCAGGCTGCCTTTGTCCACGTCAAAGCGATATTGATGAGCTATCCTGTCCTTGCAGCACCGGATTTTCAAAAACCTTTCAAGTTGGCCATCGATGCAAGTGATGTGGGGGCTGGGGCAGTTCTACTGCAGGAAGACGATGATGGCATTGATCACCCGGTGTGTTACTATTCGAGGAAGCTTGACAGACATCAGAAAAATTATGCCACTGTGGAAAAAGAGACCCTTGCTCTCCTTCTAGCGCTACAGCATTATGAGGTGTATCTGGGAACTACTACCTTTCCTATAAAGGTTTTCACTGATCACAACCCCATAACCTTCATTCAAAAAATGAAAAATAAAAATCAGAGGTTGATGAGATGGAGCTTGTCTTTGCAAGAGTTCGACTTGGAAGTTAGGCATGTAAAGAGCAGAGACAATGTAGTCGCCGATGCTTTATCCAGAGTGAATTAACTTTGAGGGTTCCTGTGCGTTGTTTGGAAAAATTTTTGCTAAAGGGATTCCATCAGCCATAGTTTTGATTTGTAGTTTTATGGGTGTGAGTATTACTTTTGGTTGTTAAAGATACTTTTTGGATGGAAAGAAAGTTTTCACCGTGTTCAAACTTTCTTCCTTGAAGGTGGGGAGTGTTACGGATTCGTCACTTCCGCCTTTGTTATTGATTATTTAATTGTAGGATTTTTCATTTCAGGTAATATTGTTGTTAAGATTTTTGTGTGAAATGGAGATGACTTTAGTAAAAGGTAAAAATAAATGTTTGTGGAGGAAAAAGAAAAACGCAGCAAAGAACCGGAAGGAGGAGGAGAAGTAGATGGCCAGGAGAGAGATACAGCCATGAATCGCGTTGAGGCTGTGAGCGGACTTTTTTGATATTGGTCGCGAATGAGTTGAGGCTTCTCGGGAAAGGGATTACCCGTGACATTATCATATATTGCGAGTGCAATTAAACCTGCGCCTCTGGTTTCATCACCAAATGTGAGGTATTGTTGGAGGGAAATCAAGCACCTCCATTACAGGCCTACTTGCCATTTTGTCCTCGGAGAAGAAGATGCTGTACGCTTGGTGCATCTTGTTTTGCCATTGAGATTTTCATATTGACCTCATCGTGTTGATTGCCGTTGGTTTCCATATCGGCTCAATTCCCATATCGACCTCTCACCTCGTAACTCCTCGTTCGCCGTCGTGCCGATACCTGCCTGTTCTCGTCGTTCTGCACGGCTTCAACCAGCGTGGAGATCTGTGCATGGACTTTTGGGAATGTTACATTCCACTCACGTTTGTCGTTTCATGAGTTTATTGCTTTGAGAGCATTGGGGAATTATGGTACTATCATATGTATTGTTCATTTGATGCAAGTGACATTTTCATTGTACTTTCTTTCATAGTGTTATTATTTTGTATGTGAGAGTTCTCAATACAATTACTTGTTTTGTTCTACAAGTGCATTGGTGTGGTTTTACCATGGTTTATTAGAACACTCAAAAATACAAATCTTTCTGCCGCATTCCCTCTCGAGTTTCTGAGGTGCACCGTAACCGGGGTTTGGGGAGGTAATACGTCACAAAATGGACAGCCGGTTCGTGAATTACCTTGGCACAAATTGGCGAATGGCAAATGATGAACCAATAAATTCCACATTCATGTGCCACTTTCGGTCGAATGTTAGACATGGACAGCCGGTTCGTCAAAATACGGCAAATGGGAAATGGTGAACCAATAAATTCCACATTTCTGTGTAGTCGAACATCAGGCATTGACAGCAGGTTCGTGAAAGACGTGCACAAAGAATGTACCCTGTCTGAATGGTTGTATCCCCAGTCAATGGTGAATCTGCATATGGTAAATCCGCAAATGTCACGGTTGGAAAGTAGAAACCCTCACGTCATTTCCTCATTCATATTTAAACTCAATATCTCTATTTTCATGCCAAACAGCATCATTCCAATCATGCATTAATACTATAACAAAATACTATGTTAAATCACGATTGTATCTCGATATTATCAAACCAGCCCATTGTCATCATCTGTTCACTTCCGGATTTGGGAGCAGGTCCCTATCGAGGCAATTAAAAAATCATAATTTAATCATAATTAATCATAATACAATTTTAAAAACCTACCTTCCTTTCAACATTTGCTGGGACCACATAAACGTTCCACACAAGGTTATTGTACACCGCTCCTTTCCTATGCCATCTCCAGGCGCTGCATGACATCATCACTGGAAATCGAAGGGGACCCGGTGATGACGCGCGCTGAAAGGGTGTACTCAGTTTTCACTCTGGTGGTTTGTTTTCTTGTTTGTCTGGGCGATATCTCAGCCATCCTTTGAGCTCGGAAGCTGAAAATTTGGCACAATAGTGAGCAAGTGCTTTGGCAAAAACGCTATTTTTTGCTTTTTGATTAATCAATTAATTGATGAGTGACTTAATTATTATTGATTAATTAAGTACTGATTTATTTCCTTTCTCATCTGGGCAATATCTCACGAACCTTTTGAGCTAGGAAGATATTTGGACACGACAATGACCAAGTGATGTGGCTATAAAGGATATTTTGATGTTTTGATTAATAAATTAATCGATTAATTACTTTATTTATTTATTTTTAACTACAGATTCGGATGAAACGGTGGCGGTTTCGGTATTCTTTTAGCCAATTGATTAATAATTTAATTATTTTACGATTATTATTTATTTCTGTTCATTAATAATCACTTATTTATTTTCTTTCTCATCTGGGCAATATCTCAGGCACCTTTTGAGCTCGGAAGCTGATATTCAGACCCGACAGTGACCAAGTGATGTGGCTATAATGGATATTTTTGATTTATTGATTAATCAATTAATGGATTTATTATTTATCGATTAATTAATTAACTATTTAATTTTGATTAATTAATTTCATTAATTTTCCAGAAGTTACAGCTTCAGATGAAACACTGGTGGTTAATGTATGCTATTAGCCAATTGATTAAGAAATTATTTTACGATTATTATTTATTGATTTTAATTACGCAAATAATTAATCAATCAATTATTGTACACCTCTCCTTTCCAATACCATCTCTATGTTTGGTATTGTCCTTTCAAATCCACATTTCAAATATGGCCTCCAAAGCCAGTCGCCGACTGGGCATCCTCCGTCGTGCGAAGTCCTTCCTTGGCACACCTGAGCTCCTCACCACATACAAGGCTTTCATCCGCAGCTCTATGGAATACTGCTCTCCCCTCTGGTCTGGTGCTCCTGCCTCACACCTAGCCCGTCTTCACGCTGTTGAAACCAAAGCGTTCAGAATCATTGGAATCTCCCGCGATGAAGCTAACTCCAAGGGCCTTTCACTCACTCACCGCAGGCAGGTTGGTGGTCTTTCCGTCTTCTACCGACTCCTCTCTGGCCTTGCCCCCCCAGCCCTCTCTGGGCTCTGTCCCCCAAATATTCCTACAGGTCGCACAAGATCTGCCTGCAACCCTCTTATGGTTAAACTGCCAAAATCAAGACTTTCTGCTCACCTTCACTCCTTCATTCCTCTTTTCTCCCGCCTCTGGAACAAACTCCCTCACTCTCTTCAATCCCACTCCACCCTCCAGGTCTTTAAAACAGCTGTTCACCACCATCTCTTATCCTCCCCCATCCAAAACCTTGATCTTTTCTACCCCCGCTAATTTCGGTCCCCTTGTGTTTTATACCTCTCCTCCCCCCCCCCCCCCCCTCCCCTTCCCACGCCTCCTGCCCCCAAGCCCTCTCCCTCCCACACTTCTCCCTGCTCTCAAATGTTGTGGTTGTGTGCTTCCCCTTCTCTCCCCATCTTGTCTTCCGCTCCCTCTTTTTGTATATTTTGTTTGTCTGGTTGATTTGTTTGTGAAATAAATGTTAGCTCTTTCATGAGCCTCGATTCAGTATACAAAAAAAAAAAAAAAAAAAAAAAAAGTGCTGCATAACAGTATCGCCGGGCACTGAAGGCAAGCATTACTTGGAGGATATTTATTTATTTGGCATGGGGGATGTGTACTTTAAATGTATCTGTACTTGTTGTACACTGCTCCTTTCCTATGCCATCTCCAGGTGCTGCATAACACCATGTAATGCATAACACCAGGATGCACTGAAGGGGGCCCGGCAATGACGCACGCTGAAAGGGAGTACTCAGTTTTCACTCCGGTTGTTTGTTTGTTTAGTTGTCCGGGCGATATCTCAGCCATCCTTTGAGCTGGGAAGCTGAAATGTCGGCACAATAGTGAGCAAGTGCTTTGGCAAAAACTGTATTTTTTGTTTTTAGATTAATCAATTCATTGATTAGTTATTTAATTATTATCGATTAATTGAGTACTGATTTATTTCCTTTCTCATCTGCGCATTATCCCAGGCACCTTTTCAGCTCGGAAGCTGATATTTGGACATGACAATGACCAAGTGATTTGGCTGTAAAGGCCAAATTTTTATTTTTGATTTATTGATTAATCAATTAATTATTCAATTAATGACTTGGTTAATGTTTCTTTAAGTTACAGATTCGGATGAAACATTGGTGGTCGCGGTATGCTATTAGCCAATTGATTAATTATTTTACAATCAGTATTTATTGATTTTAATTACGCAATTAATCAATTGACAATTGTACACATCTCCCTCCCAATACCGTCTCGATGTGCTGTACCCAGCATTGCAAACATTGTATCCAGCATTGCAAAGACTTTTGCCAGCATTGCAAACACTTGCCCTGTGTTAAGCTTGCCCTGTGTCCTTTTATTTCCTCTCTTGTATATTCTTGCCCTTTCGTTTCCTCTTTAATCATTACTGTATAAATAAACCATATTTGTTCTTTCTTTACCCCTTGGTGTCTTCTCATCCGATTGCTTTCGTCCTGTCCCCAATTGATATACGTGGCAGGATTTGGCCAACCGCTTAATCGGGTTCAGTCTTTTTGTTAACGGCTCGGATTTCAGACTGCTAACTGCTCGGCAAACTCCATCTTGTCCGGGTCCGAGCAGGGAATTATATCCCTGCTTTGCGGAGGGATTGGCAAAGGTATTTCGGAACCCATTGACCAATCACCCTGGCCAATCCCACCCCGCAAAGGAGCGTGTAATTTCCAGGAACGGAGGATCGGCCTGTGTAAAAGACAAGGGGATTAACCCCCCCCCCCCCCGCTCCCCTTGGTAAGGGGAGCGCCGACCTCCAGATCCATAACAATTGGTGTCCGGAGTGGGATTTGGGACCCGAACAAATTTTTTATATCTGGAAAAATTTGGTCAAAATTACGAGCGGCCAAAATTTTTATTGTAACATCTAAATATGTGTTGTGCCATGGATACCCAAGGCGATCGATGCCGGTGGGGGAAATAGAAGAGGAGTTAGAGGCAACCCAGGACCCCAGGGAAGAATTGGAGCAATTGGAAAGGGAAGAAGAAATTAATTAGGATGCAGCAGTAGGGGTTGCAGGCGAGCAAAATGTCGGCGTCTCGCACATGGCTGAGGCAGCCGAGCCCGCAGCGCCAATGGATATGGGCCTTTTTATGATGCAACTCCGGGCGTATATGGGAGAAGAATTAGGTAAATTGACAGAAACATTGGATGCCCGGAGTGACAAATCAAAGAGGGAAATAATTGATGCCCAAAAGAATGACATAAATAAATTGGAAAACCAAATTGGGGAATTGAGAAATGATGTGGGAAACCAAATTGAGGAATTGAAAAATGAGGTGGGAAAACAAATTGAAGGGTTTAGAACCAGAATAGGTGGCCAAATAAAAGCATTGGGGAGAGACAGAGACCGCGTAGCGGGCGGAAGGGTTGCGGGGGTACGTGACGAGGTCGCGGGGGTACGCGACCTGCAAATCCTCATTGGGGTTATCAAGTACGGCATCATGATGCGAATCCAGACTTTGTACACATTCCATCACTTTCTCCGATTCCATTTCTATCTCTGCCGTCTCTCCAATCACAATTTCAACTACAACCATTTCATTCTGAATTAATTATTTTCCTCCGACAACCGCCGGCGCAAACAAAAAACCTCCTCCCCTGAATCCGAATGCCGGACGGACCCAACCTGCAGGAGACCAAACCACCCAAATTCATTGCTCGGCTTTCCGAAGCCGAGCTTTGATAATGTAATGATGTACTGAGAGGCGCAGAGTAGTGGACGCTTGAGGAGCGTGGGAGAGGCGACATGGCGCAAAGCACAGCCGGGTGGACCGGGATAGAAATCGCGACTCGGGGTGTGAAAAACCCGACGGCCACCGAATTGGACAAGGCAAATTCATATGCGCCGGCGGTTGTCGGAGGAAAAGAATTAATTCAGAATGAAATGGTTATAGTTGAAATTGGGATTGGAGAGACGGCAGAGATAGAAATGGAATCAGAGAAAGTGATGGAATGTGTACAAAGTCTGGATTCGCATCATGATGCCGTACTTGATAACCCCAATGAAGATTTGCAGGTCGTGGAGAGAGGAAGAAGAATCCCGAAGGTGAGTCGGGCTGTGTATAGGGCTAAGAGATTTTGCGGGAAAGTGTTTAGCGCAAAAAGAATTTTCGCGCGCTTGGGATCGAGACGGCACCCGGGCGTTCGTGGAAGGTCCGTGGTGCGCTGTGGGAGAGCGAATGGCGTGCGTGTAAGAAAAAAATGTGCACCGAAGCGCGGGTGTGTAACGACAGAGTGTGAAAGTGAGGGTGAGTGGGAAACAGAGTGTGAAAGTGAGGGTGAGTGCACAACAGAGTGTGAAAGTGAGGGTGAGTGAAAAACAGAGTGTGAAAGTGAGGGTGAGTGCACGACAGAGTGTGAAAGTGAGGGTGAGTGGGAAACAGAGTGTGAAAGTGAGGGTGAGTGCACAACAGAGTGTGAAAGTGAGGGTGAGTGCACAACAGAGTGTGAAAGTGAGGGTGAGTGAAAAACAGAGTGTGAAAGTGAGGGTGAGTGCACAACAGAGTGTGAAAGTGAGGGTGAGTGGGAAACAGAGTGTGAAAGTGAGGGTGAGTGCACAACAGAGTGTGAAAGTGAGGGTGAGTGGAAAACAGAGTATGGGAGTGAGGGTGACACGGAGAGTGAGTTGGTGGTGACGAAATGTGCGGAGTGTAGGGAGACACCTGGATGTGTGAGGAGGAAAAGGAACGCATGGTGTGAGCATGCGAGGGAAGCATCGACGTTGACCGGGGCAGCGTCTAGCCCGACGTATAGCCGATGCGAGCTCTCGGTGCGTAGTGTTCGTTGTGTGCTGCGGGAGCCGGCGGGGATCGGTGTCGCATCGCTCCTGCTCGGGGCGCCGTGCACGATTCGGGCCGGGTCCCGCCCTGCACGGTCGAATTCGCGCTTTGCCAGGCAAAGCGACCGGACCGGCCCGGTTTGAGGGGAGGTAGGAGGGGTCGGAGCAGCGCCCCCTTGTGGTGGCGGCGTTCCGGCCGGGCAAGTCTGGGCCATTGCGCTTGGCAGCGCAAGGCCTTGCGCCGGGATGGTGCTTGGAGCCTTGGCCCGACAAAACCTCCTCCCCTGAATCCGAATGCCGGACGGACCCAACCTGCAGGAGACCAAACCACCCGAATTCATTGCTCGGCTTTGCGAAGCCGAGCTTTGATAATGTAATGACGTACCGAGAGGCGCAGAGTAGTGGACGATTGATGGTACTAGTGATAGTGATGGCGAATGGTAGTTTTACCATTCGCCTCACGTTTTGGGGGCACATGAGCTTTAGTTTATGGGGATTGGCTGTGTAAACTAGCCTGGGAGGGTTAGGTTATAATGTATAGGGACCTAGAAAGATGACCATAGGTAACGTTAGATTTAAGTAGTGACATGATACCTGTAGAGGGGACGTAGAGAGATTAGTATGGATGATAACGACGAGGGAGTGCTTAGTATAAGGGAAGATGGGGAGCACGAGTTATAGAAGGGCAGTAGTTAGATCAGATAATGCAGTGGGTGATTGTGCATTGTATTGAGTGAATGGTCCTGGAGGAAATGAGGAAGCAAGTGCCACCAGGTGTGTGGGCACCAGGTGTGCAAGTGAAGTACAGAGGTATGGAGAATGGTTGCATGGAATAAATGGTATGGAATAAATGGAGTATGGAATGAATGGTGTGGAGTGAGTGGAGTGTGGAATGCGTGGAGTGGAGTGTATGGTGCGAAAGGGTGAGTGGGCACAGGATGGACCCCCTCACGAGTACCCGGGGAGGGTAGTTTAAAAGTAGGTAGAGGGAGTAGGTAAATTGTGGTTGGATATTGGCATCTGTGGTGTGAGTAGTTGCACAGAAGTGTTGTGTTGGGTGCATTAGTTGAGTAAATTGGCTGGGCGTGTGGCCTGTTAGTGTGTGTGATTAAATGGGCACTCCGCCACTGTTAGTCTGTCGGCCAGGTGAGGCCACAGGTAGGCTCTGGGAGCCAGTAGTGTTCAATGGGGCCAGAGGATCCGGAGGACGGACCCGGGTAGCCCAGTGCCAGAGAGGGCGGTAGGGGGTGAGAGCGCCAGAGGGCCTTCCCCAGGTAGGTTAGGGTAAGGAGCAGGTAAGCTCGGGAGGCAACTGCAGTGGCGGAGGTGTGCAGGTGAGCGGACCTGCTGGGAGAGCCACACGACCCTGCCCTGAAATTGTGCGAGGGCACAGGGAGTAGAATCGGGGGAGTGAGACCCCAAATTGGTGAGCGCCACACTCACGACACAGTATGTTCAATGGGAGTTCGGTTTTTAGAACCACATAGAGTAAAGATGGCCAATGGTTTGGCAGGGAAAGACCCCGGGTAGTGTAAAGTGTGTTAAAGTCATTTAGAAGGTAGTTAGGATTGGAAGTCTCTTCACACCATCCACATCCACTCACCAAGGTGACAGGACTCCACACCACCATTTTTTGCAAATGTCTGGGATGTAAGATGCATCATGACGTGGGGGTGACATTGTGCTAATGATTCCATCTCTTCCTCCTTAGGAGGGATTGATGAAGAATTGATTGATGGCAAATTTGATTTAGAGGGATTGATGACGAATTTGGTATTAGGGGAGATATGGGGAAGACAGGACGTAGCGACGAATTTGTAAATTGTGTAAATACGGGGTAGGGGCAAGGGTAGGTCAGGTGACAGGGGGGGAACGTACGCTAGGGACGAGCTTTCTCCGCTCGCTCTCCAGTGCACCTCACCTTGCATTGCCTTGTTTTAACGTGTACTCTTGCGATCTTGCCCTGCTGCTTGCTTGTCCTCATTCCCCCACTCACGGATTTGTTTATTTTGGGCCCGGGGGGAGTGTGCAGGTGTTCGCAGTTGTGTGCCCGCACCCTCGGTGCTGCCTGCCTGGACCGGTACACCACTTTATGGACCACACGTTTTTGTGGCCGAGCACCACTTTATGGACCACACGGTTTTGTGGCCGAGCACCACTTTATGGACCCCAACTTTTGGGGCCTGGCACCTCTGCTGGGGACCGGCCATTGTGGCCAGCGAAATCTTGCTTGCGGACCATGGTTGAGGTGGCACCTAAGCCATACAGGTGGCCCACCCTAGTTGGCCCCTGCTGGCCATAATTAAAAGAAAAGCGGCCGCGTTGTGTGCCCTTTTTATTTTCAAATAGGCTGCAAGCAAGAACAAGAACATCAAGAGACATCGGCCCAGCAGAGCAGAGAAGCAAGAAGACGTCATCGTCAATTATAATAACAAATGTGGTGAATGTGCACTGGATGGTGCAGACTGTGGTGCTTTTGGTGCTTTTTGTTTATTGGTGCTTATGGTGTATCGGTGCGGTGCAGTGCATGACTCTTCCTCTTTTAAAAAGATAGTTTTGTCTCCCAAATGACATGTCCTGGGTTCGCGTTGTAAATACCAAATAGTGTTCTTGTAAATAATGCTCCCACCGTCAATGTGTAGTTTCAAAATAATTCCGTAATTCGGTTATTCTGTGGGCGTGAGTCAGTTAGATAGAATGCAATGCAGCAGGCGGGACATACTTAATTGTTTTTAAAATGTCACACTCAGGGTGAAGTTAATAGTAGAGGGTTACCACACCTAAGTGTCACATTAAGTTAAAGTTTTTTCAGCCCGGGATGGGCCTGGAGGAAATGAGAGTGCTGTGTTGCGGTTTTTAGAACCCTCCACTTTGTAAATAATAATCCCTTATAAATAATCCCTGTAAATATCCCCTCTTCTAATGTTAAAAGAGAGCACCATAGATAGGCCACGAGCAACACGTAGGACACCATAGGATCTTCTTTAGTTATTTCATGAGTATATGTTTCAGGTAAGGCTCTGTTCCCAATAGTTTGAATCCACGTTGCATTAATGAAATAAGGATAGGCCCTACAGCTCCCTCAACATCAGTGCGATTGGTTTTCTAACCCGTGCGACGCCATTACGCACGCGGTCGTTTTGGAGAAGAAGGGGCAGGAGTCAGCCAAGCGCCAGGAACAAGGCGTGGCTCTGTCAATGCCTCATCAAGGGGCGGGACCGGTGAGCCCTCGCGACCAACCAAGGCCAAGGCGAGCTCACCGGTGGGCGTTTCCAAAAGGCAGGTGGCTTGATACGCGGGCGGCCAATATAAGCGCCGCCGCGGACTACTTACAAAGTCGAGCGGGTCGAGCGAGCAAAGTCGAGCGAGCGAGGTCGAGCTAAAAAGGGGAGAGAAGGCGTGCACAAGAGAGTTGTGGAGGAGGCCTTGGTTGTGTTCATGAACTTGTTGGAGGTGCGCGCCATGAAAGAAGGGTTGGAGAGGGTTCGCTAGCACGGCCATCCAGCTATTATGTACGCGAAGGATCCCAGTTTCCCCCCGCTGTATATAATTGTCCGGTCGCGTTCAACGACATGCGGAGCTGGTTGCCGGGTTTCGCCTCGAACCCGGAGCGTGGAACAGAGCACGAGGTTGGAGCCGGACCTCGATGCCTACCATCTGCCTGGACCCTTCTCTTCCTTCCCACCATCCTTGCCATTCCATCCTTTCGTGTAAGTGTATTTGTTCTGTCCTCGGCGTGTTAATTAAGACTGTTTAAGCTTGCCCTGTGTCCTTTTATTTCCTCTCTTGTATATTCTTACCCTTTCGTTTCCTCTTTAATCATTACTGTATAAATAAACCATATTTGTTCTTTCTTTACCCCTTGGCAAAGGTTGAGGTCGAGCGTTCTCATCCGAACGCTTTTGTCCTGTCCCCAATTGATATACGTGGCACGATTTGGCCAACCGCTTAATCGGGTTTAGTCTTTTTGTTAATGGCTCGGATTTCGGACTGCTAACCGCTCAGCAAACTCCATCTTGTCCGGGTCCGAGCAGGGAATTATATCCCTGCTTTGCGGAGCGATTGGCAAAGGTATTTGGGAACCCATTGACCAATCACCCTGGCCAATCTCACCCCGCAAAGGAGCGTGTAATTTCCAGGAACGGAGGATCGGCCAGTGTAAAAGACAAGGGGATTAACCCCCCCCCCCCTCCTTGGTAAGGGGAGCGCCGACCTCCGGATCCACAACAATATATATATAATTATATATATTTAATTTTTAAGCAAAAACTATGGCACTTTGTGGAATTTGTTTTGAAAGTCATTAATTAGATGCATTGGCTAATGTATATTCCAAGTTTCAGCTCGTTTCAATGTATAGCCTTTGAGATATGAGCACCAACACATTTTGGGCAGACGGACAGACACCAACGTAAATTTGAGGGTTTTCTAAATAAAACTCAAGTATGTGGAAACGGACGTTGCTGATATTTGGAACATATTACCTCGATTTACAAAACATTTACTTCTGAAATTTGAAGCTGATTTCGTCCAGTCGAAGCCGAGAAACGAATTTTCAGTCCCCATGTTAAAGTTGCGTACAGAGAAACCATCCCATATACACTGCCGGTCAAAAGTTTTAGAACACCTCAATTTTTCCAGTTTTTATTGAAATTTAAGCAATTCAAGTCCAGTGAATAACCTGAAATGGTACAAAGGTAAGCAGTAAACTGCTCGAGGTTAAAAAAAAAGTTTAGGTTAGCAAAAACGGGAAAATCATGTAAATTGCACAGTTACAGTATGTTGTAAAAAAAAAAAAAAAGCCTTCTTCAGGGAACAAGTAATGTGTTAACAACTTACAGCTGTTCTGCAGCAATGTAAGTAAATTAAGCCTTGAAAGTTGATGCAAACAATTCCTACAGGTGTCCCAACCTCTTGATTACTTGATTATAAACCCCCTGTCTGTATAAAAACAGTATTGGAACAGACTTTTATTACACCCTCTGAAGCATTATTTGGACAATATTGCACTGCAGGAAGTAGTATATTGCTATCATAATGGTGAGAAAAAGGCAATTAACAAAGGAAGACAGACCATTATAACCCTTAAAAGAGTAGGTCTTTCCTTTAGAGAAATTGCAAAGAAAGCCAAGGTGTCAGTGAGTACAGTTTCCTACACCATCAAAAGGCACTTGGAAACTGGAGGAAACTCTGACAGGAAGAGGTCTGGCAGACCCAAAGCCACAACAGAATCAGAAGACAAGTTTCTGAGAGTCAACAGCTTGCGTGATAGGCGGATCACAGGACAACAGCTTCAAGCACAGCTTAACACTGGTCGAAGTAAGCAAGTCTCACTTTCAACTGTGAAGAGAAGACTTCGAGCTGCAGAGTTGACAGGTCGAGTGGCAGTAAGAAAGCCATTGCTAAGATGGCAAAATAAGAAAAAGAGGTTTGCCTGGGCCATGAAGCCCCGCCAGTGGACTACTGAAGACTGGAAGAAGGTCTTATGGACCGATGAATCAAAATTTGAAATCTTTGGTTCATCGCGCAGGGTTTTTGTATGCCGTCGAGTCGGCAAAAGGATGGTTCCTCAGTGTGTGACACCAACTGTCAAACATGGAGGAGGAAGCGTGATGGTCTGGGGCTCTTTTGCTGGATCCAGAGTCGGCGACTTGCACAGAGTGACTCGCACCCTGAACCAAAAGGGCTACCACAGCATTTTGCAGCGCCATGCAATACCATCTGGTATACGCCTAGTTGGTCAGGGGTTCATCCTACAGCAAGATAATGATCCTAAACACACCTCCAGGCTGTCAAAACTACCTTCGAGGAAAAGAACAAGACGGTAAGCTTCAAATCATGGAATGGCCAGCACAGTCTCCAGACTTAAACCCCATCGAGCTGGTTTGGGATGAACTGGACAGAAGGGTGAAAGCAAAGCAACCTACAAGTGCAACACATTTGTGGGAACTGCTGCAAGTGTTGGGAAGAACTTCCCGAACAATATTTGATTTCCATTGTAGAAAGAATTCCACAAGTGTGTTCGGCGGTTATACAGTCACGTGAAAAAGTAAGTACACCCCATGCAAAGTTTTGACTTTTTCAACATATTTCAACATGCAGCTATTTGATCTTCATTTCAACAATATTGATAGATAAAGGTGATATTGAAGTGCGCGGTGCTACGCGCGCGACTTGCTACCAAGGAGGAAGCGGACAACGCGGTAGGTTTAATGTTCTTAATTCAAAGAGGTCACTGTAGCACTGGCGCGCTCCGGGCTGCGCGCCCGGTGTATATCCTGAGGCCACGCCTACCCCTCGGGCGTGGCCGCCGCCGACTTGGTGCGCGGAATGATGTCACCACGCCAGTGGGCTTTCGTGTCCGCCACACGCGCCCCCCCAGAATTCCCGCGCACCTGGAGGGCCAGTTTGCGGGGCAAACGGATGACACGGCCGAAGCGCCCTCTGGTGACCGGCGGCGTCCGGGGTGCAGGGATGCCAGCTGGGATGCCCCCGGCTGTACCCGGGATGGGTGCCGGACCGGGGGGTGGTGTGCCGGCGGTGCTGGGCGGTGCCGGGGGTCTGCCCGCCGGGGGGCGGCCCCGACGCGGGGGCCGAGCCACCGGCGGTGGGTGGTCCACGTCGAGGTGGGCCGGCTTGAGTCGATCCACCGAGACACGGTCGGGAGTACCGCCGATGTCCAAGGTGAAGTATTTCACCCCGGTCTCCAGCACGTGGAAAGGCCCGTCGTACGGGGCCCGCAGTGGTGTCCGGTGGGCGTCGTGCCGGACGAAGACATACTCCGCGGTGCGAAGCTCCGGGGCGACGTGCGTGGGTGGGTGCCCGTGGTGCGCCGTCGGCACCGGGGCGAACCTCCGGGCTGTCTCCTGCAGCGCAGAGCGCCCCTGCGCCGCGGACCAAGGTGCCGTGGGGTCGGGGAGGAACTCGCCCGGCACCCGCAGTGGTTGTCCAAAGACCAACTCCGCCGCGGATGCACGCAGGTCCTCCTTGGGCGCCGTCCGGAGGCCCAGCAGGACCCAGGGGAGCCTTTCGACCCAGCCGCCGTCGCGGATGGTGGCCCGGAGCGCGGCCTTCAACGAGCGGTCGAACCGCTCGCACAGGCCGTTGGCCTGGAGGTGGTAGGCCGTGGTTCGGTGCAGCTGGACCCCGAGCCCCCGCGCGACCGCGGCCCAGAGCTCCGAGGTGAACTGGGGGCCGTGGTCGGACGAGATGTCCGAGGGGGCGCCGAACCGGGTGACCCAGGTGGCGATGAACGCCTGCGCGACGTCTGCCGCCGTCGTCGCCGCCAAAGGCACAGCCTCCGGCCACCAGGTGGTGCGGTCCACCATGGTAAGGACATGGGTGAAACCCCGCGAGGGGGGCAGAGGTCCCACCAGGTCCACGTGCACATGGTCGAACCTACGTGCCGAAACCGTAAACGGGGCCAATGGGGCCTGGGTATGCCGGTGCACCTTCGCGCGCTGGCACGCGAGGCACGTCCTGGTCCAGCTGCGGACGGCCTTCCGGAGGCCATGCCAGACAAACTTGTCGGCGACCAACCTCTGGAAGGCCTTCGTGCCCGGGTGGGACAGGCCGTGGATGGCGTCAAAAACCTGGCGCTGCCAGCCTGAGGGCACGATGGGGCGAGGCCGCCCGAGGGAGACGTCGCAAACGAGGGCCGTGCCCGCGCCGTCGAAGGGCACCTCGGGGACGTGGAGGCCCGTGACAGCAGTCCGCAAGGCCTGGACACCGGGGTCGGTGGCCTGGTCCGCCGCCATCCGGGCATAGTCGATGCCAAGGTGGACTGCGTGGGCGACGGCCCGGGAAAGGCAATCGGCCACCGGGTTGTCCTTTCCCATGATGTGTCGGATGTCCGTCGTGTACTCGGACACGGCCGCGAGGTGACGCTGTTGCCGGGCCGACCACGGCTCGGCGACCTTGCCCATCGCAAAAACCAGCGGCTTGTGGTCGACGAAGGCCGTGAACGCACGGCCCTCGAGCAGATGGCGGAAGTGCCTGACCGCCAGGTGAAGCCCAAGCAAATCGCGGTCGAAGGTACTGTACCGTCGTTTGGGCGGGCGAAGCTGCCGGCTGAAGAACGCCCGCGGTTGCCAGGCACCATGCACCCATTGCTCGTACACCGCGCCCACGGCGTAGTCCGAGGCGTCGGAGGTGAGGGCGATCGGTTCATCGGGCGCCGGGTGCGCGAGCATGGTGGCGTTGGCCAAGGCGAGCTTTGCGCCCGAGAACGCCGCGTCCATCTGCTCGGTCCAGGTAACGTCACCTTTGCCTGGCTTCCCTCGAAGGGCCTCGTGTAAGGGGCGCAGGAGCTGGGCGATGCGGGGCAGGAACCGATGGTAAAAGTTTACCATGCCCAGGAACTCCTGGAGCCCCTTGATCGTGCGGGGGCGCGGAAACCCCTTCACCGCCTCCACCTTGGCCGGTAGGGGCACGGCACCGTGCCTGGTGACGCGGTGCCCCAAAAAGTCGATTTCCGCGACACCGAACCGGCACTTGGCAGGGTTCACGATCAGGCCGTACTGGCCCAGACATTCGAAGAGCATGCGGAGATGGTGAAGGTGCTCTTCGCGGGACGCGCTGGCGACGAGGATGTCGTCCAGGTATACGTACACAAAATCCAAGCCGCGCAAGACACTGTCCATGAGGCGCTGGAATGCCTGAGCCGCATTTTTCAAACCGAAGGGCATCCGAAGAAATTCGAAAAGCCCGAATGGCGTGATGACAGCCGTCTTCGGGATGTCCTCCAGCCTGACAGGGACCTGATGGTAGCCGCGTACGAGGTCCACCTTTGAAAAGAAGGACATATTCGCCAAGCGGGCGGAAAAGTCCTGAATGTGGGGGATGGGGTAGCGGTCGGGGGTGGTGGCGTCGTTGAGGCGCCGGTAGTCCTCGCACGGTCGCCATCCCCCGCCGGGCTTGGGCATGATGTGGAGCGGGGATGCCCACGCGCTCTCGGAGCGCCGCACGATGCCGAGCCGCTCCAGCATGGCGAAATCCGCTTTCGCTACCGCGAGCTTCGTCGGCTCGAGGAGGCGTGCCCGGGCGTAGACCGGTGGCCCGGCGGTGGGGATGTGATGTTCCACCCCGTGCTTGACGGTCCCCGCCGAGAAGGTGGGCCGTGTAAGGGCCGGGAAACCCGCGAGGAGGCGGGCGAATTCGTCCACTGCCGGAAGCGTACAGATGAACCTGGCCGGAACGGAACCGCTCAGCAAGCCGCTCGGCGAGCCGCTCGATGAGCCGTTCTGTGAGCTGCTCAACGAGGCGGGCAGCGCACACGCGAGCGAACTGAACGTCTCAGCCTGGACAAGCCTTCTGCGCTTTACATCGACCAGTAATCCATTAGCACATAAGAAGTCCGCGCCGAGCAGTGCCATGGGCACGTCGGCCGTAACGAACGACCAACAGAAAACCTGCCCTCCGAACCGCAGGGAGAGACAGCGTTTCCGTATGTGCGTATAGACGTACCATTGGCCGCAAGCAGCGCGGGACCTCGGCCCGCGGTGTGCTTGTCGGACGTACCGGCAGGAACGACACTCACCTGCGCCCCCATGTCGCACAGGTAACGGCGCCCGGACAAGGTGTCCGTTATGTACAGAAGGCTGTTTGAATTGCCGACGCTCACCGTTGCCCCCGAGCGCCGGCTCACCCGTTTCCCGACCTGCCGAATGAGCACGGCGGGCGACACTGCCGAGCCTCGTGGCCGAACTTGGCATGGAAGAAACACCAGGCGGGCAGCTGCGGCGTCGGAGGCCGCGGTTTTCTTCGCGGCGGCGGCGGTGGTGGTGGGCGGGGCGTGGTGGCGGACACGAGGTGCGGTGCATCGGGGAAAGCCTCGGGAGCCTCGGGAGCCTCGGGAGCGGCGACCGCGCCAAGACTCGCCTGCATGTCCAAAGCCGCGTAGTATTTGTCGGCCTTGGCAGCGAGCGCACGGGGTTCCGTTAACGCAGAACCAGCCAAAGCGAGGCGGACTCGTGCTGGCAGCTGGCATCGAAATAACGCCCGGAATAGAGCGTTCGGGGTTTCGTCGCCCATGAGCGCCAGCATATGGTCCATACGGACCGACGGTCGCGTGTCCCCGATCTCGGAGAGGTCCAAGAGGCGATCGGCCCGTGTGTCCACTGTAAGGCCAAACGTGGCGAGGAGGAGACGCTTGACCACCTTGTACTTGCCGTCGGCAGGTGGATCCCTTAGGACCGATACGACGCGGGTGGCCGTGCCGGGCCCGAGGCGGCGACCACGTGGCAGTACATGGTCTCATCCACCGTGATGCCTCGAAGTCGGAACTGGGCTTCTGCCTGCAGGAACCAAACTTTGGCTTGTGACTCCCAGAATTTGGGGAGCTTGATGGAGACCGCGTTGGTAGCCATTGTTGCGGTGGTTTCGGGTGGTCAGCGACGGCTGACTCGAATGTCGGAGGTCACCAATGAAGTGCGCGGTGCTACGCGTGCGACTTGCTACCAAGGAGGAAGCAGACAACGCGGTAAGTTTAATGTTCTTTATTCAAAGAGGTCACTGTAGCACTGGCGCGCTCCGGGCTGCGCGCCCGGTGTATATCCTGAGGCCACGCCTACCCCTGGGGCGTGGCCGCCGCCCACTTGGTGCGCGGAATGATGTCACCACGCCAGTGGGCTTTCGTGTCCGCCACAATATAATATAACAAATATCATGAAACATTTACATTTTGTAGTCCATCGTATAATTTAAATAAACATAAATGCAAATTTTGTATGTGGAAAAAGTAAGTACGGTGTTCTTGTCACAGGATGTGCGGGCCTTTCTGTTGCAGCGTAATATTGCGTCTAGCTACACCACACCGTACAGCCCCCACGCTAAAGGTTGCGTGGAGCGCTTTAATGGCACTATATGGAAGACCATCTCTTTGGGCCTCAAGTCTCATGGCCTGCGACCGGACCAATGGACTGGTACGGTGCATGGGGCCCTTCATTCAATCCGCTCGCTCCTATGCACGGCGACAAATGAAATTCCGCACGATCGTTTATTTTGTTACCAGCGTCGCACGGGATCTGTCCGCCCTCTGCCTGGGTGGCTCGCTCAGCCCGGTCCGGCCTTTCTCAAACGGGCGGTGCGCATGAGCAAATACGACCCACTTGTTGACAAGGTTCAGATCTTTCAAACTAATCCTGATCATGCTCGAGTCCAACTGCCCGATGGACGCGAGTCCACTGTGTCGGTCCGTCAACTGCGGGGATCCTGCGGGGATCTCGTTGGGACCGAGCTCTGCTCGGGGAACCCGGTGTTGGGGAATTCGCCCTCGCGTCTACCCCTTCCCTCGCCCGAGCTGCCAGACATAATTGCACCACCCCCGTCACCGTCGACTGAGAGCACTTCTGATGGAGTCGATCAAGATACTGCTACCGAGGGCCCCGACGTGTACCGCACGCGCACGGGACGAGAGATTCGCCGCCCTGATCGTTTTGGCTGGACGTGATGTAACTCTCATGTACTCAGCTGCTAACTGTAGTTATACGCTTGATGCTCACCGGCTTGCTGGTGAAGTTTTAAACCCGGGGAGAAATGTGATGAAATTGTATCGAAGTTGCAACCCAGGCGCCATTACCACTTCTCTCCACTACGTGGCTATTATAAGAGCTTAGCTCCGAGTCGCGAAGTGCAGTCCTGAGACATTTATCAAGCTTTATCCACGTGTATGCTCAGAATGGTAAGGGAGCCACTTTTCATGTCGCTTGCTTGCTTGACTATGATACTCTTATTGCTTATACGCTTGAAATATATTGATCCTATGATTGCTAATTCTCTTTAAGATATTGCTGGTGTTCGATTCAGATTAAACTCACCTTTGGAGACCCTGTTGTAGATCTGATTATTCTTACAACAACAATGACCCTAAACATACCAGTAAATCCACCAAGGAATGGCTGAAAAGAAAGAAATGGAGTGTTCTGGAATGGCCAAGTCAAAGCCCGGATCTAAATCCCATCGAGATGTTGTGGGGGGATTTTAAACGAGCTGTGCATGCAAGAAACCCCTCAAACATCGCACAGCTGAAAGAATTCTGCATGGAGGAGTGGGCAAAAATTTCTCCCAGTCGATGTCAGAGACTGGTAGACAG
This sequence comes from Myxine glutinosa, assembly GCF_964187855.1. NCBI lineage: Eukaryota > Metazoa > Chordata > Myxini > Myxiniformes > Myxinidae > Myxine > Myxine glutinosa. The sequence continues at coordinate 109,690,499 of NC_136266.1, forward strand.
TTATAAGAAACGCCTACTTCAGGTTGTTTCTGCCAAAGGGGGCAATACCACCTATTAGAGCCAAGGGTGTACTTACTTTTTCCACAGAAGGAAATGGCATCTCTGTTAATTTTTTGTTGAATAAATTATTGGTCAATTTTTCATTGTTTTTTGTTCAATTAGATCACCTTTATCTATAGATACTGTTTAAATGAAGATCAAATATTGATATGTCCACATATGTTAAAAAGATTTAAAAACAAGTACAAAAAGTTTTAATTAAAACAAAAGCCACGTCGATGTTACACAATGCCTAGATGCAGCTGTGCCTATAACGTCGATGTTATAGGCACAGGACATTCCTATTGATTCGATTACTTGATTTTTTTTTTCTATTATTTTTGTGCAAAGTGAAAATATATCTCGGCAATTTCCCGTGTGTGGCGACGAATTTTTAATATATCTCGGCATTTTCCCGTCTGTTATTTCAGGCGGTGTATGACTGACCATGCCGCGATTTAAAAAATATATATCTCGGCAATTTCCCGTGTGTGGCGACACGTGAACGAAGCTATGCTCCTCTCTCCACATTATTGTGACGACGTATAAATTAAATATTTCATCGTGACGATTGTCATCAAATGGACGAATTTTTAATATATCTCGGCATTTTCCCGTCTGTTATTTCAGGCGGTGTATGACTGACCATGCCGTGATTTAAAAAAAATATATCTCGGCAATTTCCCGTATGTGGCGACACGTGAACGAAGCTATGCTCCTCTCTCCACATTATTGTGACGACGTATAAATTAAATATTTCATCGTGACGATTGTCATCAAATGGACGAATTTTTAATATATCTCGGCATTTTCCCGTCTGTTATTTCGGGCGGTGTATGACTGACCATGCCGCGATTTAAACAAAATATATATATCTCGGCATTTTCCCGTCTCTTATTTCGGGCGGTGTATGACTGACCATGCCGCGATTTAAAAAATATATATCTTAATGGACTTGAAGTTACAGGCCTTTGAGAATTCATTTCGTTCTATAAAGGGCAACTTTCATCGGATTTTCTTCCCGTTTTTTTTCAACCGAGTCTAAAACTATGTTAGCGACTGTGAAAAATAAATGATATATCGAATTTGATTTGAAATAAAACTGTGTGAGAGAGGAAGACACCACGGGCCTACAAAACAGGCCTCAAAGCTATGCGAGTTAATAAAATGGTGGATATTTGTTTATATGAAGGCTCTCCCAGAATGGGTGGAGCTATGGTTCCCAGAATGGGTGGAGAGTAGGTGATAAATGTTGCTTCTGGGACACCTCCGTTTAACATGGGAAATCCCTATCTAATGTCATTTACCCCCCTGTCTTTTTCAAAAATCATAAACACCTCTATTTCTCCCTCTATGAACCTATAATCCTTCTCACCTTATGAACCTATAATCCTTCTCGCCTTATGAACCTATAATCCTTCTCACCTTATGAACCTATAATCCTTCTCACCTCCACTCTTTAGTCTGGCTCATACTTGGTTCTATCATTTATGGCGAAACATTGCATCATCTTTTGTTGAGCCAGTTGCCAACGTGGCACAGGAAATGACTCAGCCGTGCCAATGACTCAGCCTTGCCTATAAAGGCTCTAACCACACCTTGCTTTTTTAAACACACGTTATGTTTCTCTGGAGGATGGAGGATGAAGCTTTATCAGAAGACAGGTAAGTTTTTTTGTTCTCACGATTAATTATTCATTGTCTTATATGGAACATCATTAACAGCCTCTCAATAATTATTGTTTTTTCACTTTTTACAGTCTATCTTTATCAAAGCTGGTGATTGATGTTGAAAATGAAGCCAATGATTATCACCAACAAAGGGAGGATTTGAATGAAACACTTAAAGAATTCACTGAAGTTCAGAGGGGTCTTCATAATGAGATGGTTGAATGTTTGAACAGCCTCTCTCACTCATTAATATTACCCAAAGCTGTCTCTACAAATGAACAAATGACTGACAACGAATTAAACACCTTGTTTGGGATGTTATGTGAGAGGTAAGATATATGATTAATTCTTCACAAACTTTGATACTGTGTGTATGTGTGTTATTAAACGGTTTGGTTGATACTTGGATACTGTCTTGCGATTTTGATATCACCAGTGAGTTGGTATTTAAATGTCAACTGTTTGTTTTATTTCAGCATTAAAAGCCAACCAAACAACATGAACTTTGATGATGAAACCAATGATTATCACCAACAAAGGGAGGATCTGAATGAACCCCTTACAGAATTACCTGGAGTTCCGAAGGATGATGATAGATCAATAGCAGAGATGATAGTTGGGAGGAGTGTCAACTCATTTCCTGCCCATGTGAGTTTAAAATTTCCATCTTACAATGTGTGTATGTGTGTGTATGTGTGTGTTTGGTGAATTATAGTAAGATACTGCTTCGATGTGATTTGATAATGATGATCTAACGGATTTGTGTGTGATATTTGGGATATGGGCAGGTACTGTTGTTAGTTGACTTAATTTAACATCCCTTTTGTGCCTTGCAGACACAACCAATGCAATTTTATCACCCTTGGCCAAGCAGCCAATAGGTGTGAAGGAATTGGTGAAGCCAACATGGGAGACAACATTCTGTTGGACTGCCTTGGAAGAAACTGAATTCAACTCATTTCCTGCCCATGTGAGTTTAAAATTTCCATCTTACAATGTGTGTGGTATAAATGGAGTTTCTCATTTATGGTCTTAGACTGCCCTCGCGTGGCTCGGGATGGCACGGCAGGCAAATACTGTGTTTGGTGAATTTAATTTAACATCCCTTTTGTGCCTTGCAGACACAACCAATGCAATTTTTATCACCCTTGGCCAAGCAGTCAATAGGTGTGAAGGTGTTGGTGAAGCCAACATGGAGGACAACATTCTGTCGGACTGCCCTGGAAGAAACTGTACTTATACCACATGATACCTTGGAAGAAACTGAATTTATGGAAGAAACTGAATTTATACCACATGATACCTTGGAAGAAACTGAATTTATGGAAGAAACTGAATTTATACCTCGTGAAAAATGTTTTATTATAATTTTTATGTTTTTAATGTTATTTAATAATTTTGATATTATTCGCTTTGTCCAGAATTATTTAATTCTTAATTATAAAAAGAGAATAAAGGAAAAAAGATGGGAAAGTGCGTCCCCCACCCTTGATCCCCCCTCATCCCACCCCTCCCCTCCCCTTGTGTGTGTGGGGAAGGTGGGGGTGGGATGAGGGGGGATCAAGGGTGGGGGCGCACAGGGGTGGGGGATGATGGGTGTGGTCTGTGTGGGTGTGGTCTGTGTGGGTGTGGTCTGTGTGGGCGGGGTCTGTGTGGGTGTGGTCTGTGTGGGTGTGGTCTGTGTGGGTGGGGTCTGTGTGGGTGGGGTCTGTGTGGGTGTGGGCGGGGTCTGTGGGCAGGGTCTGTGTGGGCGGGGTTTGTGGGTGGGGTGTGTGTGGGTGTGGCTTATGATTTTTATTTATTTATTTAATTTTTTTTATTACTACTAATTAAATTAGCTAATCTGGGTGGATGAAAGTATGGATGGTTGTTGTTTAATGAATTATCAGTTTTGTTTTTTGTAATTCTTGTGAGTAAAATGAACCCAAGATTTCTTCCCAATTCATATCATATAATTTGTAAGTCCAAGGCATAGTATCCATTACATCAACGATTTTGAATAATTCATTAGTCCATCTCTTTGTATAACCTTTCTCAAAATGACTTTTCCATCTGTATATTCTTACAATATCACCAACTTTGAACTTGGGCTTTCTCAAATTAATCTCCTTTTCATATTCTAATTTTGTAAATGTTTACGATGGTTTTGATTTTGTTGATGAATGAACTGTATTATTGTAATTATCTACAATATCCTGAATAAAATACACCCATTGTTGAGAATCGAGTTGTGTGAATTTTTTATATAATTTCTCTTTTAAAGTACGATGAAAACGCTCAATAACAACTGCTTTTCCTTCATTAAAGGTGCTGTATAATTTAATACCCTCCCCCTTTAGAAATTTCATAAATATTTTGTTATAGAACTCTGTTCCCTCATCAGTCCATAATTTCTTTGGTTTCCTTTTACTTTTATTAAATATTTGTTGGAAGGCTAACATTAAAGTATCACCCTTTTTATTTTTTAAAGGAACAACCCAGGCATATCTACTCCTCAAATCAATAACGGTTAAAGCATACTTGTATCCCCTATCATTATTCAATTCAATTAAATCAGCGCACCAGATGTGGTCTGTGTCTTTTGAATAAACTTTCCTTCTTGTAAACTTTGTAATCATAGGTTTATGTAATTCATCAGCCAAAAGCTCCTCAGTCTTGATGACATCATTAGAGCCTAATCGTTTTTTGAGGGTGAATAACCAAGGCCAAGTTTCAATTTAGCATTTATCAAATTTCTCACAATAAACCTATCAACTTTCTCTCTCAACGTTGGATTTTGTATCAAAGACAAATTATACAACATTTCTCTGTCGGCTTTATGTTTTTCAGTCAACGTAGTGGTTTTCCCATAAGCAATATCATGCTTCATACACACTTCGTCAACCCTATTTGTAGGTTTAGACCAAGGTTTAGGATTGTCAGCCTCATCTAATCTTTTATCCAGGTTTGTTCCAGGACCACAGAAAGAATATCCAGGTAGATGTAGTTCCCCTGGAATTCCAGTTGTTGTAAATTTACTTCCTGACAAAAACTTTTGTATGTCTCCTCCACTTTTAGGAGAGATGAATTGGCACTTTTTAGAGCCACACACTTGACATATTCCTTTTTGATAAACTCTATTATTTTTAGCTTTAACAAAGGAGATATTTTTAGATTTAGTTTTCTTTTTACATTTGAGACAATAACTCATATTTATTTATGAGAAAAAGTCCTACATAGTGCCAAAGCCTTTTGGGTTTTCAACATATACATTTCTATCTTGATTTTTAAAACATAAAGAATCCTTAGGAATGCCTTCACTCTCTCCTCCATTTATTTACAAATAAAACTAACTAAAGTCAATCACACCAACATCATCCTCGCTCTCCTCCTTCTCCTCCCTTTCATCCTTCTCCTCCTTCTCCTTTTTCTCCCTCTCCTCCTTCTCCCTTTCCTCCTTCTCCTCCTTCTCTCTTTCCTCCTTCTCTTCTTCAACTCCTTCCTCCTTCTCTTCTTCAACTCCTTCCTCATCCCTTGCTACCCTTGAGCTTGAGCCCCAAAGAATATTATACATATACTCATCTGGATTTTGAGATATTCTTGTATCTATAATTATTTTTCTCATAATAGGATACCAATAAGGTTTGTTGACGATTTCTAAAAGAGTTTTATATTTCATAACTTTGAGAAGTTCATTTTTATTTAATATTTTAAACAAGTCTCTATTTGTGGGTTTAACAATATCAGTATAAGGCCAGTTTTTAATGACAAAATTCCCATGTATATGCTCCACATCATAAGGTATGTAATACTGAGCACCCTTTTCTTGTAGGTATCCTTGAATACAAAAATTAAAATTCTCTTGTAGTCTTCTTCCTGCCATTTATGTATCAGAAATATATGTGAGATTAATATTATGACAGGTAATACCACCCCATCTTCCCACTACCAAATCGGTTTGTATTCCTCGGCTTTCTATCCTTATCTCATGACCTTCCTTCTTTGTCATGCTAACCATCGCTATACTATCATATATTTTTCTTTTCTTAAAACCATGTATTTGTTGTTTACTAATTGTACTTCCACATAAATCCTTATCCTCGCCAAGCGGATAATATTCTTCTTTACGAGACCGATTCAAATCATGTAGGTCTTCCAAGTTTATTGAAAAATACCAATTATACCCTAAATCAGGCATATCATACCCCCATTTATTAATTCGCATATTAACTATATGTCCTTCTTTATAAAATTCAATTGTAAGCAGGAAGTTAAATTCAATGAGGAAAGGTGTATGGTCAGTATAACCAGGTGTTGTGGTTGTAAATTTTACTTGTTTAACAAAACGTGCTGTTTTATTTAAAAATATATATAGTGATAAATCACTGAATCTAATTAAGTCATTCGCATCTGTAGGGTTTGGATAATTGATTAATTTATAAGTATTCTTCATACTAATATTTTTACTTATACTATATTTTTGTCGTTCAGCCTGTGCCTTTGTATAATAATTTGATAAATCAATATCCTGAGAGGATTTTCCAAAGATAGAACCATCTTTTCCGACATGTCATTTATATTAGATTAAAAATGACATCATAAAAATTTTCATTATTGTTGAGTTGAAATAATACATATAAACATAATTGACCACAACATTTAGAATTAATTTCTTGAACTTGAAATGTTTGATAAACACCATTCTGTAAGAATTGTATTACTTCAACAGGTGGTGGCATACCATAACTATCAAAATAATATTTATCCTGACTATTATGAATACAAACCCAATGAGAACCATTCTGTGTGTCTAAATTCATAATAATATTCTTTGTATTCTTATTTATATGTATTAATTCATCTCTCATACAAATAACCACATTATCAATTTTTAGTGTTTTACAATACTTAGCTAGTTCTATATTTGACGTTGTAATCTTTCCAAATTGTTTAAACCATTTATCCATTTATTTATGAGAAAGATACAATCCATTACCCCGTTTAGTTAGTTTAACACCCGCTTGAGCGATAGAGGAAAGCATATCTCCAACCAACAATCTAGTTTTATCAGGTAGACTTTCAAGTTTTTGAGCAAAATCTACAATTACACCACTTCCACTAATTTGTTTCTCCAACTCCTTGTTATGTCTTTCCAATTCTTTTTGAGCTTTTAGTTGTGCCTTCCTTTCGTTAGCAGTTTTTACCGCTGCTGAAATACCACCAGTCAATGCTCCCGCCGCACTTAAACCAGCAAATAAAGGAATTAGAAACGGGAGAAATCCTCCTCTTGACTCGTCTATTGAATATTTCTTTAACATAGGTTTTGTCATTTTAATTTTAAGTGATCCAGCATCATTTAGTGTTTTCACCTGCTCTCTTGTGAATAAAACATCAATTCTTACTTCTCCTTTTCTTTGAAATGTATTGACATTAATAATACAAGGCTTTTGATTTTGAATACAAGATGTTAATTTATCAAGATTGATTTGATTAACATATACCCCTACCATTTATTTATGAGAAAAAACCTATGTGATATTAATCATAACACCATTATCTGTATTAATCTGTAATTCTGTTTCCTCCAAAAGCAAACAATAGACATCAACTTCTTCATTCTCTCCTCTTTCAATGTATAGAGAAGTATCCACTCTATTCGACTTTATAGTTTCCTTTTGAGAACTCAGGTCAATTGCGTAGATTGTATAAAGTTTTTGAAATGCAACCATATCCAAAATAGGTTCATTATTACCGTTGCTTTCACACACCTTTTGGTAAGACTTGTAGGCTTCCACGTAATCATTTTTTTCCCAATCAATTTCCAATCTATCTCGCGGGTAAAATGTGCCATCAAGAGAAACCCGAAGTTGTTTCACCTTAGCATTATCACTCAGCGCATTATTCTTATCAGTACCTTCATCTCCATCTGGTTTCTTAAAAATGAGCCATAGGTATCGTGGTTTTCCTTCCAGAACACCTAAATTCCAAGTGTAGGTAGTGTGTTCCAGTTTAACATGTTGACATCTTCTTTTAAGGTATGATACATTTAGCGGTTTCTTTGAGTTAAGTCTTCTATTCAACATCTCTTCCGTTTTAAGATTAGGAGTATATTCACTAATATACCAACACATATCATTAATAACAAATTTATTATTTTCACCAAAAGCATTTTCAACCCCAAAAAGCAACCTATTTACATTATCATTCCTTTGTAGTTGAAATCTAATTTTAAGACCATACAAAACTTTGTCATAATCACAAAATCCAAATATACCTTTGAGAGGTACTGCTACGGTAAAACTATTCTCTGCTTTTGCGTCATCATTATACATTGCCTTCCTTTGACTATAACCAGGGTCTGCGTTTGTACCCATTGACATATCAGGAATAAAACCTTCAACAGCTCCCTTACCCATTCTATCACTAAACGAATATAGTGTAAATTTCATCATTTCAGATGTAGCAGAGACATAATCAACCGCTTCAACCTCTTGTGTTCCAATATACAGGCGGACACTATCAAACATTTTCCAGAAGAAATCATTTACAAGTGTAGCATTAGTATTATTCGCAGCCTTAGTGAATTTAAATTTACACAGCAAGAAACTATCAGCTATATTCAAGTAAGTTTGTTGATTATTTATTTCAAAACTTTTTGTTCCGTTTGAATTCCAGTCTGTTCCTGTTATAGCATTTACCTTAAAATAGTCTTCCTTTTTGGTGGAGTTTGAAATGATAATCGTATCATCCAAATCATAGATACTATCAATCGCTTCCATACTTGTATTTATATAGCATTAAAATTGTTGAAACCCTGACCCAAGTATTTTAATGATTTTTTGTCATTCTTGTGAAGATAGTTGAGTTTTACCTTTTTTAATTTCTTTGATTGCTTGTAATTTATGAGACTCCTTTTGAGCATCTTTTATACTCTTTATAGCACCCGCAACTGAGCCCACGGCTGAAGCAGTTGAACCAATTAGGTCTTTATGTTTAAGGATGGTTGAACCAATACCCATTAGAGTATCAATTATCCCATCTCCTTTATTTCTAAATTGATGTCCCACACCCCGTTGTCTCTTTGGCTTATAGTATCCTCTACCAAGAAACATACCTTCACCCTTATAGTATGGTGAAAGGAACATCCCATCCCCTGTAATTATTTTATATTTTCCCAACTCGTGTTTTCTCACAATAACCATTATTTATTTATTGAAAAACTTCACGTAGGTGAATTCTGATGGATATAATTTCATCATTAAAGGATATCATACGATTATCTTGGTCGGTTATCCTAAAATTTACTCTGTATATGGTTTTTCCTGACACAGGTAAATAGACAAGATTTTTTGGTTCCATATTAAATTTATAACCAATCGGGGTTGAGTATGTGCTGAATGAAAATATTGTATTTGTTCTTATTCCATCGTTATAAGCACCATCAATCAAATCACAATGAATTAATACTGAATTTATACCGGAGGATATTTGAATGACATTATCACTGTAAGACGTCCCGTTAGTTTCAATCTTTTTTGAAGAGAAACCCAATAGCTCTCTGAACGAATTTTCAATCGTGAAATCAACTTTATAATTATTTTTAAGTTTAATAGTTGATTTTGAAGTGTGTTTTTGAATATCTATTACAATATTTTTTGGTTCATCACCTTGTTCTTTCATAAGGCAAGAGACTTCTGAAGATATTTGAGAAATCTCGTAAGCTCCGGGTGAAACGGTTATAGTTTTATATCCACTTCCTGGATTATAACTAAACTTGTTGTTTTTCTCTGTGATATTAAACAAGGTATTATAAGTTTCCATCGACAATAAAGATGCCTCATATTCTTTTGTGGGGTCAAGTTGTAGTGGGTAAGGGAATGAAGCTGTGTAATCACTCGTGGTGAAATTAAAACTAAGAATTGTGCTTCTCATCTTATTTAATATCTAATAAAATATCTTTGTATTGACATTTATTAATTATTTTCATATTCATCAACTGATCTAAAATGGCGGATGCTTCATTAAAACAATTGTTGTTTCCAGCCTTCTTACTACCTAACAACAATAATAACCTATTAACTAATTGTGATGGGTCATTTGGAAGAAAACTAACACCCAAACCAATCTTACTTAAAGCATCAATAATGTGTTTCTCCTTCTCATTCTTCTTACTTTTACCAGCAACAGAAACTCCATAATCAAGTGCGTTTAGCAACTCAATATACTCTCTATCTTCCTCTCTTTCCATATCAAGCGGTTCATCAAAATAAGGTGAATTAGCATGTCCATCTTTTGTTAGAAGAAACATTAATCTTGGGGTTAATTCAACATTTGGTTGGTCAGAACTTAAGAACACCAATCTATCATTAAATATCAATAACTTTTCTTTCACAAGATGGAACTGTGCTGGTTCTTCTGTTGGAATGAGACCTGCTCTGGTTTTTGAACCCTTCAAATATTCATTGTTTTGAAGAGCTTCTACAATATAATTGGAAAGTTTATTTACCTTCTCAAGATGCCGAAATAATCCTTCATCATCATATTCTAATTCTCCAAGTTCTTGCTCTGTCATTTGACTAAAATCTTTGAGCATTTGAAATTTTTTCGGAGTAAATTCTACTGTGGGAACTGTAGGTGAAATCGTTTGTTGAGTTTTTAAAAGTGGTTTTAAAAATTTCTCTTGTTTTCTTTCAAAGGCTTCTTCACCAGTTAGTTTCTGTCTCCTTTTCTTCTTTATGTCTTCCTGTTGCTTTACAACTTTTGAAACCAACTCTTGATGTTCTTTAAACTTTCTTACTCTTTCTTTGGTATTCATTTTCTGTATTTATTTATTGAAAAATATCATTTAGTATCTCATCTTGTTTCACAACAATATATTTATATTTTCCAATCGTGTGTTTCATATAATTTTCAAATTCCTTCTTACTACATAATGTAGAACAATTATCTCTCCAAAAATTATTTGTATCTATTGAATTTAACTTAAATAAAATAAAAGTATTAGCATTGTTTCTTATTGAGCGCCGAGGGAGTTGAAAATATGACTGACTAAGATAAATACAATTACAAGAAGAATGTCTCCCTCTTGTATAGTAGCTATCCATTACTGTTTGGTTTCTCTCATTAACACAATCATCAAAGATAACGAGGTTCTTTTTTGATTTATCTAAATCTTGGGGTGAAGGTATATCATCCGTATTATCACTGAGAATACAAGTTATGGGTTTTGGTTTCGGTTTTGATTTCTGTGTATCACAAAATAATTGTATTATATCTTCAATATTATAATCATTTAGTTTGTTTTGAAGTTTAAATAAACCTATAATGTCTTCCTTTTTAAGACCCGCATTAAAACCCTGCGAGTAGTTGATACTCGGGTTGAAAACTTGACTTTGTAAAAATTATTAAATTATCATAATCTAAAAAATTAGGGCTGAGGAGCATCTTTAAGAGCAAACAAGTTTTTCCACATCCGCTTGAACCGACTATTAGACATCTCAATGAATTTGGAAGATTTTTATGGTTATTAAATTTTATCTTATTTTCCCAAACGGGTAAAAAATCATTCATTTATATATTTGGAAAACAAGTCATCTAACTTTTTTTGAGTTTTTTGAGAAACTCTATATTTTATCCTGAGTTCAAGTTTAATTTCAAAATAATCCATTATTTTGTTTATATAGTATCTTGTATTAACATTTCCATTAAAATTATTTTGAATAATAAATATCATTAAACCCTTATACATTTCCTCAATACAAATAGTCTCTTCCCTTGTGAGAAATGGTGTATTATCACCATAATACTTAACATTCATCTCTCTTATTAATCTTGTAAAGTAATTCATTTTTGGTTCTAATTTAAAAGAGTTATATATTTTTCTATATTTTTTATTATCATTAATTAAAATTAAATCACAGAAAATACATTGTTTATATGAACCCTCATTATTAAGCCCTATTCTACCACAACGGTGGCAGATTTCTAAATTATCATATGGAGAGTCTGGAAATTCTAAATATCCTTCAGAATTTATCATATTTATAAAGTAAAATTATACTTAAAACAAAGTGCCTTTTTTAGAGGCTTTTTTAAAGATGAAACTGTGCTTAAAGTAAAACACCTTTGAGCTTTTCAACTCGTTTTATGTATATAACTTTACTTAAACTAAACGCAAGTTTATTAGATAATAAATACAATGTTTCAAAACACAAAAGACAAATTTCAATCAATCTCTACTTTGGTGGAAGATATAGAAAAATATGTCAAAGATGTTAAATTGAACAAAGATAAATATGGAAATTTTTGGATTAAACCCATCATGGAGAATAACATGTGTCCTTTTATTAAATTTACGGGACAAGCTATGTTGATTAATAACTCTATTAAAGTAAATTTGACAAAAGTTTCTCCATTACTACTAACAATTTACTCAAAGCTTGAAAAGGTCATTGATAAAGAAGCTTTGAAAATGAATGATAAGACCATCAACGATTCTAGAGGAAACATTTGTATATTCTTTAATAGACCCAAAGATGTGGGTGAAATTAATAATATGAATATTAGTGGTGAACTATGATTCTGTACTCTGATTTTATTAGAGATTATTTGAAAGTAACATTTAATGTAAAAAATATTGTGGTTATTAGTTCTAATGAAAGAAAATATATAGATATTGATGGAAGTTTAATGGTATGTAAATGAGTGATATTAACAGTCAATACTCTGAGAGTTATTATACTGAGAGTCTAGGATCTGAAGATAGTTATGATACTAATAGTTTGTGTTCAAATGATAGTTATGAGAGTAGCTTTATTGATGACTCAGATAGTGAAATTGAAATTGATGAACTAGAGTATCTAAACTTTCTGGCTAATACATAGACGCTTTACTTTAAGTAAAGTTATATACATAAAACGAGTTGAAAAGCTCAAAGGTGTTTTACTTTAAGTAAAGTTATATACATAAAACGAGTTGAAAAGCTCAGAGATGTTTTACTTTAAGCACAGTTTCATCTTTAAAAAAGCCTCTAAAAAAGGCACTTTGTTTTAAGTATAATTTTACTATATAAATAAATATGATCAAAGCAACGTATTGCGACGTTTGTGAACAAGAATATAAACAATACAAAAGACACCTTAAAACTAACAAACACACATTTAATCTACTTCACCTACTAGCTCCTATTCAGAAGGAAACAAAACACTGTTCTGCATGTAATAAAAATATCCTCAAGAAAGGCTTCGAAATACATCTTAAAACAATTCTACATTTATCAAATTTTATCACAACTAAAAACTCTGATGGCGCATTCAAAGGACATATTAAAATAAGAGTCTTTAACTTCAAACCTCCTGAACCAGAGTCTATAGTTGATGCTGTAGAAAGAGTTAAACCTGCTGTTCAAACATTGATTGAAAAAACACTAAAAGAAATGAAACCACTTAAATTTTATATGGGAGTAAAATTAGAAATGACAAAGGACGAAGGAGTTATAGATACACCATACATGAGAACTGAGCCACACTTTATATCTTCATATCAAGATTTTAAAACATCAGGAGTCTATGATGAACTTATTAAACAAGAGCAAGATGTGGACAATTCAATCATAGGAAGTGGATTCAATATAGGAAAAATTATTTACATAGACATTCATATTCTTAAATCAGATCCTCTAAAAGCTTCTTCTTACATTGATTTACCCAGTGTTATCAAAAATAGAAAAGCAGTTATCAATATCAAAAATAAAGACAATAAATGTTTTCTCTGGTCTATTCTAGCACACTTACATCCTCCACATTTTCATGATGAAAGAGTATCTCATTATAAAAAATATGAGAATACATTAAATACGAAAGATCTAAAGTTTCCTATGGCTTTAAATGATATTCCTAAATTTGAAAAGATAAATAATTTATCAGTTAATGTTTATGGTCTAACAGAAACAAACAGCATTCAGGTTTTAAAGCTTTCTGACAATTGTAAACAAACTCATATTAATCTTCTATATTTTAATTCAGAGGAAAATTCACATTATACATACATCAAAGATATTGCTAAATTAATAAAACCACAAGTATGTAAAAGAACAAATAAAATATATATTTGTTTGCATTGTCTTAACTTCTTCCATACACAAGAAAGATTAGATAAACATTCAAATTATTGTGGTGAACATAAATCAACGGTAATCAATATGCCTAAAGAAGGCTCAAAGATCACATTCAAAGACGAAAAGAAAAAGATCAAACATCCATTTGTTATATATGCTGATTTTGAAAGTATTCTAGAAAAAATAGATACTGCTTCTCCAGATCCAAAAGAATCATACACAAATAAATATCAAAAACATACTCCTTGCGGTTTTTGTTATTATATCAAATCATCCGTTGGTGATAAATATAACAAGTTAGAGGAGTATAGAGGCTCAAATACCCCAGAGGAGTTTGTGAAACGACTAGAAAAAGACTGTGTCCGATTAACCAAGATAATGAGAGAAACCAATAAACCAATGTCCTTGACGAGTGAACAGAAAAGGGAATTTAGAAAAAACAATGTTTGTCATATTTGTGAGGAAAAAATTGGTGAAGGTCTAAAGGTTAGAGATCATTGTCATCTCACTGGTAAATATAGAGGTCCGGCTCATCAAAGTTGTAATATTAATTATAAACTCCCCTCTTTCATTCCTGTCTTTCTTCATAACAACGCTCATTATGATACGCATCTATTTATTAATGAACTTTCAAAGACATCTGGACACATTTCAGCAATTCCTAACACGGATCAGAAATACATTTCATTCACAAAAACAATTCACACATCTCCTATTACTCATATCAGATTTCTTGATACATTTAAATTCATGGCAAGTCCATTGGCTAACTTGGTTCAAAATCTAAAAGAGTTTCCATGTCTTTCATAGTATTTTTCAGATAAAGATTTTCTAACACAAAAGGGAATTTACCCCTATGACTATATGGACTCATTTGAGAGATTCAATGAAACACAACTTCCTTTAAAAGAAAATTTCTATAACAAATTAAACAACAGTCATATATCTGATAAAGATTATGTACACGCACAAAATGTTTGGGAAAAATATAACATCAAGAATCTTGGCGAGTATCACGATTTGTATCTCAAAACTGATGTGCTTTTATTGGCCGATGTATTTGAAGCCTTTAGATCTGTTTGTCGCACTGGATATGGATTGGATCCTGCTCACTACTACACAGCACCTGGATTGGCTTGGAGCGCGATGTTGAAAATGACAAAACAAGCTTTGGATTTGATATTACACACATTTGATATTATTACAAGCTGTCGATATGCTTTTGATGATTGAAAAGGCAAAAAGAGGTGGAATTTCACAAGTATGCTCGAGCAGATACGCAAAAGCAAATAACAAATATCTTCCAAATTATGATTCAACGAAAGAGAGTTCTTACTTGATGTACTATGACGCAAACAACTTGTATGGCTGGGCAATGTCTCAAGCTCTTCCTTATGGGAAACTAAGATGGGTAAAGGAAAAAGACTACACAAAGGTTTTACAAGATGTATGTATCTCTACACAAAAAGAATTGGATGATTCAAAGGTTGGTTATTATTTTGAGGTCGATTTAAAATATCCTGAAGAACTTCATATCAAACATAAAGATCTTCCATTTGCTTGTGAGAAAGAAAGTCCAAAGAAAGAATGGTTGAGTGATTATCAACGATCGTTTGATATAGGTGAATCAACAGAAAAATTACTTACTACATTATATAACAAGAAAAATTATGTACTACACCAAAGAAATTTGCGACAATATTTATCAAAAGGTCTAAGAGTAGAGAAGATCCACAGGGTTCTAAAGTTCAATCAAAGTCATTGGTTAAAGGGGTACATTGATTTTAATACACAAAGAAGAACAGAGTCAAAAACAGATTTTGAGAAAGACTTTTATAAATTGATGAATAATGCGGTCTTTGGTAAGACCATGGAGAATGTGAGGAAAAGACAAAATATCAGACTAGCAACATCTTGGGAACAAGCATCAAAATTAATTAATAGACCGAGTTTTACTAGAGCTGAGGTCTTTACTGAGAACTTTTGTGCGATCCATTTGGTTAAAGAGAGTATTGAAATGGACAAACCTATTTACATTGGAACATCAATTCTTGACTTGTCAAAGTCATTAATGTATGATTACTTTTATATTAATCTAAAATCAAAGTATAAGGATAATGTGTCATTGTTGTATATGGATACTGATAGTTTTATTTTGAAAATTAATACTGATGATGTTTATTCAGACATGAAAAAGGACATTAATATCTATGATACAAGTAATTACAGTCCAGAAAGTGAGTTGTTCTCTTCTAAAAATAAAAAGGTGATTGGAAAGTTCAAGGATGAATTGGGAAGAAATGTTATGAGTGAATTTGTGGGATTGAGGTCGAAGGCTTATGCTTATAAATACATTGTGAATAAAGTTGAAAAGACTGATAAGAAGTTAAAAGGTATAAAGAAAAATGTCATTAAAGAAACAATAAACTTTAAGGATTATTATAACTGTTTAACAACAAAGAAAGAAGAGTTTAGAAAGATTAATGGAATAAGAAGTTATAAACATCAATTATATTCAGAAGAGGTGAATAAGAAAGCATTGGGGGCTTTTGATGATAAGAGGTTTATTTTAGAAAATGGAATTGATAGTCTCCCTTATGGTTATATAAGTATATAAGTGATAAGATATATAAGTGATAAGATATATAAGTGATATGATATAAGTGATAAGATATATAAGTGATAAGATATATAAGTGATAAGATATATATAAGTGATAAGATATATATATATATATGTGATAAGTTAAAAAAGGGGGTTAGGGATTTTAACGGGCTACCGCCGCCTTTTTTACTATTATATAAATGATAGAACCAAGTATCAACCAGACTAAAGAGTGGAGGTGTAATCAACCTTGGTATATAAATGGAAAACATAACGAATGTGAAAAATATCAGATTCAAGAGGTTGAGAGAATCACTGGTCAGAAGGTTCTCAAGACGGATAAACGTATTCATTTGTTAAGTGGGGTAATGGAGGGCGGGAAGAAAAATATATTAGAGTGGAGTGAGAACTTTAATGGTTATCAATCGGATAATAAATATTATAATTTTAAAATGGTATGTGGGAGAGGAGGAGGTCAAACAAGAACCCTCCGTGAAACATACCACTTTATACTTTCACAACAAAAGGTTAAGGAACCTGTATACTTTGTAAATATACTTGATGGGGATGAGTTCTATAGGAGAATGGAACTCTTTAAAAAGTTAGAAAGAGATAATATATTTATAGGCTCATTAGTAGAGTGGTCTAAGGAACTACATTAAGGGGGTAGTGGGGGGAATAGGGTAAAAATTACATGTAAGTGAGAAGGATCATAGGTTCATAAGGCTAGAAGGATTATAGGTTCATAAAGGAAGAAAATCATAGGTTCATAAGGTGAGAAGGATTATAGGTTCATAAGGTGAGGATTATAGGTTCATAAGGCG
The DNA here is from genome assembly GCF_964187855.1 of Myxine glutinosa. Taxonomy (NCBI): domain Eukaryota; kingdom Metazoa; phylum Chordata; class Myxini; order Myxiniformes; family Myxinidae; genus Myxine; species Myxine glutinosa. The sequence goes on from NC_136266.1 coordinate 109,707,730, forward strand.
AGAAGGATTATAGGTTCATAAGGTGAGAAGGATTATAGGTTCATAGAGGGAGAAATAGAGGTGTTTATGATTTTTGAAAAAGACAGGGGGGTAAATGACATTAGATAGGGATTTCCCATGTTAAACGGAGGTGTCCCAGAAGCAACATTTATCACCTACTGTGGAGCTTTGAGGTTTTGTCTTCTCTGCAAGAACAAGAAGAACAACAACAACAACAGCAGAGGGCACTCTATGAGCAGCGTCTGCGACGCGGCTAACAACAACAACAGCAGAGGGCACTCTATGACCAGCGTCTTGCGACGCGGCTAAAAACATTTCATGGGGTGTACTTACTTTCTCCACATGCGAAATTTGCATTTATGTTTATTTAAATTATACAATGGACTACAATATGTAAATGTTTCATGATACTTGTTATATTATATCACCTTTATCTATCAATATTGTTGCGGATATGAGATTGGCCTCCATCCATATCCGCTTGTAAATATTCCCCTATTTCCCCAATACTTCCCAACTATCCCCAATCCCCCATTCCCTAGTCCCATTGTCTGTAAACAACACTCTGTAGACCCGACCTTCCCCTATTTCCCCCATTAAATGTCGCATCCATGTCCACCGCATCTCACGTAGACAACTATAGGACATCTTGCTAGTTATTCTTAGTCTATGTCAGTTAAGGACTCGTTTCCATTAATTCTGACTCTTCGTTGCACCAGAATGTGATTGTATGGCACCGTTAGAAAGTTTAGGACCTCCCAATACCTCCCCGCAGCTCTCCCTCATGGTACAACAACAACAACAACAACAGCGGCGGCGGCGCGGGGAGTGTGCGTCCTCACTCCGGCTTGGTTAGCCGCCATTGAACATGTGCTCCGACGGGGTTACCACGCAGGGGCTCGCTGTCAGCTCCTCGTCAAGGGCAGAGCCCGGTAACCCCCCGCACCCAATAGAAGCGGCGGACCGATTCCATCTGGGGCGGAGCTAACGAGCCGAGGGCGTGTCACTCCCCGCTGAGCATGCGCAGGAAGAGGGAGGTGACGTCAGATGCGCCCTCAGCTTGGAGAGAGAAGACGCCACCTCCGAGCGCTGAAATACCTCCCCGCATCTCTGGACCGGACCGTGTTTGATTCCGCCCCTGAGCCAAGTTGCACCTTGTGCTATCGACTGCCTGTCCGTCCTTGCCATCAATCCCTGTGTAAGTCAGTCTTGTCCCGTTTGTCTGTGGTCTGTCGGGGATAAGATAAGACTGTGTCTAAGTGCCCATCTTTTCTGTGCTTTACCTCTTACCGTGTAATCTACCCGTTTCTGCATCACCATTTATATCCTCCTCCGGAGGTCTTGAGAACTGTACCCCTTGTGTCGTTGCATTTATCCCAGCCGTTGTGTCCTTTCCTTCATTGATTTAGCATAGCGCGATTTGGTCAACGTCGGGCGGGATCGGGTTCTAATCGGGGAGTAACTGTTCGGACGCGGTAATACCAAACCGCTCGGTAAACTAACATCTTTAATCCGCGTCTGTAACAATTGGTGTCGGGAAGTGGGATTGGACCCGAAGCGCGCTTCACGCGCTCGAAATTATTAACGGCGAAATTTGATTTTGTTTTACAAAAATAAAAACCCGAATTTTGAAAGTCGCGCTATGGCGGATCAAGACGGCTGGGTTCCGGTAGAGGAGAGTGAGGCAGGGTCGATCCAGGACCAAATTGAGGGACAAGAGGAGAGCGAAGCAGTGAGGACGGCAGGTTCGCAAAATGGCGCCTCGCACATGGCTGCGGCGGCCGCACCCGCTGCACAAGTGGGAGGGATGGCCCAAATGCAGGCCCTCATGGAGCAATTTATGGCGCAAATGCAGGCGTCCCTCAACCTGCAGAAGGACGATATGAGGGCTAATAGTGAGCAAATGAGGACTGATAGTGAGCGATTGGGTGAGCGATTGGAGGGCCAAATGGGGGTAATGAGGGACGAAGCGAGACGTACCGGTGAGGGATTAGACAATAGATTAGGGGAAATACAGGAGGGGTTAATGGGGGTAGAAAACAGAATGGCTGTTCAGGAGAATCAAATGGAAGGGATGAAAAAGGCGTTAGAGGAGTTAGAAAACAGTATGGAAGGCAAATTGAGGGACATGAGGGACCAAGCGGAAAGGGAAGTTAAACAAATGGGGCAGCAGATAGAGGGGGTCAGAATGGGGGTAGAAACTAAATTGGATGCTCACAGGGAGGAAATGGAGCAGATGAGGGTGGCATCTGGGCAGGAGATGCAAGTGATGGGAGAAGAGATCAGAAGAGGTGTGAGTGAGGAGGTCGGAGGAGTGCGCGAGGAGGTGAGGCACTGTAAGGAGCGCATGGAGAAGGAGGTGAGAAAGGGGACTGTAAAATTGCAAGGGGGTATAGAGGAGTTGACGCTGGGAGTAGAACAACTGACAGTGGGACAAAAGGAGTTGGGGGACCAGGTAAAGAAGAACACAGCGGTAATAGAGGGTTTAAAATCGACACAGAAGGAGATGAAAAAGGACGTAGGGGTAATTAAAAAAGAGTGTCAGACGGTACACGAGGACCTGACGAGGAAAATGAACAAGGTGGTAGAGGTGATGGAGGTTAAAGAGCGGGAGGTGCGGGAGCACATATAAAAAAATAAGGTGGAGTTAGAAGAACTTAAGGGGGCGCACGAGGAGATGAAGGAGGTGAAGCAGAAATTAGAAGAAGTGGAAGAAGGGGTGAACGAAATTAAGAAGCGACGGAGAGAGGATAAGAAAGAGATAAAGGAGGAAGTAAAAGAATTGGTCCAAAGTCTGTGTTCGGATCGTGATGATGTGCTCATTAACCGGATGAGGGATTCGCAGGTGATGGAGGAGAAGCGAAGAGAAAGAGGACCCGGTGTAAGTGGTGACCAATATGGTCGTGCGTATGATGCGCCAGGTGATTTAATAAGCTTGGGGGTCGAGATGGACCCGGATGTTCGTGAGAGGCCAAGAGTGAGGTGTATGGCTGGTCCGGAGGGTATGGAACGAGGGTGCGAGCGAGAGGGTCCGGTGATGGGAGAGGTGCGAGGTGTGGGTGAGCAAGGTGGTGGTGGTATGGAATGGGTAGCGGGTTGCGGAAGTGTGACCCATGCATCGACACCAACAGGGGTAGTTGTTAGAGGGACAGGGGAGGCACGAGAGCCCCTTGGGGGTAATGTACTGTGGGGGCCCGGCCGGTGCGGCCCCGCGCTGACCCCGCAAGGGGCGACGCATGGGGTCCGGCAGGCGGGCAACGACTCGCATACGAGGTGGTCCCACAAGGTCCCACTCGCGCCGTATGACGGTGGGTAAGGGTGGCATCCCTGCCACCCTTCCCATGTGTGGGGCAAATGCGCACTAGTTTATGGGGTTGATGGCAGTGGAAACTAGCCCGGGTGGGTTAGGTTATATTGATAGGGATCTAGCGAAGATGACATTAGGTGACGCTAAGATTAGTTAGTGACTGATACCTGTAGTGGGGACGCAGGTAGATTAGTATGGATGATAATGACGAGGGAGCGCAATAGTTTAAAGGGACGACTGGGAAGCGCAAGTTTCAGAGGGGAGTAGTTAGATGAGATGATGCTGTGTGATTGAACAGGTGTGATTGCACAGGTGTGCAACTGGACAGGTGTGTGGAGCAGTGAGGGAGTAGTGAGTGTTGTGGATCAGCGTGAATGCGCTTGGGGGAGAGAAGGGTGCAGGCGGCACCAAGTATGAGAGCACAGGTGTGCAAGTACAGGTGTGTGGCATATATGGAGCAGAGAATGACTGGTGTGGAGAGAGTTGGAGTAAGTGGTACGGAGTGGTGTGCATGGTGCGAAGGTGTGGATGGGGGAAGAGTGGACCCCTTTCACGAGTACCCGGGGCGGGTAGTGTAAGTGTTAGGTAGAGGGTATAGGTAAATTGTGGTTGGATATTGGCATTTGTGGTGCGGTTGCAGAATGGTATTGTGGATGGGTGCATTAGTGTTGTGGAAATGGCTGGGCGTGTAGCCTGTTAGTGTGTGTAGTTGGTTTGGGCACTCCACCACTGTGAGGATGTCGGCCAGGTGAGGCCGCAGGTGGGCTCTGGGAGCCGTTAGTGTCAGTGGGTGCCTGAGGATCCCGGGTGTGGATCGGGCAGCCCGTGCCAGAGAGGGCACTGAGGGGGTGAGAGTGCGAGAGGGCCTTCCCCAGTTAGTTAGGTTAGGGTGAGGAGCAGGTAAGCTCGGGTGGCAACTACAGTGGTGGAGGTGTGCAGGTGGGTAGACCTGCTGGGAGAGCTACACGTCACAGCCCAGAAATTGTGCGAGGGCACCGAGTGTTGAATCGGGGGAGTGAGACCCCAAATTGAGAAGCACCACAGTTTGGTCAATGGGAATTGGTTTTTAGAACCCATAGTGTAAGTTGGCCAATGGATTGGCAGGGAAAGACCCCGGGTAATGTAAAGTTGTTAAAGTCATTTAGGAGATAGTTAGGATTGATGAACCTGTCGCACCATACGCAGCCACTTACCTGAGGTGAGGATGATGACTCCACACCTGTGTTTTCTTTGTTTTGTGTTGCAGGAAGGGAGAATTGCTGTTTGGATTTGTGAGACGCATCACGACGTGGATGAGACATTGGAGTGATTCCATCTCTCCCTCCCTAGGAGGGACTGATGATGAATTGGTGATGGCAAATTTTGATGTGGAGTTGGAAATGGCAAATTTGATTGGTTAGGAGGGAGAGAAAACGAATTTGGTTTATGGGAGGAACGGGGAAGACAGTAGGGACGGTTGTTGATGTGTAAAGTAGATGTTTATGGGTAGTGTTGTGTTGTGTGGATATAGTAAGGGGTAAGGGAGGGGCAATGTAGGTTACCTGGTGGGGGGGGGGGGCGTACGGTAGGAACGTACCTGTCTCACCTGGTTCCCATGTGCCCCTAGTGTGCATTACCTTGTATTGCGTGCACTTTTGCGCCCTTAACACCTTACTCACTTGTTTTCTTTTGTCTCCCACCTCCGAGGATCTGGCTTTGGGGCGGAGAGAGAGAGGAGAGGGAGGTGCTGGCTCCGCAGTTGTGGGCCTGTACTTTCGCTGCTTGCTGCCTGGATCGATACACCATATGGACCGCAATTTTTGTGGCCGCCCACCATGGACCGCAGTTCTTTTGCGGGCAAGCACCACCCGTGGATGGACCTCTGGGTCAACGTGGCACCTATGCCATACAGGTGAACCACTTATAGTTGGCCCCCTGACGGCCACAATTCAGAAATGGACGCGGTTGGCGCCTTTCTTTATTTTTAAGGAAGCCAGAAGGCCAAGGCACTCCAAGAAGGCAAGACCAGCGGCAGAACATCGGCCGGCTGCGACACCACCGGTGACTATGAACACTTTATTGGTGCACCGGATGGTGCTGACTGTACATGATGGGGTGGTGCTTTTGGTGCTTGGATGGGGTGCTCTGCACATTATTAAAGGCCGTAGGGCCACAGGGCACTCGTGGGTTGGTGTATCGATGCTGGCATGCGTGCTCTCTCTATGCATAACATCTGCATGTGTTCCTCCAAAAACAGGTCCTGGATCGTAGTGTAAATATCAGTGTAGTCTTGTATAAATGATGCTCCCTACCGGCTGTATGTTTAGTTTGAGGATTCTTTCCGCGATTCGGTTATCCTGTGGGTGTGTTTCTGTGAGGAGAAGGGTGCAACGTCGCAGGGGGACATATTTACTCATTTGTGAACATCTGTAAAACTGTCGCACTCAGGGTTGAGTTAATAGTAGAGGGAACTACATCTGAGTGCCACACTAAAGTAAGTAAAAATTTATCGGGTCGGGACGCCCCGAGGTAGAGAAGGGTGCAATGTTGCGGATATGAGATTGGCCTCCATCCATATCCGCTTGTAAATATTCCCCTATTTCCCCAATACTTCCCAACTATCCCCAATCCCCCATTCCCTAGTCCCATTGTCTGTAAACAACACTCTGTAGACCCGACCTTCCCCTATTTCCCCCATTAAATGTCGCATCCAGGTCCACCGCATCTCACATAGACAACTATAGGACATCTTGCTAGTTATTCTTAGTCTATGTCAGTTAAGGACTCGTTTCCATTAATTCTGACTCTTCGTTGCACCAGAATGTGATTGTATGGCACCGTTAGAAAGTTTAGGACCTCCCAATACCTCCCTGCAGCTCTCCCTCATGGTACAACAACAACAACAACAGCGGCGGCGGCGCGGGGAGTGTGCGTCCTCACTCCGGCTTGGTTAGCCGCCATTGAACATGTGCTCCGACGGGGTTACCACGCAGGGGCTCGCTGTCAGCTCCTCGTCAAGGGCGGAGCCCGGTAACCCCCCGCACCCAATAGAAGCGGCGGACCGATTCCATCTGGGGCGGAGCTAACGAGCCGAGGGCGTGTCACTCCCCGCTGAGCATGCGCAGGAAGAGGGAGGTGACGTCAGATGCGCCCTCAGCTTGGAGAGAGAAGACGCCACCTCCGAGCGCTGAAATACCTCCCCGCATCTCTGGACCGGACCGTGTTTGATTCCGCCCCTGAGCCAAGGTGCACCTTGTGCTATCGACTGCCTGTCCTTCCTTGCCATCAATCCCTGTGTAAGTCAGTCTTGTCCCGTTTGTCTGTGGTCTGTCGGGGATAAGATAAGACTGTGTCTAAGTGCCCATCTTTTCTGTGCTTTACCTCTTACCGTGTAATCTACCCGTTTCTGCATCACCAATTATATCCTCCTCCGGAGGTCTTGAGAACTGTACCCCTTGTGTCGTTGCATTTATCCCAGCCGTTGTGTCCTTTCCTTCATTGATTTAGCATAGCGCGATTTGGTCAACGTCGGGCGGGATCGGGTTCTAATCGGGGAGTAACTGTTCGGACGCGGTAATACCAAACCGCTCGGTAAACTAACATCTTTAATCCGCTTCTGTAACAATATTGTTGAAATGAAGATCAAATAGCTGTATGTTGAAATATGTTGAAAAAGTCAAAACTTTACATGGGGTGTACTTACTTTTTCACGTGACTGTATCTGCAAAAGGTGGCTACTTTGCCGAGTCAAAAATTTAAATTAAATTTTGTTAAACAAAATGATTCTATGATTTCTTTTTTATTTGTTCTATGCTTAATTTTAGAGTACATTGAGACATTAAACTGCGTAAATTTCAATAAGAACTGGAAAAATTGAGGTTTTCTAAAACTTTTGACCGGGAGGGTATAGGGACAGGCGCTTTGTGCCTCCCTTGATACTATGGTGCAAATTTCGTGTCAATCGGACCAACTGTTGCCAAAATCGGACCAATGAATTCAAAATTAAAAAATGCAGTACGTACAGTCGTACATAACTGTGCGCTTTACTCCGCTTTTCGCTTCGTGAGCGCAGGAAGGGTAAAAAGGCGAATAAAAGGACATTTGAGTTACACAGGACTCTCATTGACGATTTTGCCTCAAACACTTGAATAGACATGTGTGCATTTTTAAAGCGAAATGAGATGGATAAATCTTTTCAGAATGAGTCAGAACTCACAAGGCATCACAATGTGTCTCAGGAGGTTTCTCCTTTGCATCCCAAGAAATGTATTTATGGTATATATGGGATTTGAACTTGCTTTGTCACTTCCCAGTATAATGGGAATGTCTCCCTAGCTAAGCCAGACTCGAGATGAAAACCCAGACGAGACAAGGATGTCGAGACAAGGATGTGCTAAAAATACGAGACTCCGCATTTGTTTCATAGGCTTGACACCCTTGAGGTGCAGACAGCACCTGTGAATGGGTTTGAGGGATGAGTGTATGGGAAGGAAGCAGGAATGACGGACCTTTCCTCAAGGATGCCGAATAACCTCACAAAATGCTGAATCATTCATTATATTGGAGGAAACGTTAATGGTTAGAACATGGTCACCATGACGTCAGACGTCTCATCATGACGAAATAAAGGTCAGTCCGAGACTGCTCAGTGATTTTTTTTTCACATGGCAAAGACATAAAATGGGCATGTACGAATCCTGCATATTTTAACGAGAATTGCTGTGTCGTTAACATTTGTGCAATCAACAGGTGTGTGTGCTGTCCCTCATCCAACTGCACATTCACTATTTGTGGGACTCTCACACTGTCAGTCACACTTCAATACATAAACTACCTACCAGTCCCTAATTCCAGTTTAAAACCTATCTGGTGTTTATGCTGCCACTGCCATTCCCATTCCATGCATCAACAACTCAAAGACCACCACCTTCCTACCTCTACTCTTCTTTACTCTTGGCCTCTTAAGCTGTGTCCCCTGGTCCTGTCACTTTCGATGCTGCTGAAAAACTCTTCTGCGCTTATTTTGTAGATACCCTTTCTTACCTTAAACATCTCTATCATATCCCTTCCCCCAATCTCTTATCACCCCCATTATTCTCCTGGATCTTGCTCCAAGACTGCAGCTACTTCAACCCATCAATTTCTGGCTGCTTGTGCAATGTTTCAAAATCAAACCTGATATGGTATCTGTCAACTTTTAACACCTATTGGACCAAATCCCCCTGTGGGATGTTAAAATGGCAGACATCGGCTAGAAACATTTTGCACGAGAACATTTATTGCACTGGCCAAATCTGGAAAAAGAAAAAAAAGAAAGAAAAAAGACAAAGCACAATGTAAAAAGGTTACTAATCAAGTCACATAACATGTCTGTACAGGAAATAAATATCATGCAGAAGCAAAAATCATGGCAAACATCACTCTTCAAAAGAAAAAAGAAAAACAACTAAAGGAATTTTTTTATTCTATGCCAGAACTTCATCATAAGTGTTGTATCCAAAAAGCCGTTTCCATCAAACTCATCGGCCAACTGGACTGAAAGTTTCATCCAGGCCGTGGCTAGTATACACAGGGTCCACCCGGCCAGCTTGCTACAGTGGTAATGGAGACCAATATAAAGAGACATATATAATAAAGCCAGCCGTACACTCAGGTGCGTCCGGCCATGACAGCGGAGGCACAAGCAGCACCGGCACAGAATGCTGTCGCAGAGCTTGAAATGATGACATCACACCACAGCCTGCTGATCTGAGTGGTGCGAATAAGTGAGGTTGTGGCGAAAACTCAACCAAATGTGCACCGTTTCACAAAGCATCGCAGCTCCCGAAGGCACATGGTTCAAGTTTTCACACCACATGATACGGCTCAGAGGTGTTTGACAATATTTAAAAAAAGATTTTCTGATCGAGACATTTACAAGGAAGTTTAAACACCAGCATCAGAACCAGTGTCGCCTCGCTGAGCAGAGATTGCTCGTAGAGAGAAAGTTTATACAATTCAGTCATTAGTTTACAATTCTAAGTTTATCAAACCAGGTTTGTTGGAAGGTTATATGACATTTAATCTTCCCAAAACCGACAGCGCTCCTGGTTGCAGACGTTGCAATGGTTCAAGCTTTAAGAGCCACCTTCTCCAATAGCCAAGAGGAAAGAAAAAAAATCCAAAGAATGCAAGATCACTCCATTGTCATGCAGCAAAAAAAAAAATCACAATTGGTGTGAGTGTGTGTATCAAGGGGGTGGGGAAGGGGAGAGGGAAGAGAGGAGAGTGGTGGAGGGAAGATAGGATAGTGGTGGAGGGAGGGAGAGGATGGGGAAGGAAAAGAAAACAATCTCACATTCAACCAAAAGAATATCAGGATATGGGCCAAGAAAACAAAATTGGACAAAACATTACCAAAAAAAACAAAAAAACAAGTAAACTCATTTGGCTTCTGTGTTTTTTAACCAAACGCCATGACAGACATTTTAAACCAAGAATATGACTACTTGGCTATTCCCCCACACAGGAAGAAAGAAGAACCCAAAAACCCTTGACATGCCAACATCAGGCAACGTGAGTGAGATTTACGAACTCCTTCAACACAGACCAACACAGAGCCCTCTCAGAGCTAGAAAAAGAAAAAAAACAAAAAAAATACATTAATAATATATTTAAAAGGTGACAATCCATGAGAGTTCTTCACTTTGCATACAAGGCCGAGCGGTGCCGGCATTTTCAAGAGGCATACCAGGTGTTCAATAACACTCAGTCCATTCGACGAGGAGCTGGTCTACGAGCAACCGGTTTATGAGCACCATCTGCATGAGACGAGACAAGGCGAGGCATCTTAAGTCTTCAGTACTGAGATTCGGTCTAGTGTAAACCCAGGTTCCAGATGAATGCTTGGAATGGACAAACACCACTTCAAACAATGCGAGTCAATTCCCATCAATCCTCTGGAGCAACATCATGCCACATTTATTTAACCAACTACAGAGCGTCCATTTTGAAAAAGCAACTTCAAAATATAACAAGTTAGCCAGAGGAAATCAACCCCAAGCAGTCCCTCCCCACCGCCCACTTCCAACTTCAATCTCCTTTACAATCATTAGGCCACAAAATGGCTTTTTGAGGAAATAACAATTGTGGATATGCTTTGGTATCGTTTCAGATCTTCACAATGACAGCAAGGACTCATTCACAACAATCCATAAACTCCATTTTTTTTTTTTTTTTTAACGGTGGACCGTTGGTGGACACGAGGTCAAATCTTTCAACTGGTTGGTTACCAATTTCATGACAAATGGTCCTTTGGCGCTGTATGCCTTCCACTGGAAAAACTGAACAGATGTTTACTTTGGTTTCCGACTAACAGAAAGTCCAACGAGATCTGTCGCCTGCATCCAGTTCACCCGTCTAAAGGATGAGGGCTGAGTGATACGCCAGGATGAACCGCTGCATTTGAAACTTCTTAAAGATGGCTTTTCATGCCAATTTTATAACGGCCATGGGTCTGACCCATGTTAATTCATTACCGTGTGCAACCCAAACCGTGCACCAGGCGGACACGCCAGTGGGGTAAAACACGATTTATTGAAGAATGAAGAGGAGGGAAGAACAATAACCAACACATTGATAAAAACAAACAATTCCACTTTTAAAATGGAGCACAAAAGACGCTGGGAAAGAATAAATACTTGGCAAATATTTTTCCTCCACAAATTCCTCCTCCCCCACCACCCACTGCAAAGTGACATCGACAAGCAACTTGTCTGCACCTTTCATCGATACTAGCAGGGACCCGTGGAACACGGGCAGTGTGTATGCAATTCGTATAGTAATAATACGTCATTGCAGTACGATTTAATATCTTCAACGATAAAAGTCCTTCTTGGCCATGGAAGATAACATCACGAGTTCTGAAATAATACACCACTTTAATAATGAGCGTTAGTACAGTATATTATTGGTCTATACGTACTGTATCGTTGGAAGACCCATGACACCGATGCTTTCGATTTGATTTAAAACAATCGCTTTGTTTCTGTTTCACACAGAATGAAAAACGCAAAGGTGGAGCATGGCGATTATGATGTATACATTTTAACCTCCAGTAACTGTGCAGTCACTACGAAGGGATTAGTGTTACAATTAGATTTTCAATAATATTAACGTTATGTTATTATTATTACTAAAATGATATTATGTATTAAGAATTCCTTATTTACTATTTTGTATACAAGATCGAGGCTCGTGCAAGAGCTAACATTAATCACAAAAAAAAAAACAGACACATAAAACGTATAATAAAGGGAGCGGGAGACAAGATGTGGAGAGAGAGAGGCAAGCACACAAGTACAACAGTAGAGAACATGGACATCGGGAGATCTGGGGGAGGGACAGCGCTTGGGGGGAGGGGGCATGGGAAGGAGGGGAGAGTGGGGGGAGGGTCGGAGAGGTATAAAACACATGGACACTGCTAGGACTTCCAGGAAAAAAGTCGGTATTTTAAGAAAGTGGATCTGGGGTAAATTAACGGGGATAAAAAAGATCAAGGTTTTGGATGGGGGAAGATAAGAGATGGTGGTGAACAGCTGTTTTAAAGACCTGGAGGGAGGAGTGAGATTGAAGACTGAGGGAGTTTGTTCCAGAGGTGGGAGAAAAGAGGAATGAAAGAGTGAAGGTGAGCAGAGTCTTGATTTTGGCAGTTTCACCAGAAGTGGGTTGCAGGCAGATCTTGTGCGCCCTGTAGGAATATTTGGGGGACAGAGCACAGACAGAGCTGGGGGAGCTAGGCCGGAGAGGAGTCGGTAGAAGACAAGATGTGGAGAGAGAGGGAAGCACACAAGTACAACAGTAGAGAACAGGGACATCGGGTGTCCTTAAGAAAGACCACCAACCTGCCTGCAGTGAGTGAGGAAAAGGCCCTCGGAGTTAGCTTCATTGCAAGAGATTGCAATGATTCTGAAAGCTTTGGTTTCTACAGCATGAAGCCGAGCTAGGTGTGAGGCAGGAGCACCAGCCCAGAGCGGAGAGCAGTATTCCATTGAGCTGTGGATGAAAGCCTTGTATGTGGTGAGGAGCTCAGGTGTGCTAAGGAAGGACCGCACGACGGAGGATGCCCAGTCGGCGACTGGCTTTGGAGGACAGCTTAGAAACATGGTTTTCCCAGGAAATATCATGGCAGAAAGTGAGACCCAAAAGCTTGAGTGACATCTTCTTGGAGAGGATTGTTGAGAAAGTTGATGAGGGTTGTCCAGTCGGTCTTTTCGGAGAGACGTACTTACTTCGGACATACTTTTAGAGACAGAGAGATCCTTACTTCCGCGGTTATCAGTACCGTACACCGCTTATCATAGATTCATGACATGAGTCATACAACGCTTCAATCCAGGAATATTTTAGTCACGAAAATGTTCCGATTACATTTTTACATCATAATTATTAACGTTTCGTTATTATTATTATGAAAATGATATTACTATCAAGATATCAAGAAATTACTATCAAGAAAGAATTACTATCAAAAAGAAGGCTAATTCTTTTTTAGCTCTTTCACGAGCCTCGATTCAGTATACAAAAAAAAAAAAAAAAAAAAAAAATCCTTGCTTCTGTGGTTATCAGTACCGTACACCGCTTATCATTGATTCATGAACCATACACCGCTTCAATCCATTAACTTTGCATTCACGCCATTGGGATTAAAGTGTTACGGTTATATTTACTGTATTATTATTATTGTTAACGTTATTATTATTATTATCATCATTATTACTATTACGAAAACGATACTACTGTATTCGATTAATGAACAGGATTAAATAATTAAATTGATATATGTAGGAAAATTACATGCAAATTACAGACCAGGAATCAAACCCAGGTCCTCTGGAAAACCATACTAGTGCTCTGCCATCTGAGTTATCTGGGTGACCCTGACCAAGCATGCAATTTTCCCACACATATGATTGCCACTCTCTTTTCGTCAATGCTTCCGGGGCACTCGCTGCCAACCATGGGAGCACAAATGGCCTGAACACGAGAGGGTATTCCTCCAATGGGGTGACAAATCCATGTCCTCTATTACAAACGCCACTGGGGGCGTAGTGAAGCAATTAGATTAATGAACAGGATTAAATAATTAAATTGATATATTATTTATATATATATAAATATATATATTCCCCCATTGGAGGAAGACCCTCTCATGTTCAAGCCATTGGTGCTCCTCTGGTTGGCCGCAAGTGCCCCGGAAGCATTGACGGAAAGAGAGTGGCAATCATACAGTCGTCGCCAAAAATATTGGCACTCTTGCACTTCTTAAAAATAACTCACAATTTTCTCAAAAATAAGTTGAAATTGACAAAAGTATTTGGTCTCCACAATTCTTTATTTAACTGTTAATATTACAGAACCTTTGTTTTTGATTCAGAACTTAATATATCCTTTTAAATCAGAAAATAAAAATAAATGGCATTGACAAAATTATTGACACCCGAGACTTAATATTTGGTAGCACAGACATTGGACAAAATAACTGCAGTCAAGCACTTCCTGTAGCCATGAATGAGCTTCCTACACCTCTCTACTGGCAGTTTGGCCCACTCTTCTTGTGCAAACTGCTCCAGTTCTCCCAGATTTGAAGGGTGCCTTCTCCCAACTGCTGTTTTCAGATCTCCCCACAGGTGATCAATGAGATTTAGATCTGGACTCGTTGCTGGCCACTTCAGGACAGTCCAGCGTTCTGTCTTGAACCATTCCTGGGTGCTTTTTGAAGTGTGTTTGGGGTCATTGTCCTGTTGCAAGACCCATGACCTTCGACAGAGACCCAGCTTTCTGACACTGGGTTGAACATTGCACTCCAAAATGCCTTGAGAATCTCCTGATTTCATGATGCCATGCACACATTCAAGGCACCCAGTGCCAATGGCAGCACAACAACCCTAAAACATCACTGAACTACATGTTTGATTCCTCCATGTTTGATTGTAGGGAAGGTGTTCTTTTCTTTGATGGCTTCATTTTGTTTTCTGTAAACATAAAGATGATGTGCTTTTTCAAAAAGCTCTAATTTGGTCTCATCTGTCCACAGGACATTCTCCCAGGATTTTGGCTTGTTCAGGTGTGTTTTGGAAACTCCAGTTGGGCTTTCTCAGCAGTGGGGTCCTCCTGGGTCTCCCATCATATAACCCCCTTTCATTGAGTTGGCGACAGATGTTGCAAGTTGAAACCGTCGTACCTTGTGTCTGAAGGTCAGCTTGAATCTGTTTGGCAGTTGATCGAGGTGCTTTCTCCATCATTCAAACAATCCTTCGCTGCAATCTTCGATCAAGTTTTCTCTTGCGGCCACGTTCAGGGAGTTGGCTATAATGCCATGGGCTTTAAACTTCCTGATAACATTGTGTACGGTGGACACAAGAGCATCAAGGTCTCTGTAGATGGACTTGAAGCCTTGAGATTGTCCATGCTTGGCTACAATCTTGTGTCTGACCTCCTCAGACAATTCTCTGGTTTTCTTTCTTTTCTCCATGCTTATTGCAGGACACAGTGACACAAAACAGCAGAATGACTCCTTTTTGCTATTCAAACTGGTTGAATGAGTGGTTTTTTTTATATTGCAGGCACCTGCAACTCACCATCGGCGATTTCAATGCCAAAGTAAAGGAGCATCACCTGCTTGAAATCTAATTATTTCTAACAACTTCTAAAAGGTGCCAATAATATTTTCCGGGCCATTTTAGGATTTCTGTGTGGAATAAGCTAAGGTTTAGTAATTTTTTCAGGTTTTTTTGTTTTGTTCCATTGCAAACCAAATGAATACAAATGTGGATACCATATGTAGATACCAAAAGATTTTTTAATTTCAACAATGTTCTGGAAGAAATGGTGCATTATTTGAAAAAAGTGCAAGGGTGCCAATATTTTTGGCCACGACTGTACGTATGGGAAAATTGCATGCTCAGTCAGGGTCGCCCATATAGTTCAGATGGTAGAGCACTGGTACGCCGTGGTATGGTTTTCCAGAGGCCCTGGGTTCAATTCCAGGCCTGGACATGTAATTTTCCCACATATATCAATTTAACTACTGTCAATTTAACAACCAGAAGAATCACTTCCGGTCCCTCAGGCGACGAGGCTTGCTTCGATCTCTCCACGGCATCGAAGTTTGAGTGTTTTCCCATTCGTGTCTTTGTCGGGTTTCCGCTGGTTGTTTTGTTGTGTGTGTGTTGTTGTGTGTTTCTGTTTAGTTTTGGTTTTGTGGTTGTTGCGGATTTGTGTGTGATTGGTCGTTTTTTATTCGCGCGTCGTGCGCGGCCTGGTCTTTCCGGGCTCCCTTCCCCCCGTCGGTGTTTTGTGAGTGGAAGTTCTGTCCTTCATAGTATTTGCTTGTTTCTTTGATTTTCTTTTCTCCCCCCTGCCTCTCGCAGGCATCTTACCCTTTGTCCGGCGTTTTTTAAAAACAGGACAAACGGATAGACAAAGAATTCTACATCGATTCTTTCTCTCCTCCCGGACACGTGCTTGTTCGCTCTCCTCCTCGTCTCGACTTGAGCCCCGCCCCCTGTATCTCGTTTTTCTTCCGCCTCTGCTCCTTCTTTCTCAAATCCACGTTCTTGCTTGGAGACTTTTCCCAGATTGTTTTTCATGGTTATCATGGTTCTGATTGGATATTGTTGGAATATGTTTAAACCGCAGCTGTGATGCTGACGCCACCCTTTCCCCCCCCCCCCCCCCCCCCCAGAATTTCCATGTTTTAAACGTTTCCCAGTGTGTACCCTGGTCAGAATAGGTACACCGTATCCCTGCGTGTCGTAAGAGATGACTAAGAGGGTTGGCGTCAGGAAGGGCATCCGGCCATAAAAACATTGCCTCAAAAAGAGAACCATGACAATTACAAGTACATATGGGCAGGGTGCAGCCCGAAGTGGAGATCGGTTTCTGAGGTTTGGGACATGGAATGTAGGGACAATGACAGGGAGATCAGGAGAAGTGGTGGAAGTATTGGTCAGAAGAAGAGTGGACATATGTTGTGTGCAGGAGACGAGATGGAAGGGAAGTGGTGTGAGAATGGTGAAGGGTAGGCAGGGACAGAAATACAAGTTTGTGTGGCAAGGGTGCCTGGAGAGCGTGAATGGTGTTGGTGTCCTGTTTTCTGAGGAGTTTGTAGACAGTGTGGTGAGTGTGACTAGAGTGAGTGATTGGTTGATGATGGTGAAAATGATGATTGGAAAGCTCTTGGTGAACGTCATCTCGGGATATGCTCCGCAGGTTGGTCGAAGCGATGAAGAGAAGGACAAGTTCTGGTGTGCGATAGAGAAGCTGATGGAAAACGTGAAAGATGAGGAAGTTGTTGTGGTGGGAGGAGACCTGAATGGACATGTGGGAAGGAGTATGGATGGTTTTGAGGGAGTTCATGGGGGTTACGGATATGGTGTGAGAAATGGAGAAGGTGAAAGGATTTTGGAGTTTGCTGCTGGAGCTGATTTGTTGATTTGTAATACTCAGTTCCAGAAAGAGGATAATAAGCTTGTTACATACACGTCAGGTGGGTCGACGACAACCGTTGACTACCTGATGGTGCGTAGGCGAGATAGGGGGCACCTCCGGGACACAAAGGTGATCCCGGGGGAGGAGGCTGTTTCACAGCACCACTTGGTTGTCTGCGACATAAGGGTGAAAGGTGCGAGGAGAGCTCGGCAGGTGAAGTACCAACCGAGAATGAAGGTGTGGAGGTTGAAAGAGGTGACAGTAAGGGAGGCATTAAAAGAGAGGCTGAGTAGGGTAGAGGATGATGTGGTTGAGCTTGAAAGTGGTTGGATGTCAATGAAAGCTAGTCTGTTGGGAGCCGTTGGTGAGGTATGTGGATGGACAAAAGGACCACCGAAGCACTCGGAAACATGGTGGTGGGATGATGAAGTTGGAAAGAGGATTGACGAGAAGAGGAAGAAGTTCAAGGAGTGGCAGAAGGCGAAGGGTACGGGAGCAGAAACAGCAGAGCATGAAAGTTATAAGGCAGCCAGGAAGGCTGCAAAGAAAGAGGTAGCAAAGGCGCAGGAGGCATGGAGGAAAATGTTCGGAGAACGCTTGGATTCGGAAGAGGGTCAGAAAGCAGTATTCAGGATTGCAAAGCAGATAGCGAAAGAGAGGTGTGATGCGATGGGGGTGAGTTGCTTGAAGGACGAAGTGGGACAAATTGTTGTCAACCCAGATGGAATTAAAGGAAGATGGAAAAGATATATGGAAATGCTGTTGAATACAGAGAATGAATGGGATGGCAACATAGAGAGTAACCCAGTTTTAGGACCGGCAGAGAAGATAACTGAGAAGGAAGTTGAGGAAGCGATAAAAGCAATGAAGAGTGGAAAAGCCAGAGGGCCAAAGGGAGTTGTGGGAGATATGTTGAAGGCAGCAGGAAGTTGGGGGTGTGAAGAGAATGACAGAGATCTGTAATCTGGTGGTGAAAGAAGGCCGCATTCCAGTGGAATGGGAACTGAGTACCCTCGTCCCTCTATACAAGGGGAAAGGTGACCCTCTGGAGTGTGGCTCGTACCGAGCGATAAAGTTATTAGAGCATGGAATGAAGGTATTGGAAAGGGTGTTGGAGAGGAGGATAAGGAAGAAAGTGAAGATCGACGAAATGCAGTTTGGATTTATGCCAGGAAGAGGAACGACAGACGCGCTTTTCATTGTGAGGCAGTTGCAGGAGAAGTACATGGAGAAGAGGAAGAAGTTGTTTCTTGGGTTTGTTGATCTGGAGAAAGCATTCGATAGGGTTCCACACAAAGTATTGACATGGGCATTGAGGAAGTTAGGAGTGGAGGAATAGTTGATCAGAGTAGTGATGGCAATGTACAAAAGAGAGCGCACAGCTGTAAGGACGAAGGACGGGAACAGTGGTGAGTTTGAGGTGAAGGTGGGAGTGCATCAGGGGTCCGTACTAAGTCCACTACTATTTGTAGCTGTGATGGAGGTGCTGGCTCAGAACGTAAAGGAGGGTTTACCGTGGGAGTTGTTGTATGCAGATGATCTGGTGTTGATTGCGGAAAGTATGGATGGACTGAAGGAAAAGATGAACAAGTGGAAGGAATGTATGGAGACAAAAGGTCTGAAGGTGAATATCGGAAAGACGAAGGTGATGGCAAGTGGTAAAGCATGTGGTGAGGTGGAAAGAACTGGGAAGTGGCTGTGTGCTGTGTGCAGGAATGGTGTCGGAGTGAACTCCATTCAATGTACAATGTGCGCTGAGTGGGTTCATCAAAAATGTAGTGGTCTGAGAGGGTCATTTACCAGTGTGGCAGCTAGATTCAAATGTAAGGTGTGCACAGAGAGCTGCAAATGGAGGAAATGTTGAGTTGGATCTTGGAGACGGCGTGAAGCTGGAAGGTGTGAAAACATTTTGCTACCTCGGAGACATGCTGAATGGAGAAGGTGGATCAGACTCGGCAACGGTTGCTCGAGTGAGATGTGCATGGAAGAAGTTTCGGGAACTGAGTGGCGTGCTGATGAGGAGGGGAGTGTCGCTGAAGCTGAAGGGAAAGGTGTATGCTGCATGTGTGAGAAGTGTTATGATTTATGGGAGCGAGACATGGGTAATGAACGTAGAGCAGCAACGAAGGCTGGAAAGGGTGGAAATGTGAATGGTTCGATGGATGTGCGGAGTATCGTTGAGAGAGAGGAAGATAAATGTTGAATTGCGAAAGATGATGGGAATATTGCCTGTGATTGATGCTGTGAAGAGGAACAGGTTGAGATGGTTTGGTCATGTGTTGAGGAAGGATGAAAGTGACTGGTTGAGAAGAGTGATGGAAATTAATGTAGAAGGAAGTAGAGGACGGGGAAGACCGAGAAAGACTTGGCTAAAGATAGTGGAAGAAGAAATGCGGGCAAGGGGGTTAACAAGGAGAGATGCAGAAAATAGGGCAAAATGGAGAAGATTGTCATGGGGACCGCAAGGCATGGGGACCGCTCTAGCAGGGAAAATGGCCTTAAAATGCATGTTGTATTAAGGCTGTAAACCTGGGCTTAATTTTTCCGAAGCGGCCTGAAAGTAAAGCATGAAGGCATGAAGCCTATGGCCTATACGTACTGTGTTGTTGGAAGAGCCGTAACGCCGATGCTTTCGATATTTGATGGTCATTTTAACAATCGGATTGTTTGTGTTTCACACTGAATGAAAAACGTAAAGGTAGAGCATGGCGATTGTGATACATGACAGGTTCGACCGCTTTGACGTGTTCGGACTGAACGGCCTACAAATTAAAATGGCGGTCGGTTCAGTCAGCCGTTGTTCGCCGCAATGACATCATAGACGAAATGATGTAGCATGATGGACGGACGGACACAAAAATGCCACTACTTTGATACATAGATGACGATGTACCAGCAAGGCAGAGAAACCTAAACAAAACAGTAGCAACTGAAAGCTACTTACTTCTTCTTCTTCAAGCCGCCACAGGTGGATGTAAGGAAGACCTGCAACATCGAACCGCGTGACCTGCAGGAGGAAAAGACAAGCCTTTGCATTAAAATGCGTCGCAACAAATATAAAGAAATAAAAAAGCTCCCCCCCCCCCCCACCCCCCAAAAAAAACAACAATAATCATATGAAAAAGAATAATTTTAATAAACAACCAACTTCAAATTACAAGAAAACTCAGAATTTGAGCAAAAGCAGTCGAATTACAATGAATCAAGAAGAATGTAATAATGTAAAGAAGAGAGAATAGCAAGAAAAATAGAATAGAGGAGAAGATGTTTACTCCATGAAGCTCTACAGATCCCAGGAACAATCCAATAAATATCTTTAACAAGCGTTACGCCTAGGTCCCCCGTCGGGGAAGTGATGTGAGTTGACAAAGTGGAAGACGCAGAAAACATGCTGTGATATGATATTTCGCTCACAAGGTTCAGACATAGTATATATGGTGGTGGCCATCTTGGATTTTGACGTGGCGACCCAATTTTCAATAGCGTTCTTCCTTATGCCTAGATACACCCACACACCAGATTAGAAGTTGGTACTTCGCTTATTTTTCAAGATATTCCGCTCACAAGGTTCAGACATACATGGCGGCGGCCATCTTGGATTTTGACGTGGCGACCCAATTTTCAACAGCGCTCTTCCTTGTGCCTAGATACACCCACACACCACATTAGAAGTTGGTACATCGCTTATTTTTCAAGATATTCAGCTCACAAGGTTCAGACATACATGGCGGCGGCCATCTTGGATTTTGACGTGGCGACCCAATTTTCAATAGGGTTCTTCCTTATGCCTAGATACACCCACACACCAGATTAGAAGTTGGTACTTCGCTTATTTTTCAAGATATTCCGCTCACAAGGTTCAGACATACATGGCATCAGACATATATGGCGGTGGCCATCTTGGATTTTGACGTGGGTTGCACCCACACACCAAATTCGAATGCGGTCCTTCGCTTACGCACGCACGCATGCCCGGACGGACGGACGGAGGGGAAAACCATAGTCACCCTTTCGCTCCGCGGTGCGACGTGGGACAAAAATGAAACTTCCATGAACATCCAACAGCAAGCTCGAAGAAAAGAATATGAGATAACCCAAAGGAGTCCTCCAAACAGGATGATGCCTTAAGCCCAGACCACCCTAGGTCCTGGGAACCCAAACAGCTTCCAGCTTTGAACACCGAACTTGCATAAGAAAGTCCATGCAATTTCACCTGGGTCTTTTGGCTAAAATAATAAGCTGCAGATAACTTCTCCTTTGACACTGAGGAACAAACATCGAGTGCCTTCAGAAAGTATTCATCCCCTTGACTTTTCCACATTTTGTTGTGTTACAGCCTGAATTTAAAATAGATTAAATCGAGTTTTCTTGTCACTGATCGACACATAATACCCCATAATGTCAAAGTGAAATTATTTTTTAAAGAAACTTTTACAAATTAATTCAAGATGAAAAGCTGAAATGTCTCGAGTCAATAAGTATTCAATCCCTTTGCTATGACACTACAAATTGAGCTCAGGTGCATCCAATTTCCTTTGGCCATCCTTGAGATGTCTTGACAACTTTGTCCACCTGTTAGTGTGGTATGAGGTGTCATGAAAAACAGCTCCCGTGCGATTTGCATGCTAAAATAGATTTTTTTGCTTTGTTGGATTGATTTTAGGTCAATTTATTCGAAAATAATGGGGTTCAAATTTTCCGACCCCTGGACCCCCTTTTAAGGGGTGTTTTGTTTCCAGTGACCCCCGGGACTGACCATGCGATTTTCTCCCCTAACAACTGAGAGATTTTATCGATCTCGGGGTCGTTAGAGAGGTTTTCGATGACGCTAAATCCATTTATGATACTTTCGAAGCGACCGGAAGTGGCGATCCCAGATTTCCGTTCACCAAAGATGCTAAGGTCAAGGTCATTTCAATTGTAGCAATAAACTTAGGCATGTAATACCTCTTTTTTTATGGTTTTCAGGCACAGGAAGACGTTTGGTGCAGTTATTTTTGCGATCTAGATGCCCTGTCACGAGATAAGGACAAAAAAATATTGGTAAAATGCTCAAGGCTTTTTTTTTTTCAGAAAGAAGGCTGACAGAGACTAGTACAAAACCATCTTTTAGGGTTATTTTTTTGACATCTTTGTTTATTTTTGACAATTGACAAAACCAATTTGACATCATTACTTTTTTTGACAAAACCATTATTTGACTAATACTGACATCTCATACTCTCCGATTGTCTCTTCTAGTTTTGGCACCAGCTGAGGCCGGCTTCTTTGGATGATAAGAAATCTGCCGAGCAGTTCACGATCTTCACGCAACTTGATGACCTTATCACCAACGTGAACTTTAGTTTTCTCCATCAAGTTCGAAAAGGTTTTTATCTTCAGTTTCTTCATTGGGTCCCAAACCGAAAGTGTTGATGTGGGCAGTAATCTGTCTTGAACGAAATCGTTAAAACATTTCTGTCCCTTCCCTGCAAATCGCAAGATATCGGCTTTCGCATCTTCTGGAACAAGGGCTGAAGACACCAGGCTCTTCAAAGCAGGCTTTACTGTAAACGGATTGCCCGCGCAATGCAACTCGATGGAGTGACGGATCTTCAGAGCGTTTTCTCTCGATCTCGCTGCAACTCGTCCCGAAAGCTGGTAATGTTCACTTCGCTCAGTAGATTTAGAGGCTTGAGGGAAACTGTTGAGATACTGCTTCACTATATGAGCGAGGTGAGGTGTGGTAGTAAGAAGTCGGTCTAGGGCAGCTTCGTCTTGGCTCAATCCAACCATCCCGCCGTGACGCTTCAACCCTTTGATCTCTTGCTCCAGGGCCTGGTCGGTGAAAAGATGAGTGAAGGGAACTTCTGATTTTGCCACAACGAAGTCTCCTGATTTCAGGGCCTCCCACGTAACTGGATCATCCTCTTCCAGAGCATTCATTTGTGCAAGATGGACTGGCATTAGGCGAGCATAATTCAGGAGATCGCGCGCGAAGAAATACTTGATGAGCTTCTCTAAGGCAGCCAAGTAACCTTCCCAGTCAGCTGAACGGCAGGCACCTATGAGATGCAAAAGACTTTCCACTTGCTCGAGGTACTGGTTGAGAAATTGAGCGAGCTCGCCGATGTTGTCATCTTCTTTCTCATGGCGATTTTCTGAGTACGAGGACCGGATGTCGTTGTAGATATCAACCATGTCTTGGCTACGGTCGTGGAGAGCTTTCTTGAGAGCAACGCATTGGTCACGAAGTGGTTCAGGTGGATGATCAGAGAAAATGGCGTCAAACTTCATCATCATGATCGCCAGGCTAGTCGTGATGTGGTACTCAACTCCTCGCTTGTATTTTTTTTTTTTTTTTTTTTTTTTTTTTTTGTATACAAGATCGAGGCTCGTGAAAGAGCGAAATAGGAGATATGCCTTGCCACCATAGACCCCACGAAGACCTGCAGAAGTGTATGTGCCGCTTTCAATCGCACACGTGTCAATGCCACTTCCGTCGATTGTTTTGCCAAGAGCGTGCAGGGCAGCAAACGCAATATGCAGAACGCCCGCTCGGAGAATCCAGTTGGTGTTATTCACTGACTGCTGAATCTTGAGGGCGCGGCTGTAAAGATCAAGATCGAGCGTTATGAGGGTTCTTCTCTCAGGACCAACCACAAAAGCAGATATGCCCTGAGTCAACATCAGAACAGTATAGAGGGTCGAGTAATCCGTTGGAGAAGTCTTGAATAGCGGAGCGATCACTTCTGTGTTAGTCGGGCTCAGACTCTGACAGGAGCGTGATAACAGAAGAGATTTAGTCGCACCCCATGTTGGCATAACTTCTTCCTTTGCTAACTCCTTACCTTTAAGGATTCGTTTTGTCACTGAAAGAATAGGATCGTCGGAATATCTGGGGTTTTGACCTGCGGTCTGACCTTGCAGTTCTTCAGTCTCTTGCTGCTCTATATTCTCCACACGTTGGTCATTTAGCTTTTCACCACCTCTGTCATCAGTACCGTAGTAGTTGGCAAGCGCCCAGGTGTGAGTGAAGTCTTTGGAAATCTTACTCCTCCGCTTTTCTAGATGGTAGACCTCAAATCAAATTGGTTTAGGTTTAATGATTGGCTCTTGCAGGTACTTGACTTCGAACGCGAGTGGTGCCGGTGCGAGAAGTTCCTCTGGGATGACAAGTGGTTGGTTGATGGGCTCGCCATCTTCTGCTCGCTGGTTGATCACGATCACTGTGCCATGGAATGTGTTCTGTCCAGTCGGTGTGTCTTCTAAGAGGTCGATGTTATCAACAGCGAACCAGATGTTCAATCCCTTCTTGATGAAATCAGGCAGACAAAATCCACCAGCCTCCTTCATTCGCTGAAGAACGCCTTGCTCTATGCGCTTTTCGAGATCAAGGAGCCTCTGGTAGTCGCTCCCAATGTAAACTTCTGATAGGTTATTGACGAGGTTTTTGTCACGAACTCTGGAATGAATGGTGAGCGGCAAGCCTATTGAGAGGGGCGTCTGGGCAGTTTGCTGAAAGATTTCGTTTTGTTTTGGCTGATGCTTTACCTGGCGATCGGTTCGAGTATTCTGGACGAGAAACTGGCAAGCAACATCAACAGTTTTGTCCACTTGTGCATTGCGCATTTCAGAAACTTTGAGAACATGACGGCCAAATAGGAGATGAGTGAGGAAGAACTGGAGAAGTGGAGGATTCTCAAAGTCTTCAAACATTCCTCTGAACGACCAGCTTTGATGCTGCATTATCTCTTCCCTTAGAATGTTTGCCATGTTCTTCAAGTTGCCAACTGTGTCGTCATTATCCAGCTGTGCAGACATCAGTTGCATGGCCTTCCTAACCGCCAGTGAAAGAACGAGGTTGTCGGGACATTTTTGCGTAGTGATTGGACGAACTGGATATTCGGAAGCCGTTCAGTAATGAGATTTTTGAAATGCTTGCGGTAGTTGGTTGTCTGATTGATCTCTACATTATACCTCTTCAAAATGGACAAATATGCACCATTCACTTCAGCCATGTTCAGAGTAAGATCGTCCGCAGTAAGAGTATTTTGGACGGAGAGAAGCAACTGTTCATCACATAGAGAGCCAATAAGCTGGGTATTACTACGATCTTTTCGCGTTAAAGTGCGCTGCGCGTATCGTAAACATTTCCTATGATAGTATTTTTCAAGAGCAGAGGCATCCCCAGCGTCTTCTAACTCGGACACGCAAGTTCTGATGCGGTCATCCTGAGTCTTGAGCTTTATCTCGAGGAAGTTTTCACCCATCTTGTCAGAGTAAACGCGATGGAGAGGTTCTGATATGTTATTAGAACAAAAGCTACATGACAAGAACAGACACACCTTTTCCTTCAGGATGGTTTTTGTTCTTTTAGGTCGGGTAGAGTCAGCCACACTGGAAGGTCGTCCAGGCCCATGTGCAGGGCATGCAGGAGAATCAAACCGGACTCGTTTAACCCTTAGCCGTTCAATCATGCTTGTGTTGACGATGGGTTTTCGACATTCGCTATGATACCATACTGATTTCCGTTCAGATTCACCTAAGCTAGCTAACCGATATGTAAGTCGCTTAATATCACCCTGACCCAAAGACAGTCGCTCGTTAGCACAATAAATAAGTTCGCCAATCATATCAGGATTGTTTATCAGTCCCTTCTTTGATGTAGCTCCTTCATTGCAGATGATGCAAACGCTGTTCTTCTCAGACATGACCTCTAGATGGTTTTGTACTAGTCTCTGTCAGCCTTCTTTCTGAAAAACAAAACAAAAAAAAGCCTTGAGCATTTTACCAATATTGTTTTGTCCTTATCTCGCGACAGGGCATCTAGATCGCAAAAATAACTGCACCAAACGTCTTCCTGTGCCTGAAAACCATAAAAAAGAGGTATTACATGCCTAAGTTTATTGCTACAATTGAAATGACCTTGACCTTAGCATCTTTGGTGAACGGAAATCTGGGATCGCCACTTCCAGTCGCTTTGAAAGTATCATAAATGGATTTAGCGTCATCGAAAACCTCTCTAATGACCCCGAGATCGATAAAATCTCTCAGTTGTTAGGGGAGAAAGTCGCATGGTCAGTCCCGGGGGTCACTGGAAACAAAACACCCCATAAAAGGGGATCCGGGGGTCGGAAAATTTGAACCCCATTATTTTTCAATATTTTGACCTCAAATTAATCCAACAATGCAAAAAAATCAATTTTAGCACGCAAATCGCACGGGATTACACTTCATACCACACTATGTGGCCAATTCAATTGATTTGACATGATTTAGAAAAAAAACACACCTTTCTGTATAAGGTCCCACAGTTGACAGTGCATGTCAGAACAGAAACCCAACCATGAAGCCCAAGGAACTGTTCGTATAACTCGGTAAGATAGAATTGTGAGGAGGCATAGATCTGGGGATGGGTATAAAACAATTTATAGAGTGTTGAGAGTTACCAAGAGCACAGCTCTTCCAATCGTTTGATGATTTCCTAATGATTAGCTCCATTATTAGGAAATGGAAAGCATATGGAACTACTCAGATCCTTTCTAGAACTGGCCGTCCGACCAAACTGCGCAACTGGGCAAGAAGGACCATGGTCAGGGAGGTGACAAAGAACCCATGACCACTGACAGAACTACAGAGTTCCATGGCTGAGATGTGAGAACCTGTCAGAAGGACAATATTCTCTGCAGCACTTCACAAATCTAGGCTTTATGGCCAGACGAAACCACTCCTGAGAAAAAGGCACATGACATGCCAAGAGCTTGTAAAAAGGCACATGGAATACTCAGAGCACAAGGCAAATGATTCTTTGATTTGATGAGACGAAAATGTAACTATTTGGCCTGAATGCAGTGTTACATCTGGCAGAAATAGAACATGGCTCATCACCCATCTAACACAATATATACCAGGAAACATGGTGGTGGTAGCATCATGCTATGGGGATGCTTTTCAGGGGCAGGGACTGCGAGACTTGTAAGGATAGAGAAAAGTATGAATGGAGCCAAATACAGGCAAATCCTTGTGAATAATCTGCTTCAGAGTGGAAAAGACCTCAGACTGCTGCTTCGACAATAACCCCAAGCATACAGCCAAATAAACACTGGAATGGCTTCAGAACAAGAATGTGAAAGTCCTTTAGCACAGACTTGAATCCCATTGAGAATCTATGGAAAGACTTGATTGTTGTTCACCGATGCTCCCAATCCAACTTGACAGAGCTGACAGAGCAAGGAAGAATGGGAGAAACTCCCCAAAGCCAGATGTGCAAAGCTGAGACGGACATATCCAAGAAGACTTGAAACTGTAATTGCTGCCAAAGGCACTTATATGAAATATTGACTCAGAGGGCTGAACATGAAATATTGACTCAGGGGATGAACACTTATGTAAATTGGATATTTCTGTATTTTAATTTTTAATTATTTTGTAAAAATTTCTAAACCAAAAAAAATCCTTTTTGACATTATGGGGTATTATGTGTAGATCAGTGACAAAAATCTCAATTCAATCTATCTTAAATTCAAGCTGTATCCCAACAAAATGTGAAAAAGTCAAGGGGTGTGAATACTTTCCGAAGCACTGTAATTGGTTACCCACGACTAAGGTTAATTGCACGCTTATTGGCTGCCCCCCCCCCCCCAAAGGGTAATTGGTGTCCAAAAACACTCTACAACCAGACGTAGTGGCATTGTGGTTGTAGCGTCTGCACTGACTGAGGGGGAGGGCGGGAGGGGAATTGGTGCGTTGGGTGGGTGTGGGAGGAATCGGCAGTTTGATTCCGACCCTGGCCGAGTCATACCATAGACGAAAAATTATATGTGCCCCTTCCTCATTTACGGTTCAGCATTCAACACCAACCCTGGTGTTGGGCTAGCGGCTAGGGTGCCGGCTTAGGATCCCAGGATCCTGGGTTCGAATCCCGGTCGATTGCTGAATTAACGCCAGGGGGGTTGACTCAGCCTGTCATGCCTTCTGAGGTCGGCAAATTGAGTACCAGTTCACTGGTAATTCCCTGTTTGTCATTAAAGGCGGCAAAAAGGGTTGGCGTCAGGAAGGGCATCCGGCCGTAAAACATTGCTTCAAAAAGGGGACCAAAAAACAACAACAACCACGGTTCCCGAAAAAGGCCAACCCCTGCTTTGCGGGGAAAAATGGCCTCTAAAGGTGGGTTTTATTCAAAGGATAGTGCACAGACAAACCATCCTCAATTTTCTCCACTAAGTACAAAGACAAAAGTAGTCACAAGATGGTGCCTCTGGTATCCAGAATGCCCCACAAAGTTAAGCTCCTCCATGAGCCTTCAAGCCTGCAATTTCTTTTCAACCACACTCGGCCTGTGCCATCTCAGATAAAGGCCACTCTACAGTCAAAACGTTGGACTTTGAGACAAAACCTCAAATCAGTTTCGCTTGCACCTTTGTGGGTTCTGTAAACCAACGTTCTCATTTCATGAGTTTGTAATATTCCAGTAACAGCAACTAATCTTTACATAAGACAATAATCATCATATTAAAAGCCAGAGCTTCTTAATTTGCAATCACACATATTTGCAAAATCAGGGTGCCACAAAAAAGCACTATATTATTCCATAATTATTTATCACAAAGCTCAAAAATGACAATAGAACAAAAAGGTGCTCTTACCTGGGCCATGAGCGGAACTCCATTGGACAACTCCTGCAGGGCTTGGTCAGCCTCGGTCGAGAAGGACTCTTCTCCTTTAGGTGGCACAAAACACAGCTTCAAGCACAAGGGAAACACAGTCACCATGATTTCAAGCTCAAGCCTGCATTTCCTGCTGCAATAATTCCACAAAAAGGACTTTTTGCTGAAGTTACAACCAATCCTTATTTTAACAGTCTCAATTATTCCCACCTTGTGGTGTCAGCATGGTAATTTTTTTGCCAAAGTGTTTCACAAACCGTCTGGTCAGGCCTAACGTTTGACTGAAGGCAATTTAGGCAGGAATTTGTAATTTGTTCAAGGTGTTGGAGATAACTCAGACCATACGATCTTTAACTTCCACCAACTAACTTCCACCAGTTCAGTTTAATGTCCATCCAAGGAAAGGCGCAAACTGATGCCTTGCTCTACCTGTAAAACACCAGGATGACAGCTTATAACTGGGTCAGGAATCGAACACAGTAGGCGAGAGAGCTCAGATGTGTGTTTACTTCTAAACTACCCTGCAAACTCAAATCAACTGTCAACTCTTGTTATTGTAAAGGAACACCAATCGACGTAATAAAAGTGGACAGTAAGGAGACGAGATTCTCCTGATAACATGTAGGAGGGACGTGTACCTGGCAGTGGAGTTATGTTGTCCAGCAAGACCTCCACACCTTGAAATGGTAGTGTTACAAAATCTGACCTGTGTAAACACAAACACAACTTAAACACCAAAGCCCTAACCAAAACAAATACTTGTACATGGAAAGGGAATCGAGATATTTTAACAAACCATTGCTGCAAGTTGAAACTGTCTGAACAAGCAAACCTCAGACAGTTTCAGACTAGGCTCGAACTGAACTGTACATTAGATGGACTTTTATATTTGCAAACAAAACAAATTATTGGTATTTACACAAGGAATCAGCATTAAATATTTGCTTGCGGTAAAACAAACAAAAACAACAACTCGATTGCATCTCATAAAAGCTAATTGGGTGAAGGGTGAAAAGAAAAGAGAGAAGTACAAGGCAAAAACAATATTAGCTCAATGACACCATCAGACGAAGTGACGCGACGTCTCCACGAACCTGATCTGACGCAGTTCGCTGGTGGGCAGACTGTGATAGCCTCCATAGTCGCAGTATTTTATCTCAACCATACCATCAGATCCACAGGCAAGCACCTGGGCCCTGTACCAACCGTTTTCCATGGGTGCCGAACAGATCACTCCAACTGGTAAAGCACACACACAATATTATTTTGTTACCACAAAGCCTAATCAGAACTCATGAGCAAAATGCAGGTGAGTAAGCAATCACTCAAATTTTTTTTTTCCTCGGGGAGCAGAGGGCAGTGATTAAATTTAAGGAAAAGTTAATTTAATTTTGTGGACAAAATCACAGACTGGTCAAACAAGTGGAACATGTCTTTCAATCCTGACAAATCTCACACTCTTACTATGTCTCTCCGAAAAGATCGACTGGACAACCCTCCCATCTACTTTCTCAACAATCCTCTCCAAGAAGTTCTGTCGCTAAAGATTTTGGGTCTCACTATCTGCCATGATCTTTCTTGGGAAAACCACATTTCCAAGCTGGCCTCCAAAGCCAGTCGCCGACTGGGCATCCTCCGTCGTGCGAAGTCCTTCCTCGGCACACCTGAGCTCCTCACCACATACAAGGCTTTCATCCGCAGCTCAATGGAATACTGTTCTCCCCTATGGGCCGGTGCTCCTGCCTCACACCTAGCTCGGCTTCACGCTGTTGAAACCAAAGCTTTCAGAATTATTGGAATCTCCCGCGATGAAGCTATCTCTGAGGGCCTTTCACTCACTCACCGCAGGCAGGTAGGTGGTCTTTCTGTCTTCTACCGACTCCTCTCCGGCCTTGCACCCCCAGCTCTCTCTGTGCTCTGTCCCCCAAATATTCCTACAGGTCGCACAAGATCTGCCAGCAACCCTCTGATGGTTAAACTGCCGAAATCTCGGCTCTCTGCTCACCTTCACTCTTTCATTCCTCTTTTCTCCCGCCTCTGGAACAAACTCCCTCACTCCCTTCAATCCCACTCCTCCCTCCAGGTCTTTAAAACAGCTGTTCACCACCATCTCTTATCTTCCCCCATCCAAAACCTTGATCTTTTCTACCCCCGCTAATTCACCCCAGATCCACCTTGTTTGAAATTCCAACTTCTTTCCTGGAAGTCCTGGCAGTGTCCATATGTTTTATACCTCTCCCACCGCCCCCTTCCCATGCCCCCCCCCCCCCCAAAGCCCTCGCCCTCTCTCAGATCTCTCGATGTCTCCATGTCTCTCGGTCCCTGCTCTCAAATGTTGTGTTTGTGTCCTTCCCCCTCTCTCCCCATCTTGTCTACCGCTCCCGATGTTATATGTTTTATGTGTCGGTTTGTCTTTCTGTGTGATTAATGTTCGCTCTTTCACGAGCCTCGATCTTGTATACAAAAAAAAAAAAAAAAAAAAAAAAAAGTAACTCCAAATAAGCAATAAGACAAAAAGTTGTTTGAGCTAATAAATTCACAGGAGTTTATTTGTCAACTCACAAGCAAAGTAATCATAAACACAGGAGCATATGACACGATAGATAGATTAAAATCAATACAGAACACAATTGAAACTAGAACGGCACTCGGTAGAGCGCACATCTCCACCAGGCTGAACGGTTTAGGTTTTGTATCCCAATGATGGGCTGGATCTACCGAGCCATGACAATTACAACTACATATGGGCAGGGTACAGCCCGAAGTGGAGATCGGTTTCTGAGGTATGGGACATGGAATGTAGGGCCAATGACAGGGAGATCAGGAGAAGTGGTGGAAGTATTGGTCAGAAGAAGAGTGGACATATGTTGTGTGCAAGAGACGAGATGGAAGGGAAGTGGTGCGAGAATGGTGAAGGGTAGGCAGGGACAGAAATACAAGTTTATGTGGCAAGGGTGCCCGGAGGGCGTGAATGGTGTTGGTGTCCTGTTTTCTGAGGGGTTTGTAGACAGTGTGGTGAGTGTGACTAGAGTGAGTGATAGGTTGATGATGGTGAAAATGATGATTGGAAAGCTCTTGGTGAACGTCATCTCGGGATATGCTCCGCAGGTTGGTCGAAGCGATGAAGAGAAGGACAAGTTATGGTGTGCTATAGAGAAGCTGATGGAAAACGTGAAAGATGAGGAAGTTGTTGTGGTAGGAGGAGACCTAAATGGACATGTGGGAAGGAGTATGGATGGTTTTGACGGAGTTCATGGGGGTTACGGATATGGTGTGAGAAATGGAGAAGGTGAAAGGATTTTGGAGTTTGGTGATGGAGCCGATTTGTTGATTTGTAATACTCAGTTCCAGAAAGAGGATAATAAGCTTGTTACATACACGTCAGGTGGGTCGACGACAACCGTTGACTACCTGATGGTGCGTAGGCGAGATAGGGGGCACCTCCGGGACACAAAGGTGATCCCGGGGGAGGAGGCTGTTTCACAGCACCACTTGGTTGTCTGCGACATAACGGTGAAAGGTGCGAGGAGAGCTCGGCGGGTGAAGTACCAACCGAGAATGAAGGTGTGGAGGTTGAAAGAGGTGACAGTAAGGGAGGCATTAAAAGAGAGGCTGAGTAGGGTCGAGGATGATGTGGTTGAGCTTGAAAGTGGTTGGATGTCAATGAAAGCTAGTCTGTTGGGAGCCGTTGGTGAGGTATGTGGATGGACAAAAGGACCACCGAGGCACTCGGAAACATGGTGGTGGGATGATGAAGTTGGAAAGAGGATCAACGAGAAGAGGAAGATGTTCAAGGAGTGGCAAAAGGCAAAGGGTACGGGAGCAGAAACAGCAGAGCATGAAAGTTATAAGGCAGCCAGGAAGGCTGCAAAGAAAGAGGTAGCAAAGGCGCAGGAGGCATGGAGGAAAATGTTCGGAGAACGCTTGGATTCGGAAGAGGGTCAGAAAACAGTATTCAGGATTGCAAAGCAGATAGCGAAAGAGAGGTGTGATGTGATGGGGGTGAGTTGCTTGAAGGATGAAGTGGGACAAATCGTTGTCGACCCAGATGGAATTAAAGGAAGATGGAAAAGCTTTATGGAAATGCTGTTGAATACAGAGAATGAATGGGATGGCAACATAGAGAGTAACCCAGTTTTAGGACCGGCAGAGAAGATAACTGAGAAGGAAGTTGAGGAAGCGATAAAAGCAATGAAGGGTAGAAAAGCGGGAGGGCCGACGGGAGTTGTGGGAGATATGTTGAAGGCAGCAGGAAGTCGGGGTGTGAAGAGAATGACAGAGATCTGTAATCTGGTGGTGAAAGAAGGCCGCATTCCAGTGGATTGGGAACTGAGTACCCTCGTCCCTCTATACAAGGGGAAAGGTGACCCTCTGGAGTGTGGCTCGTACCGAGCGATAAAGTTATTGGAGCATGGAATGAAGGTATTGGAAAGGGTGTTGGAGAGGAGGATAAGGAAGAAAGTGAAGATCGACGAAATGCAGTTTGGATTTATGCCAGGAAGAGGAACGACAGACGCGCTTTTAATTGTGAGGCAGTTGCAGGAGAAGTACATGGAGAAGAGGAAGAAGTTGTTTCTTGGGTTTGTTGATCTGGAGAAAGCATTCGATAGGGTTCCACGCAAAGTATTGACATGGGCATTGAGGAAGTTAGGAGTGGAGGAATGGTTGATCAGAGTAGTGATGGCAATGTACAAAAGAGCGCGCACAGCTGTAAGGACAAAGGACGGGAACAGTAGTGAGTTTGAGGTGAAGGTGGGAGTGCATCAGAGGTCGGTACCAAGTCCACTACTATTTGTAGCTGTGATGGAGGTGCTGGCTCAGAACGTAAAGGAGGGTTTACCGTGGGAGTTGTTGTATGCAGATGATCTGGTGTTGATTGCGGAAAGTATGGATGGACTGAAGGAAAAGATGAACAAGTGGAAGGAATGTAAGGAGACAAAAGGTCTGAAGGTGAATATCGGAAAGACGAAGGTGATGGCAAGTGGTAAAGCATGTGGTGAGGTGGAAAGAACTGGGAAGTGGCCCTGTGCTGTGTGTAGGAAGGGTGTCGGAGTGAACTCCATTCAATGTACAATGTGTGCTGAGTGGGTTCATCAAAAATGTAGAGGTCTGAGAGGGTCATTAACCAGTGTGGCAGCTGCATTCAAATGTAAGGTGTGCACAGAGGGAGCTGCAGATGGAGGAAATGTTAAGTTGGATCTTGGAGACGGCGTGAAGCTGGAAGGTGTGAAAACATTTTGCTACCTCGGAGACATGCTGAATGGAGAAGGTGGATCAGACTCGGCAACGGTTGCTCGAGTGAGATGTGCATGGAAGAAGTTTCAGGAACTGAGTGGCGTGCTGATGATGAGGGGTGTCGTTGAGGCTGAAGGGAAAGGTGTATGCTGCATGTGTGAGAAGTGTTATGATTTATGGGAGCGAGACATGGGTAATGAACGTAGAGCAGCAACGAAGGTTGGAAAGGGTGAAAATGCGAATGGTTCGACGGATGTGCGGAGTATCGTTGAGAGAGAGGAAGACAAATGATGAATTGCGAAAGATGATGGGAATAGAGCCTGTGATTGATGCTGTGAAGAGGAACAGGTTGAGATGGTTTGGTCATGTGTTGAGGAAGGATGAAAGTGACTGGTTGAGAAGAGTGATGTAAATGAATGTAGAAGGAGGTAGAGGACAGGGAAGACCGAGAAAGACTTGGCTAAAGATGGTGGAAGAAGAAATGCGGGCAAGGGGGTTAACAAGGAGAGATGCAGAAAATAGGGCAAAATGGAGAAGATTGTCATGGGGACCGCAAGGCTAACCCCCGCTCTAGTCGGGAAAATGGCCTTTAAAATGCATGTTGTTATTGTTGTTGATGGGCTGGATCTGGACCGGAACCAAAATCTAAATCGGCTTGTTCTTGTCACCCACCCAAATCATCCACCAAGTTTAGTCATAACTCGTCCATAACTTTTTGAGATATCGTGCCATGTATCGGTTTTAGCCCGATCACTCAATGGTGAAGAATCACTTAAAAATTCTACTAGCCGGATCCGAATCTTCACCAAAATCTAATCGATTAGTCCTTGTCACACACCCAACCTCTCCACCAAGTTTCGTCCAAATCCCTCCACAACATTTTGAGATATCAGACTATGTATAGTTTTTGGCCCTATCTCCCAATGGTTAAGAATCACTTAAAAAATTAAATAACTCTCGTACCCGAATCTATATTCAGATCTTCACCAAAATCGAATTGATTCGGTACTGTCACACACCCAACCTCTCCACAAATATTCGTCCAAATCCGTCCACAACGTTTTGAGATATTTTGTTCACAAACAGACAGACAAACACAGGGGTGAAAATATAACCCCCATCCACCTTCGGTGGCGGAGGTAATAATGTATGGACACAAATAGACAATTTAATGGTGCTGGTTGAGCATGGAGGAACTAGACTAGAGGGAGGGAGAAGCAGGCTTTCGTGTCTCCAACAGAATGCTCAAATAATTTGTGGGATGGGTAGGCAAAGATCTGGTAAGCCCGTAACGAAACGGCACTCCCCTTGCCCTGATTGGTCTTTCGGGTGAGTCACATGACAAATCTGGAATCGAGGAATCTCCGATGGAGCTATCAACCCAGATTGGAGAAGGCATCACTGAGGATGCATTTCCCTATGCAGCACATTTTTTATTCAAAAGAAAGACAATCTTGCTGTAATAACACTTATGAAGAAGCCTAATGAAGAAGAACTTACTAAGGAGCATCAATTATTCTCACATCCACACGTAAAAAGTATGTACTCCCATTCTGACATCTACTTGTGGATCGTTCAAGATGTCTCAGCAACCACAACAACAACTAGAACGGGCACTCGGTAGAGCGCATACCTTCGCCGCAGCTACTTTTGTTGCCAAAATAAAAGACTACAAGATCTGTGTAGCAAGATTCGAGGGAATGACACTCGATGACTACAAGATCTCGGCGCTGATTCGTTGTCACTGTGCCATAGTCCCGTTGATTTGCACGGAAAGAACCATGTTTACGGCTGCTAATCCAAGTTTATTACATGCATCCTTACAACTGTAAAATATGCATATATATATATATGTTCTGTTTTTCATCTCTTCAAATTGCACCAACAGTCGAAAACATCATGACACATAAGAATGACACATCTACTTTCATCCAATTTGGATCCGAATTGACCGCGTTATGATTTTTAAAAAACCGCACATTTTGCAAGGGCGTGACCCCCCTGACCTTTGGCCCCCAACCGCTAACAAGGGTTATGACGTCAGAGTGTCATGTCGCATATCACAAGATTGGGCATTGAATTCTGAACATTTTGGCATTAGTTTCATACAAATTGGACACAAATTGACCGCGCTATGGTAAAAAGACGATTTTGACCTTTTCATGACCTTGACCTTGACCTTTGACCCGATCGATTCCAAAATCTAATCAAATGGTTCCCGGATAATAACCTATCATCCCACCAAATTTCATGCGAATCGGTTGAATACTTTTTGAGTTATGCGAATAACATACACACACACACACACACACACACAGACATACAAATAAATACACAGCGATCAAAACATAACCTTCCGCTTTTGCGAAGGTAACAAGAAGAACAACACAACAGGCATTTTAAGGCCAGTTTCCCTGCTAGAGTGGGGGTTAGCTAGTCTCAGCAACCAAAGACAGAATATACCCCAGCACATAGTTACCCTCGCCAGAGGAGGGTATTGCATTTGAGTCCGTTTGTCTGTCTGTCTGCACAGAATAAATATGATTTTCTCTGCAACCGTTGGTCCGATTGACAGGAAATTTTCACCATAGATGCAACTCCACCTGTAATTTTTTAAATGATAATTATGACGTCATAGTTCACGTGGTTCGGCCGCCATCTTGGAAAAAACGAAAAAATTTGCACCTCTATATCTCCGGAAGCGCTGAATATAAAAAATTGAGACATGGCTCATTGCAAAGAACTCTCCATGGGGAATACAATATGTTAATGATGATGTCATAGATTCCTCCATTATGACGTCATAATTCGACAAGTACAAAACTTCATCCAATCCAGATGAAATTTCTTGAGCGCCATGTCGGCATTAACTGGTGGAGAAAAAAATAATAATGATGACGTCATGGGTCACGTGGTTCGGCCGCCATCTTGGAAAAACCGAAAAACTTTGTACCTCTATATCTCCGAAAGTGCTTGTTACATATTCATGTGAATGTATGTAAATTACCATTCAGGTCTTTGCTTAGCCGTGTGTAATATATTAAGGGTTGTTGTGATTGGAGGGTCAGGAGCCCTTCTGAACAAGTGGCCGGAAACGGAAGTGACCGGAAACGGAAGAGAAAAAGACACGAGGAAAAAAGGACGAGTATTATTCTTCCTCGCCCCGCTCCGACAAAAGGTGGGATCGACCTTGCGCTGCGTGAAAAAGCGGCGTTCCGAAGCCTGTCTGGCGAGAGGAATTACCGGGACGTGTACCTGCCCGGTGGAGACGTCAAGTTGACGTGGGGCCATGCATCGACCCCGCGTCTGGCATCGTTCGCGGCACCGTCCAAACAGACGCGTGCGGGTCGCACGTTGGGGCCTAACGCGCCTTGCAAGCGGCGTGGGGTTTGGCTTGCTCTACCGTATCCGCTTCGCGTGGCCACGAGGGGCTGCAGCCACGGTGCCTGGTACGATACCTGCCCGGTGGAAACACGTCCACCCGGGGTTCGTTCAACCGCCCGAGTGCGGCGACGGCGACCATCATCTTGGTCAGGAGGGGCCCAGAGACATTGTGCGGGACCGAGACCAAAAGGGTGTCGTGAGTACTCACCGGGACACACATGTATAAGATGGCCATCTTAATCCTAGGGAATTGATTGTGAATTGGGAATTGGTGATGATTGTGTATTGTTGATTGCTCGGGGAAAATCTCCGTGGTTGTGTCATTGAAATTGTATGGTATCATTACCATTGGAAATATATCCTTGAACTTCAGTTGTCTCCTGGGTGAAATTCATATGGATTGCGTGGCGAAAGCGCATATATAATACAGCTTGCTGGCGGAGTTCCTCTCACGGTCCGGGGGTCACCGAGACCAGGTATTCACCGAGGGGACCACGTAACAGAATTGGGGGCTCGTCCAAATTACGATTTGCGGTTTCGCAATTGGGTCTACGTCCGGGATTTAAAATTGTATAAAATAATAAAATAATAATTTTTTATTAATTAAAATTTATTAATTAATTATTAATTGGTAAATTTTTTTTGAGAAATTGGGGTAAAGTCTTGGGTGAAGGTTAACAGGTGTTAACGATAGGCACCATGGCGTTTGTGTCACAGAACTTTGGGGTAACCCCGAGTGAGGCACAGTTCCGAGCGTTGCTAAAGTCGGACCTCTTGAAATTGGCCAAACATTTTAACTTGGAGGTCCGAACTAATTTGAGGAAGGCAGAGTTGCAGGCCACGGTGATACAATCTATGGTGGGATTAGGAACATGGGACGAGTTAGCCTGGGAGTGGCTACCCGAAGAACCAGAAGACGTTGAGCTCCGGAAACTGGAGTTGCAATTACGGAGCCAGGAACGGATCAAAGAAGAAGAAAGGAAAGCAGAAAAGGAAAGAGCAGAAGAAGAAAGGAAAGCAGAAAAGGAAAGAGCAGAAGAAGAAAGGAAAGCAGAAAAGGAAAGAGCAGAAGAAGAAAGGAAAGCAGAAAAGGAAAGAGCAGAAGAAGAAAGGAAAGCAGAAGAGAGGAGGGAAGAGAAACAAGCGGAGGAAAGGAGAGTGGAACGAGAACTCCAGGAAAGGTTAGAAGACAAAAAAGCAGAGGAAAGGAGAGTGGAACGAGAACTCCAGGAAAGGTTGGAAGAGAAAACAACACAAGAAAGAACCGAGGAAAGGAGAGTGGAAAGAGAACTCCAGGAAAGAAGAGAAAAGGAACAAGCAGAGGAAAGGAGAGCTGCAAGGGACCTCGAAGCAGAGGAGAGAAAAGCGGAAAGGGAATTAAAGGAACGTGACATGGAGCTTCAGCAAGGAATCAAATTCAAGGAGCTGGAGTTAATGAGAGAACGGGGAGAGGCACCACCCTTGCTGACGGGGTCGACACCGAACCAGAAAACCTGGGATGTGGGCAGACATGTGAGGCTGGTTCCACCGTTCAGTGAAAAGGAAGTCGCGAAATTTTTCCCACACTTTGAGAAAGTGGCTCGACAATTAAACTGGCCGGAGGAGGCCTGGACCATACTCGTGCAAAGTGTGCTGGTGGGGAAAGCTCAGGAAATTTATTCGGCGCTACCAATGGACCAATGTGCAGATTATGAGGTACTGAAGAAGCACATCCTCAAGGCCTATGAGTTGGTTCCGGAAGCTTACAGGCAAAAATTCAGGAATGCCAGGAAGAGGGAGAGTGAGACCCATGTGGAGTTTGCCAGAGTGAAAGAAAACATGTTTGATCGGTGGTGTGAGTCAAAAGGAGTCGGGAAAGACTTCGAAACATTGCGGGACTTGATCCTGGTGGAGGAATTCCAGCAGTGTGTCCACGAGGACATCAAAGTGTACCTGCAGGAAAAGAAAGTACCAAAGTTGTGGGACGCAGCCACCATGGCAGATGATTATGCCTTAACCCACCGAATAGGGGTCCACGAACCTAACTCCTCGCCTAGATCTCCGCAGGGGAGGTGGGGAACAGCAGGTGCGGAGAACGACCATACATGGCGGCGGCCTCGAGATGATTATGGGGACAACTATGATACCCCACCTGTTCGAAATCAGAGGGATGCGGGCCCAAGACAAACTTATAGTTCGGGGGCCCCGAGGCAGACCACGAGTTTTTCCTCCAGGCCTACTTGCGCTTTTTGCAAGAAACCTGGACACTTGATGTCCAGTTGTTACCGCATGAAAAGCGAAGACCCAGAGCGGAGTCCGACTACTACGACTCCAAACGCAATGGCCATTGTGAGAAATCGCCATCAAAAGGGTTACCAACCATTTATTTCAGAGGGGTTTGTGTCACGGGATGGAGCCTCGACTAACCGGAAACCGGTTAGGATATTGAGGGACACAGGGGCACATCAATCTTTAATGCTTGAAGGCATTTTGCCATGGTCCGAGGAGACGGCAACGGGGGATAGTGTTCGTTTACAGGGGATCGGGGGCGGTGTTAGTGCTCCCCTTCATGTCATCCATTTGGAGTCCGATTTGGTGTCAGGACCGGTCACCGTCGGTTTACAAGCCACGCTTCCTGTAGAGGGTGTATCTGTGGTTATCGGGAATGATTTGGCCGGGGGTCAAGTTTATGGTAACCTGAGGGTTGGTAAAGAGCCCAGCAGGGAAAATAACGCCACACCAGCTCGGGATGGCGACAAAAGTGCCAAGTTATTTGTAGGGGGACTGAACTTCAAAACAGAGGAAGAAGTTCTGACCTCTGTCTTCAACAGATATGGGCCGCTGGTGGAAGTGCGGTTGGTAAGAGACTGGGAAACGCAACAGTCAAGAGGGTTCGGCTTTGTCACGTTTGCAAGCACAAAAGACGCCAGAGAGGCAGAGAAGAATTGGAATGGCAAGGATTTGGAGGGTCGGACCATAACAGTAGGGAAGGCATTTCGTAGGCGTCGAGAGGTCTACAGGAGAGGACAACTGGGCGGTAGTGTTGGTGGTGGCCGCAATCAATATTATTATGGAGGCTCCCTGAGTTACGGCAGCTCCCGAAGGAAGGATGGTCAAAGTAGTGGCCGAGAAGGAGACCGCTATTCATGGGACTACAGGGACAAGCGGTCCCACCATAATTATTAGGGAAGTTCGGAGAAGTTGAAGCACTGAAGGCGGCGGAGCCGCCGAGCCAAGATTCCTACACGGATTAACCGTGAACGCCGTTCCTAAAGGCGTCCAGGTAGTGAACTTTCATGCACGGACTAACCGTGAACTCCACGTTCCTCAAGGCGCCCATGTAGAGAACTTTCCTGCACGGACTAACTGTGAACTCCACGTTCCTAAAGGCATCCATGTAGTGAATACTTGGCTTGGCCTCCCGGAAAAAGTGCTATCGAGTTGTTTAACTTTGGATCTTTGATCAACCCCTTAACCTTCATTCACAAGAAACTGACAGTCAAAGTCAGAGGGTCATGAGATGGAGTTTGGCTTGGCAGGAGTCCAAGGGGAAATTGAACATGTAAAGGGCAGGGACAATGTCGTGGCTGGTGCTTTGTCCAGAAGGAATTACCTTTGAAAATCTCTGGGGGTTGTGTGAAATGTTGGTGCTTTATTGTTAAGTGATAACTGTGCCCGGGGGGAACTGATAAGGTGGGGGGGTTGAGTTATCTGGTTTGTTTATCCAAATTGGCCGGCAAAGAAAGTTTTCGCTGGGTTCAAACTTTCTTTCTTGAAGGGGGGGAGTGTTACATATTCATGTGAATGTATGTAAATTACCATTCAGGTCTTTGCTTAGCCGTGTGTAATATATTAAGGGTTGTTGTGATTGGAGGGTCAGGAGCCCTTCTGAACAAGTGGCCGGAAACGGAAGTGACCGGAAACGGAAGAGAAAAAGACACGAGGAAAAAAGGACGAGTATTATTCTTCCTCGCCCCGCTCCGACAAAAGGTGGGATCGACCTTGCGCTGCGTGAAAAAGCGGCGTTCCGAAGCCTGTCTGGCGAGAGGAATTACCGGGACGTGTACCTGCCCGGTGGAGACGTCAAGTTGACGTGGGGCCGTGCATCGACCCCGCGTCTGGCATCGTTCGCGGCACCGTCCAAACAGACGCGTGCGGGTCGCACGTTGGGGCCTAACGCGCCTTGCAAGCGGCGTGGGGTTTGGCTTGCTCTACCGTATCCGCTTCGCGTGGCCACGAGGGGCTGCAGCCACGGTGCCTGGTACGATACCTGCCCGGTGGAAACACGTCCACCCGGGGTTCGTTCAACCGCCCGAGTGCGGCGACGGCGACCATCATCTTGGTCAGGAGGGGCCCATAGACATTGTGCGGGACCGAGACCAAAAGGGTGTCGTGAGTACTCACCGGGACACACATGTATAAGATGGCCATCTTAATCCTAGGGAATTGATTGTGAATTGGGAATTGGTGATGATTGTGTATTGTTGATTGCTCGGGGAAAATCTCCGTGGTTGTGTCATTGAAATTGTATGGTATCATTACCATTGGAAATATATCCTTGAACTTCAGTTGTCTCCTGGGTGAAATTCATATGGATTGCGTGGCGAAAGCGCATATATAATACAGCTTGCTGGCGGAGTTCCTCTCACGGTCCGGGGGTCACCGAGACCAGGTATTCACCGAGGGGACCACGTAACATGCTGAACAGAAATATTTGCGACATGCGTCATTGTAAAGAACTCTCCATGGGGAATAAAATATGTTAATGATGATGTCATAGGTGCCTCCATTATGACGTCATAATTCGACAAGTACAAAACTTCATCCGATCAAGATGAAATTTCTTGAGCATAATCTAAGAATAAATTACTTCCGAAAAAAAAAAGATGACATCATCGGTAACGTGGTTCGGCCGCCATATTTTATTTAACACAAAAGCCTTAAAAACCACTGAAAATACATCCTGGTGAGGGTTTGCAATCTCTGATTGCTCTTTTTCTTGTTTATGTAGCAATGTATATTTTACATGGTTAAGAAAAGTGCTTATTGATTTAAAAAAAATTAAAATAAAGAGGAAGAGTTTGGATCTTACGAGTAGCCTTTCTCATTGAGGCATGATGTCCAATAAGGTGGTGCAGCGGTAGTGCACTTGACTTTGAGTAGTCTAATCTGGGTTTGATTCCCGACTAGACTATAAACTAATGGATTGGTGGTTTGCAGGCAAGACGTTACATAACAAAGTACACCGTCCCATGGATGGATATCAAGCCAGTTGTTGTTGCTGTTACCCTGCACCCGTGAAGCGAAAATCGAGCGATCGGTTACAGGCGTACGTACGCACATACGGGTCTGCATTTTTAAAATTCATTTTCTCGGCAAGCATTGGTCCGATTGACATGAAATTTTGCGCCATAGGAACACCTCCTTCTGCAATTTTTTTTAGTGATAATTATGACATCATAGTTCACGTGGTAGGGACGCCATCTTGGAAAAACTTTGCACCTCGATATCTCTGAAACCACTCAATGGAAAATTGTCATTTGTCAAGTACTCCCCATTGGGAATAAGATATGTCAATGTGAGGTCTATAATGTGAGGTCATCGGTGCCTTCATTATGGCATCATAATTTGACAAATACAATGCTTGATCCGATCAGTATGAATTTTCTCTCTTTCTGTAACTTTCGGTCCGATGGAAAGGGAATTTTCACCGTAGGAGCGCCTCATCCTGTAGCATTTTAAAAAATAATACTTTTGACGTCACACGTCACGTGGTAAAGGCGCCATCTTGAAAAAATGAAAAATGTTGCACTTCTATATCTCCGAAACTGCTCCATGGAAAAAATTGAAACATGGCTCATTGGAAAGAACTCTGTATGAGGAATAAGTGTTGATGATGACGACGTTATTAGTGCCTTAATTATGACGTCATAAATCGACAAGTGCAAGGCTTAGTCCAATCAGTTTGAAATTTATCGAGCGTGATATACGAAACAATTATATTGAAGAATGTAAATTAACGACGTCATCGTTCATGTGGTCCAATTGATT
This sequence comes from Myxine glutinosa, assembly GCF_964187855.1. Taxonomy (NCBI): domain Eukaryota; kingdom Metazoa; phylum Chordata; class Myxini; order Myxiniformes; family Myxinidae; genus Myxine; species Myxine glutinosa. The sequence continues at coordinate 109,750,783 of NC_136266.1, forward strand.
GACAGATCGTTCATGTGGTCTGGCAGCAATATTGGATCAAAGAAAAAAACGCTTTAAAAAAACAAACAAAAAAAACAGAAGATTGGGCTCGCACCAAGTTGACTGTGTGGGGTAAATATTCTTTAAATACCATCTAGTTGTTGTTGTGTTGCTCCAGTCAATTCTGGTTGAACAAACCAGCGGCACGGAGACAGCCAATCTATCTCACAGGAGCGACCGAGAGATCCCTCACGTCCAAGATGTTGTGCTCTTGCCTACGTGAAGCCAGGACCACGCAGTCTTGCACAATGTTTTATTATGTGTGGAGCGGCCTGGCAGTGGTTGCAGGTGTCGTCAGTGGTGTCATCGAGTCTATGTTTGTAGTGTAAAAGTTGTGGGTGGTGTTCACAGCAAAGGCATGAAAGATGAAAACGATCAGACCTGGGAAGTAATTTCTCTGGGTTTTGTGCCCAAGATGTTTATTGCGTTTTTATGGATGTGGATGTGGATGTGCTTTTTGTAGTTTCCATTCTTTGGTGGGGAATGTTACGAAGGATGTCACTGCAGTGTCTTTGTGGTATCGTTCTCATGTGTTTAGAGGGTCTGTGGGTGGTTATACATGTAGTGGCATGGGTGATTGGGGTTGGCATTTGCCCTTGCAAGAAGCTGTGTCTAAATGGTCTTTGATTTTTAGCATTTTACCTGTGTGTGGGTGCTCGATGGGTGTTGTTAATGTGCAACCTGCGATGATGCGAAGGGCTTTGTTTTGTATGGTCTGCTGGGTGTTGAGATGTGTATTAGATAGGCAGGAGGCCCAAGATGAGCTGGCATAGTTGATGACTGATCTAATGCACTGTGTGTATGTTAGTGATATTGTTTCTTTGTTGTGTCCGAAGTCGGTGCCTGTGAGTGCATGTTTTCTAAAATATTTGTGATGTGACCTGAGAATGACATGGATGTGTTAAAAGTGATGCGGAGTATTTTTGTTTGGTGTGTGTGGAATAGGGATGTCGTTCAGTGTGATGTGTGGTGCAGCGCTAATTTGTTCCTTGGTGTAATTTGTTAGAAGAGTGACTGTTGATTTTGAGGGGGCTACTTTTAGTCTGTTGATGGTGAGCCAGGTTTGTAGGGTGCTGAGGAAGGGTTGAAGATGTGCTGTGGCAGTGTTGATGTTGCTGCGAGTAGAGGCGATTGTTGTCTATCATCCGCATATGAGGCTAACTGTATGTTAGTTTCGTCTCCAATGTTGAGGTTCTGCATTTCTTCATTGCAGGAATATAACTGCAATGTTTGTCAGCCTTTATTTGGGTTAGTTGTCACTGAAACGGTAAAATATGTGGCACTGTGGTCTACTGGTCTATGAATGCAAAGATGTTCATAAATAAAATGGCTGTGAACAGTACAGTACTGTACTGTACACTGGATACAGTAGACAATGTGACGCCCAGACATTTTACATCTCGCAGAGGAAAGAGTCCCGCTACGTCCTCCCAACGAGTCCCGAGTTACTCTGCCCCACAATCGGTTTGTAAGTACAAGCAAACGTTAATGTCTCAGAGATGAACTAGAACGACACTCTTTGACGTCATGACGTTGACCGATATGCCTCCACCCACATTATTACATCATTATAATACTTGTACCAAGTTTGATTTAAATCCATTCAGCTGTTCTCAAAGTATCACTTTTTTACTTAACATCTGACCTTTGACCTCTTGACCCCAAAATTTAATCGGTACATGTTTAAATCATTATACATACCTGTACCAAGATTTAATTTAAATCCCGTCAGCTGTTCACAAGTTATCAAATTTCTACCTGACATGACGTTTGGCCTTTGACCTCGGGACCCCAAAATCTAATCAGTTAATCTTTATATCACTATACATATCTGTACCAAGTTTGAATTTGATCCCTTTAGCCGTTCTCAAGTTATAGACCTATTACAGACTTGACCTTTGACCTGTGACATCTTGACACCAAATTTTAATCAGTTAACCTTTCCATCATTATACATACCTGTACCAAGTTTGAATAAGATCACTTCAGCCATTCTCAAGTTATAGACCTATTTTGACTTTGACCTTTGACCCAAAGTCTAATCAGTTAATCTTTACATCATTATCCTTTACATAATCTTGAAAATCCTCTGTATCTCTTTGCTGATGACTCTACTCTCTGTCGCTCCATTCTTCATCCCTCAGATCGGCAGTCTGCAGCCTCCTCACTCTCTGCAGACCTGGACAAAATCACAGACTGGGCAAACAAGTGGAACATGTCTTTCAATCCTGACAAATCTCACACTCTTACGATGTCTCTCCGAAAAGACCGACTGGACAACCCTCCCATCCACTTTCTGAATAATCCTCTCCAAGAAGTTCTGTCACTCAAGCTTTTGGGTCTCACTATCTGCCATGATCTTTCCTGGGAAAACCACATTTCAAATCTGGCCTCCAAAGCCAGTCGCCGACTGGGCATCCTCCGTCGTGCGAAGTCCTTCCTTGGCACACCTGAGCTCCTCACCACATACAAGGCTTTCATCCGCAGCTCAATGGAATACTGCTCTCCCCTCTGGGCTGGTGCTCCTGCCTTACACCTAGCTCGTCTTCACGCTGTTGAAACCAAAGCATTCAGAATCATTGGCATCTCCCGCGATGAAGCTAACTCCAAAGGCCTCTCACTCACTCACCGCAGGCAGGTTGGTGGTCTTTCCGTCTTCTACCGACTCCTCTCTGGCCTTGCCCCCCCAGCTCTCTCTGGGCTCTGTCCCACAAATATTCCTACAGGTCGCACAAGATCTGCCTGCAACCCTCTTATGGTCAAACTGCCAAAATCAAGACTCTCTGCTCACCTTCACTCCTTCATTCCTCTTTTCTCCCGCCTCTGGAACAAACTCCCTCACTCTCTTCAATCCCACTCTACCCTCCAGGTCTTTAAAACAGCTGTTCACCACCATCTCTTATCTTCCCCCATCCAAAACCTTGATCTTTCCTACCCCCGCTAATTTCACCCCAATTCCACTTTTTTGAAATACCAACTTCTGTCCTGGAAGTCCTTGGTGTCCTTGTGTTTTATACTTCTCCCTCCCCCCCCCCCCCCCTTCCCACGCCTCCTCCCCCCAAGCCCTCTCCCTTCCACACATCTCCCTGCTCTCAAATGTTGTGTTTGTGTGCTTCCCCTTCTCTCCCCATCTTGTCTTCCGCTCCCTCTTTTTATATTTTTTGTTTGTCTGGTTGATTTGTTTGTGAAGTAAATGTCAGCTCTTTCACGAGCCTCGATTCAGTATACAAAAAAAAAAAAAAAAATTACAATTTGGGGGTTGAAGGGGTATTATTTACTATCATTTATTGCAAATGTACAATATTTCACCTTATTTATGTAAGCTTTCTTAGCTTGGTTGTAGAACCAAATGACCATTTATAACAGTCTATGGGAAATCGAGTTCTCACTTAAAAACGATGGTTCGGAACATGACCTGTTCGTAAGTCGAGGACTCCCTGTATGTACAATTAGAATGTGAGTACGTCTATAAAGGATGTACTATTATAATGCGAGCATGTCTATAAAGTATGTTGTATTAAATGTGAGACTAAAATGAAGGACCATGAAGAATGCGAGTAAAATACATATGTACGTCTATAAAATACATACTGTTATGTCAGTGGGGGTAGTGATATGTAGAGCCAGATAGATCTGTGTAGGTAACGTGCTTCGTCTGTCGCGGTAAGGAAACTACCCTGTAATAAGTTCCATATCTAGGCGGTTTGTCGGTAAGGAGTATACTTGTGAACCTACCAGGAGGTTTGTGTGTTAAGTAGAGTTAGGGATTAAAGAGTAGCACCCCTGTGTCTCACCTGGTCAGCCAAACCTTTGTCCCTTATGGCAATGCACACCTGTAGACACCATAGATAGGTCCCGAGCACAACACTAAACGATTCCCTTCCCCTGACATGACCAGGCAAGGAAACCAAGCCAAGACACCGTCGATGGGCGCCGCCGCCAGTTACACCTCCGACAGGCCTAACCACATTGAGTACCACGCGCTATGACCACGGAACAGGGGACGAGAGTTGGGGTGGCGCGGTAGGCGTGAACCTCCAGCCGGCGAGTCAGTGGAGGGCACTGATTGGGTAACGCGCCAAGGCTGACGTGACGTCACCAGCACGGTTATTTAAGAGAGCGCCAAACGCCATTAGTTAGTGAGTCTTGCGCCATTTGCGTTGGTCTCGAGAGTCTCTTGCGATTCGTGCGTTCTTGCAGCCCTTGCGTCCCTTGCGGTTGGTGCTCTTGTTCGCGCAGCTGGCCTGTTTTGGACATCCGGAGCTTCGTCTTGCGCAGCCCGAGTTTAGTTGAGATATAGCCCGAGTGGAGTTCGCTTGCTGGCACGTTTGCTTCGGGAGAGCTGTCTGCGACGTGGCAGGCAGATCGTGTGGGAAGACCGACCTCGCTTGGAGCCGCTGGCCTGCATTGGACGCGTGGTGCTTGGTGCACGGACCTCATGGTGCTGGAGTGTGGGACCTCATGGGTGCATCGGGGCCGAACGAAGCCACGTGTGGGCAGTGGAGACAAGACGACAAGAGACAGATAAGCCCGAGCTCCGTGTTTACACTTTACACGACGAGACATTTTCTTTCGTATTCATATTCCCTCGTCTGTATTCGAAGTCGGTGTGTGGGATCCCAAATTAGTTACTTTTATTTCATTGCCGTCGCGTTTCATTGTTTCGGGGGTCCGTGAATAAATCTACATTTTTGTACATTCTGATTTGTGTTTGTCAAGTTCATTAATCCCCTTACAAGACCGGAGCTACGTCGGTGCGCTGAAGGTAAGCTTTTGCCGCAGCCTTCCATTTTCCTTCTTCCTCCCGTGTTAGATAGCAAAATCCTTGCTTGGTTATCGCCTCCATTAAATCCGTTTCGGTCCATCCGCGACTTTCTGGTGTTAACCGGGAGTCGCGCGACCATACAATTGGAAAGTGAATGTATACAATAAAACCAAAAAGGTCTATTTGTCGGCTGTATGAACATAAACCTGTTATGTCATCAATGCGTCGTCTGTGCACCAGACAAACCCAAACACCATATGAAAGTCCTTACAAGGGTCTGCAATCTCTGACTGCTCTTTGTAGTCCACCTTGTAATGGCATTCCATCAGTAAAGAGACGTTTAAGTACCAAGAACACAAAACTTGTAGAATTATATCAGACCTCATTTCCTCCCCACACTCCTGCTCCTCCTCTTCCAATTTACCCACCACGCATTCCCACATACATATGAGGATCGCCTCCAACATATTGTCAAGTCCGTAGCCGATGAAGACCAGCCTTGGACAGATAGCTGAACGTTGCTTTAACTCCGAGGCGTATTTCAAAACTTGGCGGGATTATCTTTTCGCACGCGCGAGAAAGGCTCGAAGCCTTATCCGATCGGACGGCCACCACGGCGTTTATTACTCGAATCCACAAACAATTAAACGGACACAACACAAAAGTAAAGTGCAACAAATATTGAATTGAATGAGATAATTGTGAGATGATAAAATGGCAAAAGAAATGTTGAAGTAAAAAAAAAAAAAAAACTATAATTCTTAATTTGAGACGTCTCCACTCAGACACATGAAACAGACAAGGGAATGGTCAAGGAAAATAAAAAGAAAATCCCCCTTTTGATTTGGCATTCAGCTCTGTGGTCTCGAGTACTTTGGTGGGATCGATCGCTGAGAGGACCGCGCGTCGAAGCGCCCGAACAATGGCACCGGTCAATCGTGCCAACACATCAAGCCATGCAGCAGACAGCCAAAGTTCCCCCGCACTATCCCAACCCAGCCAGCACAACCAGGCCCTTAGCTCCCTCGAAGACCACCGAGTCAAAACGACACCCCTGGCTCCAACGCTGCAAGGTTTTCTGGGCTTCGAACAGTTCTCCTCAAATGCACACCAGAAAACGCGATCACCCACCACGAAGCCAGCACCAGAGAGAGAGAGAGAGAGAGAGAGAGCGAGAGGGAGGGATGCACCCTCCTTTGTCGCTCGCTGACATCACACGCAACCAATCCCCGTGCCCCATCACATCAGTCCATCTCCCCGACGTTTACTTGCTGATTGGCAAATGTTCGGGTCTTTGTCGGCATGACGGTGTTGTGGGTGAATGGAGCATTCACTGTTCTTGTTGTTATAGTAATTATTGTTGTAATGGCAGCCCTTTTTGATGAAATAAAACATAAGGGAAAATCACAGGGCAAATTAACTTTATAGACCTACCTAATTAGCATAGCTCCACCCCTCGTATGGAGACACATATACAATCTTATTCTCTACAGATTCCATACTTATGTACATCGGGGTGGGCTTTCTATGCGTCACACGATCAATGCTAAACTATAAAGCCATCCTACCTTTCCTGAGATTCATCTCTACCCCCACAAAAGCAAAAATATTGATTAAACCAATAGAAAATGGCAAAACTTGTACTGATCAAAATACAATCCAGTGACAGGTTGGCCAATTTTTGCTGCCCGATGCCATTGTTTTCCTGAAGTAAAGCAAGCAGTGCCTTTCAAGAGTTGGGCACTGCATGCAATTCTAAAGTCACCTCTAAGAAAACAAAAATGGAATTTTTTAACAGCAATATTATCCCATTGCTGCCTTATGGAACCTGGAAGATTGAAATACATTTAACAAAATGTTTTAAGCTTCCAGTGTAGATGTTTGTGAAGACTAATAAACATGAAGTGGTTTGATTACATCTCAAATAAAACATCCTCAAAAAAGCAAATGCCCAACCACTTACAATCAATGAGGAGATGAACATATCGGAGGCATGGACTCAGACTGGCTGATGACAGACATCCAAAACAAGTTTAGAAATCGACCCCAAGTTTGGAAATTGACCCCAAGGGGGAAAAGAAAGGAAAGCAGGCCCAATAATACTTTCCATAGGACCATCTCAACCGAGGCAAAATACATCACACTTATTATTTGATTTCTCAGATGGGTGACCATCCCCTATCCCAAGGTGGTACACATGGGAATGACATACGAATATGCGGTTAGCTGTATATATATATATATATTGATAAGTAGCCCCAGACCAAAGGGCGATACCTCACATACAGGATGTGATGGGCCTTCTCACTGGCCAAAGGGTTCTCCATTGAAATGCCACAGTCGCCCTCCTGGATGAGCTAAACATGGAAACCAAATGACTAAAACATGGAAGTCTAATCTACCAATAAAAACAAAAAGCTAACCATGTTCAAGGCCACCATATAATCTGTACTTCTAAATGGTGCAGATGCATGGACAGTGATGATCAAGGTCTTAAAAAATAAACTTTTGGGAACTATACAAGACTTGAGAAAAAGCTTAAACATTCACTGATCTTTGCAGATAACCAACACAGAGCTCGACAATACAATACCGTGCTTGAGGTACATCATCAGATCAAGAAGAATGAAACTTGTAGACATCGTTTTTGGAATAAATAGGAGCCTATCTTGTGATCGGTCATGGTATCCAAAACATGCTTTCCATAGTCATGGAGACAACACAACTTGTACAATGACAATCTAGTACATGAAGCAACTGCAATGGTTGAAGATTTGCCAGGTTTTATGACCAACAAGAGATTATGGAAGGATTTGTTACAATGGCCAAGGCCGATTTATAGTGATGATGACTATGAGGGAAGACCAGGAAAGGCTTGCCTACAATAGCCGGATGGCAATGTCTCATCTCCACCGTGCATGCCGAACATAGATATTGATTATATAGAAAGATATAGATATCAATAGAAGATTACAAAACCTGGGCATTCAAAACTGCATCAATTGATCCACAGACCGACCTTCTGACGGCATTGGTAGCATGGGAATAGAAGCTTGGGAGTAGCAGACCGCCATCGTCTGGTCTAGTGCTGGAAGGGCATGGTAGGACGGATGGGTGTGCTGCTGTACAAAGAGGTGGCCAGCTGACACTACACTTGAAACAATCACCTCAACAGCTACACCAAGAGGAAGCTGAAGCTATGAGTGGACAAGGGAAGTTGAGAGCAGAGGTTGGCATATGCAAGTTAACAAACGTGCCACTAATCTAATTTACAACAAACAAACAAATGGAACAACAAATTAGGCAATATATTTATAATTGCCTAAAGTCATATAAGCTCTATTCAACTTAAGGAGTTTCGCATATTTGACAATTTACCAAAAAATAGAGAACCTACCCAGGACATCGAGATTGGTACTGAGAGAGATGGTGGATTAGCAATGTTCTTGAGGGTTAGTGTTGGGAACTTTGACTTGATGAGGCTGAGAACGACATCCACCTGCTCCAAAGTGCCTGCGGCACCAAGCGAGGAGGTCGGAACACAACCATTAAATCAGTGATATAACACACTATCTCATTCTTTAATAAACACTCCAAAACTATCTTGCAGTCATGAGACCAATACCTTCAATATGGCAAACTTGATAGTCAGCCACAAAAGGCAGTTCCATTATGTATATCTGGGCACCAGAGGTCTGCTTGAGGTGGTTAATGAACTTTCCTTGTTTTCCGATGAGTCTTCCAACTGCAGCCTGAAAGAAATCCACACCACAGAACTGTCACAGGTCTACCTCATTGGTTTTGTGATCGTGAAACAGAAAGATTAAATGGAGGTTATAGGTAGAAACCCAAAAGTTAATCTTGAAGACATACAAGGGAAATTTCCCTTCCCCCTCTCCCCCCCCCCCGCCCCCACCCCCACCCCCCCCCCCCCCCAAGGAGAATTGGAGGGGTGGAAAAACACCAGCAAATTTTCTACTATATAAGAGAGCTGTTGGGCTGTGCATCTGTCGCCATTTTTCTCAGAGATGGCTGAACGGATCTTCGTCAAACTTTCAGAGGTTCATCAGTGACTGCTTGGGAGTGTTTTAGGCCAAAAAAAAAACATTTTTGAAAATAAAAGTTCGTTTTTTTGGATTAAAAATAAAAAATCAAATAATTTGCTCTATAGTGCCTAAGCCTATTTGATTATTGACAGTTATATACAAGTACACATTCGCATAAACAAATACAAAACCATTACCAGACATTTGACCACAAATTATAATCAAACAATTGCAGAAGCGGTCGAAGTTGGTGATGAGGCTTCTTATTATTATTCCTGAACATCATCAAACTTAACCCAGAAACGTGATCTACGGTACATTCACCAGCATATATTCAACGAAAAGGTAAAATGATGATTTGACATTTGTGATGGATTCTGATTTGGATGCAATTGCTTTTCCATTATATTTGCCCTCATTTTAAATATGTTAATGTTTCTTTTTCGCTTGAGCAATGCCAGGTACTCCAGCTATAAACGCTTATGTACTTTACTCGGGGTACAAATACAAATTTGTCTGGTGGGTAACATAGGCTATGTGTGGGGAACCGGGAGAGGGGCATGAATTCTCTATGTAAATGTGTACCTTGTAGCACCATCTGGTGATGGTGGCAGAGGGTATTACAATTTCCTTTTTTACCTGGGCAACACTCAGGTTAAAGCCCTCTTTGCACAGGTAAATTTTTCCCACTTCCCTTCCCTCCCTTCCCAAAATCGGAGGGGCCTGTCAAAGCTGCCACCACCCCCTCCCCAAGAGATGTATATGTAGTATATCTTTCCCCTCCCTCTCCCCTCACACCTCCCCCCCCCCCTTCTATTCCCCCACTCCCTTCCTCACCCCTCACTCCCCTCCCTACCCTCCCCTCCCCTCAGCAACGCTGGGTACCCCTGCTAGTAGTAAATAAAAGCTTAAGAGAGCAGCCTGTAGCGATTCGATGATGGATGTACCAAGGCAATGGTTTCATTGTGGAATATGTGGAATCCTCACCCAAAAAGATTAATGATCAAATGGTACCTTTGGAATTTCAACCTCCCAGACATTATGCAAGGGCGCATCGATGCTGGTTAAAGACCCTTCAGGTGGGGGGCAGTCAGATGTGGCACAGCCACTGTCACCGGATCCATCACTCCTAACATCCGAACCTGATTAAAACATGGGGAAAAGCGAAGACTTTCCAAAAAGCAATGAAAAAAAAAATTTGTGCATTTGATCTTGATAGGAAATCATTGAAGTAATTTAAGTCAATGGTACTCGACCTTTGAAGGCAGGGAAAAAATATCTAATAAACAAAGATAGCTGACCTTAAAGTAAAAAGATGGTCCATCAGCAGAGAAAGTCCTCTCTCTATACCTAGGCCCACCAAGATAATAAAATACAAAAGTACATTTTTACCAGCTCTGGAGTCTTCATCCGATGAACAGTCTTTGACTATCCCATTCGTCCTCACAACTCCCTTTATAGATGACTGACCGCTGCTCACAGATTCCTCCGAATCAGATATGCGACGTGTTTGCCTCTGTCCTTTCACCTGTGCAGGTGATGAAGGCACCACCTTTGTTGTTGCAACTTCTATAGCAGCATGTTTTGCAGAGCAAACCTCGGCGGACTTTGCCTCCGGCAAGGTATCCAGGCCATTCACACCAAAATCTAGGCTAATCTTCGACAGCACGTCGGCAACAAGCGACCGAGCTCTGTGCGTTTCTTCCTCTGTGGAGGTCCTGTCCATGACCACTTGCTTTTCCACTTCATCCTCATCCTTATCCTTCCGGCACTTTTCCTCCTCAACATTTGCAACAATCGCAGCCTCACTCGAAGCATCAACTACTTGTACATCAAGTCGAACCGCAGCCTGGTCATCATGAACTTCCTCTAACGCTACATTAGCTGCAGCCCTGTTAGTGGCCTCAATATCAGGTACACTTGCCTCTACATTGACCACACTTGCAGCAACAGTTTCCCCACGTGTTGCTTCATCAACCAGTTCATTAGTCTCTTTGGCTTCCTGGCAAGTACCTATTGTTAACTCGTGTAAAACTTTAAACTTTTCATGTTCATTTTCATAAGCTCGCTCTTCTACATTAGTCTTAACAGCTTCAACTGAAGCTACCTCACTCTCACCTAACCTCATGTCACATTCAAGCACAATCATACTGATCCCCACATCAGTTGCACCTCGAGAACCATCTTCAACCGTAATTTCATTGACATTCGGCATTTCGTCAACACAATTTAATTCAGTATGTACCTGCATCTCATTTTCAAGAACCACAGGTAAAGCAGTTTCAGTTTGAACATCCAGAATCCTTTCTGTCACTTCTGTTTCAATCTCCTTACAGACTATTGAGTCTACTTGGTCTGGGAGGTTCTGCAGCTCAGTGTTATCAGCAGATGTCTTATTCTGTAACACTTTGAGTGTTGCATTAACATTTCTATCAGTACTGGTTTCCTTGAAGGGCAAAATGTCACAATCAGGTGGACAATTTTTGCCATCATTTTGCTCAGAATTCAAACTTGGATGAGCATACACCTGTGCATTCCTTAACTCTGCAGCAAGAATAGCATGGCCGATGATGTGGTCAGGCTTCAGTGGAGAAGCACAACCGTTGAGAAAAGGCTTTACACAACCACTTTCAAAATTGTCCAAGGAGTTTGCAGTGTCATTTCTGGAACCCATCATTGCACTGTGTTCTGGTGAGTCACCAACGAGCTCCTTGTCATTGTCTACGCTGTGACCATGTAGCAATGTGTCACTGTCCGGTGGACAATTGTAATACGGTACATTTTCGTCGGATGCACCAGCTTCACGTGCATTTGCTGTCCATGGTGGAGGCACTCGACCCTTGCATCCATCACGTCGCCTTGTGGTGTACCACCACCAGATGGCACAGCAGGCAACACACGGCACAGCTACTGGCAACACGCGGTGCAGTAGAACGTGGTACATGATTCCTTTAGACAATCTGAGGGGTAGATGAATACATGATTAGAATTGAAAACCCATTTCAGAAAAATACTGTGTTTACAAACCATTACTTAATCAAACGAGGGAGGAGGAGGATGTGGGGATAGAGGAGAAAAGGAGGGGAGAGATGGTGGTGGGAAGAGGAGGAGGAGGAAGAGGAGGAGGATTCCACAACTTTTCCTCAATACCAAAGTAATCAAAGAAAGCAAAAGTACAGTATTTTCCAAAATGGGTGAGTAGAACAACACTTGGTTGAGTGCATACATCCACCAGGCTGAACAGTTTACATTTTGTATCCCACTGATAGGCCGGATCTACATCAGGACCTTAACAAAAATCTAATCGGCTTGTTCTTGTCATGTACCTAACTCATCCACCAAGTTTTGTCATTACCAGTCCACAACCTTTTTGAGATATCGTGCTATATATTTTCTTTTTGGCCCCATCTCACAATGGTGAAGAATGACTTTAAAAATTATAGTATCCAGATCTGGACCTTCACCACAATCTACTCAAGACGACCATTGCGACGTCCGCTCAGAGCCATCATCGCAGCAAGCACACCGGAACCCCGGCGTTCATCCCCTACGATATCCGATGCTGGTCGAATTGGCTTTCCCTGGTCACTCGACACAAGCTGACACCGACACAACAGGCCAGCTTCACGGAGGTCATAATTGATGAAGCCGGGGAAATCCCGCCAATGTACCAACTTATCATGTTTTGAAGAGAGACTAATACAAATTTTGAATTTTTTTTTTTTGTGGTTCGTTGGTTACCTGATTGAATGAATATGAATGAATGATCGTTTTAAGGCCATTCTTCCCCGCTATAGCGGGGGTTAGCCTTGCGGCCCCCATGACAATCATGGTTCCCTGTTTGAGGCAATGTTTTTATGGCCGGATGCCCTTCTTGACGCCAACCCTTGGTCGCCTCTTCGATGCGCAGGGATACGGTGTACCTATTCTAAACCGGGGTACACACCGGGATCATTCATCCCAGCAAGCTGGTACTCAATTTGCCGACCTCAGAAGGATGACAGGCTGAGTCAACCCCCCTGGCGTTAATTCAGCGATCGACCGGGATTCGAACCCAGGATCCTAGGATCCCAAGCCGGCACCCTAACCGCTAAGCCAACGCCAGGCTCTGATTACCTGATTACCCAATTTAAAAAAAAATTGAACTACATTTTTTCCAATTTTTATCCCAACACCTTTTAGAGGCCATTTTTCGAATTGGTGACTAAATTACTGTAAAAAAAGTGATCTTTTATAAATTCCCAAAAATCTCATATTTGGCCAAGGAAACCCATTAGTGGGGTACCCGATTTTTACCCGATCCTAGTGGGAGCCAGCCACCCCATAGGCACCAGCCACCCCCTCCTACCCGCCACCCCCCACCAAAAATATTGGTGCCCGCCTCCCCACCTAACCAAAGAGACAGGTGCCCACTGCCCACCACCCCCAACCTAAAAGACAGGCACCAGCCTACCCACCACCACCAAAAAGACTAAAACAACGACCATAGCTTGCCTCCCCCAAAAAGACGGACAGACGGACGTCTATTACGACTTACGCCATGTTATTACGACTGTCGCTGACAAGGTGTTCCAAACGGCGTAGATCTTAATATTATAAAACTGATGACATTGTGGACTTCTTTGCTGTTCTACCTTTACAGGATGGCCACGGAGATGACTTTTTCTGCTCAACTTGAACCGTTCAGTTGGCCCTCCGCACATTGTGGTCAAGTATTTGTAAATCAGTATCACGAGGATTCCTCACAATCTTGTGTACTCAAAGGGGAAAGACGTTGACAATGTGCAGCCACCTATCATATGGCAGGTACACAGACAACCAGTGTCCCCAAAAGTAAAACAGGTAAAAAGTTTTACTTAACCAATAAACATGGTAACGAATTATCAGGGTTAAGATTTGGATGGCCTGAATTGAAGTCTGCAGGTAAACAAAGCTTGGACGAGTGCCGCACAGCAACGTGCATGGTGTATACTGGGAAAGGTGCAGCGAGAAAGGTGAAAGAAATTGGCAAAGCTTTAGGCGAAAGCAGGAAAACGCCCAAGCTTTAACCATCATCTTGCTATCCAGGCTTTACTATAATATAATGGCTGTACAGGTTGGGACACGCTGGTAACCAACTGCCTGCCCCATTCTCCCATCAATAAGGGGAAGAGTTACCATATGGGGAAGTAAACGGTGAATAAGTTTACACGGATATAAAGAAATTGGGAAAGTTGGGGAAGAGGAGAATTTGGGGGGCAGGAAGTTTAAAAAAATCATGCAAAATATTTTTTTATTATTAAGCCAGTCCAGAGATACCTGTTCGGACGTCAGTTGATTTACTTGTCGCAGGTGTACTCGGAATTTGTCGTGTCATTTATTTCCATCAATGTTTGTATTTTCTCATTCAGGAAGAAGTGAAACCAAATAAATAAATAAAATAAATAAAACGCTGCAAGGTCGTCACCTTGTATTCATTGATTTTAAACTTTTGTAAATGTCCTTAATGTCGGACGACCCTCACCGTGGACCATCGGCGGGATGCATTTGATGTACAAAAGGCGCGCAGGTAACACCGACGGGACGACGAACCCGGGCCTAGTGGAGCCACGCACGGCTCGGGTGCCACGTGGGCCCGGCCCAGCTGGCGGATGCCCACAGCCGAGCGTCTCAGAGCCAGACCGAGGGCTCGCTCTCTCACACACACAAACAAACACACACACACACACCTTTAGCCTCCCCCCGGTTTACCACGGACCCCGTGGTGCACCGGTAAGCGAGGTGTATCGGCTCGGACCCGGTTCTTAGCGCCACAACGCCCCCATCGGCGGAGTAGCCGATGTGCCCGACCTGATACAATGTCACACGTGCGGCGTGCACTTGCTGCCAAACGTGGTGTTGGTTGCATCACACTCCAAAGCAGCAAGCCAAAATCGCGCCCAGCGAAACAAACCGGTCGCACGTTTATCGCGGGAACTCAAATGAGTGTGACAAACAGCCCGAGAGCTCCGGGCCAGGCCGCGCAGCCCGCAGAGGTCGCGCCTTGCGATTGGGACGAGGTGGTGGGTGAGGGTGTCGGGCTCCGAGTGCGTGTACCCTCCCCTGCCGGCTAGCCCACCTCCTCCTCCTCCTCCAGACTCGCCGCACCACCGCGAGAGTTACCCAGAGCCGGCAGGTGTGGGTAGCCGGTGTGCGGAGCTGACCACGTGTATCGCGGCGCTACCTCTTCGAGTTCTGAGCGAAGGCCTCGAACAAACTTATTTATTTCATTCCAGTTTGCACGTCCTTAAAATAGTCTCAAAAGGGGGTGTTGTACAAATCGCGACCGGGAAATGGGCAAAAGTGCGCTGAAACGTCATGAAATGTGACAAAACACGAATAGCTACACAATCCCACCCCCCCTCACCATTATGGGTAATTACATATGGCTTCCAGTTCCAGGGCGCGTATTAGGACACGGCTGCAAAGTCGTTATCGGGCATGAAATTTCGGTTTCATAACAAATTAACGAGTTAATGTGTCCGCATCGAATAAAGTGTACTTAGATAACCAGCAATGTGCCAAAGCGTTGGGCAATCCATGACGTCATAATCATATACGTCTAACTTGAATCGAAAAAGTTAAAAGACCGCGGATTCGTGACGTTTTTAAAAATAATAACTTTGTACACGTGATCGAGGTGGATGAGCTAGAGCAGATTTGAAGTGACAAAAATGGAAAGGGAGAAACACCAACAGCAGAGTAGAGGTGACGGTGGGAGTGAGTCAGTGAGACCAAGGGGAGGGGAAGGCGAAGGACACCTGGGGGTGAACAAGTTCGAGGAAACATGGCAACAAAAAGAGGATTACGGGAGGAGGAAGAAGATTATTAATTGACAGAAGAAGAAGATTAAGGGAAGAAGAAGATTATTAAAGAAAGTAGAAAGAGGTGAAGGAAGGAGAGGAGTAAGGAAGAAGAGTGTGAAGGAAATAAGAAGAAGAAGAAGAGGAATAATGGCGGAAGAAGAAGAAGATATCCTGTTCACAAACAGACAAAGGAGTGAAAACAACCTCCGACCACCTCAGGGCTCAGGTGGCGGAGGTAAAAATGGCGCGATACAAAACGTAAACACAGTTAAAAAAAAAAAATTGATAGTAATATAGGGGGATGTAAATAGTCTGGCTGTCTGAAGGGTGCGAAACAATAGCAATATGGCAGAGAGTGGAATCCTCAGCAAAGAGACAGGCAGGATTTTCCAAGGAATCATAAATGATAAAGGTCATTGATGAAGATGAGGAACAAGCCATTCTAGACGGGGAGAGATGGGATGACCCCGTGAGGAGTTACACACCAACTACAACTACAGCACCACCTCCAGAGAGGGAGATGTAAATAGCACTAACGCCAGGGATGGGATTTGCACTTCTTGCCCATTTCGCTTTACCTCAGCCGGTTGCCCATGCCGCCGCATATGTCATATGTCTAACGAATTCCTTGTTTCAAATCTAGTACGTACGAAGTACGAGGGGAGAATCCAAATAGTTATTCAACAAAAAAAACTATCACAAGCAGAAACAGAACTCCAGTAGTACGAGGAGGCTCACGATCACCGACCGCTGGAGTCAATGTGCAACCTTGAGGTGGAGGATGAAGAAAGCTGTGCGTGCGTTTGTCTGATACTAATAAACCATTTTGGTTCACGGCTACGGGGTAAAACTTTTTGCACCCCATAAAAAAAGATTTTGTTTACAGTAAAGCGTGAAAACAAAATAATGAAGAATTATATGCACAGGAATCATAATGTATATTACTATTAAAGGGATGAAATCTTTTAAAGTGGTATAGCAACATATCGAAATTATTTTTTATAATCTCTTTATTTATGATGGTGCCAACAGTACTTGGATGCGTAGACACTTGTCACGAAGCGAAAATAAAAACATACTGTGTGCACGTTGCATCACGAAAAAATGCCGGAATCCCCACAGCAAACTATACCGACATGGCGATGAAACACCGGCTGGTTCCTTATCCAGTCTTGATGCATTCCACATACGACTAAATAATAAAGGTGGGCGCGATTCGGAAAATTTTAAGTCCGCTTACTAGCCCAGCAGATATGTGAAAAATTTGTGCTTTTGGTGATACAAGCATGAAATTTTGAACACTGATAGAGCATACTACTAGGAAGATTTTTGGATATAGGGGCATTCAAATCTTTTCCTAGGGACAAAATGGCGGCCATTTTAAAAATGGCCGTTTACGGATAATAAGATACACAGTACCGATGTCTATAAAACTAGATTTACTTATTGCTCAAGCACACCTATGATGTTTTTTTCACGTAAACAGGTTGTAAGATCATAATTAAATGTCAACAAACTCACATAACATTTATTTGGTCCTTATTCTTTACAAAAATAATTACTTTTTGAGCTATTTTGAGCAAACTCCAGAAACACAATGGAAATGAAGTGAAAATGCCACATTAACGCTGTGGAAGTGACTTTCACTATAAAACAGTCTACAAAACAGTCTTCCACATGTTTGTGTATATGTAACAGGTGTGTTATTCCTCCTGTATACTATCGTGTGCACTCCCCTGCACAGTGACACAGAGCTGAGCACTGGAGTGCGGCCTTAACACACTTGCACTGTTTCCTGCAACCCTTCTTGCATCCACATCTAATCAATTGTCGGCATGCCTCAGTTGCCTCTGTGAGGGTTGTCCAATATATCCCCCAGCCGTTATTACTCTGTTTCCAACCCCATTCACTTGGCGATGGGAGCTCAGGTGCGCAAATCATCATCTGGCCCCAACAAAAGCCGGCTTGGTAGGCAGCTCTCTTGATGTGTTGTCTGAGGGCTTCTTGCGTTGGTGGGATAGCCTCTATTGATCTACCAGTCTGGGTGAAGAGATGCTTGCGGGCATCGTTAACATGTTCCTGGCTGCTTGTTCGATCGTAGAGCAGAACAACAAAACGCTCCAGTGGATCCATGTTGTCATTTGTAGTTGAAATGGTTGGTGTGGCAGCCAGTGCGCAGAAAGCTGAGGTGACCTCATCATAGGCTTTCCATGTTTCCCATGCTGTTTTCTTCCCCCTTCCGCCGAAGCAGGACACGGTGTCACACCCAGTGAAGGCGTGGAAGAATGGCAACCCTCGGCACTTGTTTGGTCCCAGTGCCACAGCCATCTCGTGAGCTGCCAAGTGCCTGAAATTCTTCCCTGTGCCAAAAGCAACCCAGAGTTCATCGATGTCAAGATATCCAGTTGCTGCCACTGCAAGGATCAAAACATCTGTGTCCACTGTGCGGATTGACACCTTGGTATAGCCCTGTCTGACTGCATCTTGGACATGGAGTAGTATCCTTGTATCTGCCTCCTCGTGACTACACGGGGAAAGACCAGTAACATCTCGTGGCTGTGTACAAAAAACTTCTTTGTGGTTTGTGGTGACGATTTGCTTGTCAGTCTCAATGTTTGCTATCCTCGTTGCTAGAAAGTCAAACAACTCCACCTTGTTCTCGTCTATGCGAAGGAAGGCCTGCCAGTTTCGAGGGATGGAACTAGATGGCTCAACTCGTCTCCTGGTACCTTTACCCCTCGTCTTCCTGGTGTCGGCTTTCAAACTGTCTGGGAAATATTCATCCCAGATAATATCAACCCTGCTCTTATTTTGTATCTGAGATGTGATGTATGGCAAGAATACTAGTGATGCATACTCAGAGAAGGTCTTCGCATTACGAGGTGCCAGCATGTTCACGATGGCTGCTCCATCCAGGATCATGACTTCAACAGGGGGGCTTACATCATCATTTTCCCGTGAGGTGATCAGATCTTCTAAGCACCCAACCAGATCAGACTTGGTTCCAAGCCGGATTTTGCCCATTTGTGACAATGCAGGGGGACAAGCTTGGTTTTCATGTGCAAAGAATTCATCAAGATCTCCATTCCGTGTCTGGGATGCAATAAACAGCCTGGAGAACAGAACGCAGTCATTCTTCAGAGATACCACCTTCAACTCTGTTCTTGACTTCTCTCTGACTGGGGGTCGGCTGAAGAGAGGGAGATTGTTTCTTTTTATTGGGTCAGTGATAGGCTTTGTCTGATGTACAAGCCTCTCGTTCACATATGTGTCATACTGTTCTTTTCCCAGCTTCTCGATCTGGTAAAGGGTGTTGATGACTGCTGGGTCTGCCAGGTCTCTGCTGTCTAGCACCAAGAGATCTTTGCTGTCGTCACAGAATGGGTTCCCCATCTCTCCTATGACACGGGTGAGTGCTCTCACATCTCGAGCAAAGGCTACCTGCGTGTGCTTTGTCTGTTCATGGTGTTTTAGTTCAGTTTTCCTAATTCTTTTTTCTGTTGTGGCCTCGAACTTATAGATCAGTTTGGCCATCTCTGGACCAGACACCATCCATCGGCGCAAAGCTCCAGCATTCTCCGTAAGACCTACAGCCCCCCCATCACCTTTCACCAATGCATTATTTTGCTCGTGTGCCTGGTCTAAGGCTATGGCAGAGAATGCACGTGTAGTCTTCTTCACGGTGAAGTTTCCTGCCAGAAACTGTGCGTATACAGTTGGATGCTTTGTTGCAAGTGTCACCATGTCGCGCAAGTGAACTGGGATCCACCTGGCATAGTTTGTATGTCCCAAGGCGAAGAACCATGGTACAAGCTTGGTCAGAGCATCAGTGTACAGTTGGAAGTTTCCTTCACGGACGGATCTCACATAGATCAGGACTGCCAGTTCTAGCTGCATAATTAGGAACCAGAACTGAAACTGTGGACTTGCATTGGCTTGTTCACCGCACCAGTCATCTAGTGGTATCGTATCCTGTCCCTCATCTAGTCCACTGGTGTACTGGCTGTAGGCTTCCTTCAGGAGAAGATCGAGAGTACTGGCTGTGACTTGGTGTGCTCGTCGTGTGCGTGTCACATGGGTCACTTTCAGGAAGGAATCAGCAGTACCACTTGTAGCAACCCCTGCAAGCATCAGAACGCCTGTCCACCCACTGCTATCCAGAAGGTCACCGAGGGTTTTCCATGCTGCCATCTCAATATGGAGTCCACCAAAGACCATGACGAAGTGATCTTCTCCGTGTGTTTCTGGCCATCTCCATTGGATCTGTTTGGCAAGTGTGTACAGTGGCTGATCAAGTGTGATTACAGGGATCTGACCTGGATTCAGAATATCGATTGCTTTCTTGATGACATCCATGGAGTGACGAATCATTGCCACAGATTTTGCCTGGTCATAGAAGAGAGGCAGCAATGAAGTTAAGGCCACACTACACTCTGGTTCTTCTGGAATAGACTGCTTGCTGGCATGGTATCCAGCCCATGATACTGTCTCGTCTCCCTTAAGTGGTGTGTCAGATAGCAATGTCTTCTCCATCTGCTCCAGCCACCTGTCAAAATGCAAGATAATGAACACAATTAAGAACAAACAAGTCCACACAAGTTAACAAGTCTTGGTTATTTAGGTACACATATAACTGTCCACAGTTCAAACACAATAATCAGTTACCTGTACTCAATCTGCATTGCTTCAGGGATGAGTTGGCAGTTGCTTTTGTTGGGACCCGCTAGCTTGGGTACAGGTGGGTCACATTTACCCAGAACAACAGGAGGTACGATGGTGTATGACTGTGGCAGGTGTGCATCTGTTGTTGATGTGTCATCTGGGTTTACCCGTTGAACTCCACGGCTATCGCTATTTGGGTGCTGGAAAAGTGAAATGCCAGTGCCATGGAAGGAGTCGTGGGCACTTGTTGAACTGGGGTTATGATCAATGTTATCCACTGCCCCAGTTGTGAAGAGGTCACTTTTTAGCTCAGGGGGGCAAACTGTACCCTCATTTTGGAAGAAACGGCAGATTCTGTTCCCCAAGTCCGTGGAGATGCTAAGCACCCTGTCATAGGAGATCGAGAGACCCAGGTTGAACATAGTATCAACCAGGTCTCTTTTTCGAGTCTTTGTGTGGATAAGGGTGCCCAGGTACACAGGCAGGGGAGTCTCCCGATTGTGACTGTGCCTCGTGGACGTGGTAGTACTACTACTCTCTCTGCGGCGTGAGTAACTGTTGAACATAAGGAGTTGTGAGATTGTGAGAGTAGGTGTTGATACCGACGAGTGGCTTGACTGCTCTTGGATGTTAGGACCATTCAAGATCATAGAAACTAGTGATACAAGCGAATTAGGTACCGAATGTTCTTGGCAGTGGGCTTCAAATGAACCACTAAATGTTGAGTTCATTTTCAACATGTCTCTACGAACTATATTTGCGGCTCTAGCAAGACAAACTCCATCACTGTCAGTGTCGTGATCACATGCCTTCTGAAGGGCTGAGCCAACATCCTGGTTGAAAGCAAGCAGAATATCTCGACCGGACATGTGCTCCTCTAGGTCTGGAAAATATGTCATGATTCGATCTTTGAGTTTGGTGGAGTGGACACGCCTGGTCAAGACTGTTCCAAGCTGTTCCAGCCTGGTGGTGTATAGTCTTGCTAGGTCTACCAGCTTGAACACTGGTGTCACAAGAGCATCTGTGCGGGCATCATCGATGTAGGACACTAGCTCTCCAAGTGCTATACCGTGATTGATATCATCTTGTTCATTCAGTGTTGTGCTTGTGGCCCTTGCTTTGTTATAAAGTGACACCAGACACTTCACGTGGTACTGTGCATCTTGTGCTATAAGGTCACCTGCACTCAGTTTAGCAAGAAGTGCCTGATCTCCTAGTTTCAGGGCAGCTGTCCTGACATGTTTATCGAGGTCGAAGGTGGAAGCTTTTCGCAGAGAATTAGTACCCGCTGGTTTGTCACAAAAGAAACACTTTTCAGGCTGTGGCTGTGTGTGGTCTACATGTACTCTGTGACGGGTGTACTTTCTTGAGACACTTGCGGTTTCTTCACTAGACGTTTCTCTTTTTTGTGCCCGATGCAGTTCAGTTTTGTTGTATTTCAGTCTGCATGAATCATGCCACTTAGCCTTGTGGCTCTGGAAGGTTGACTGGATACCTTCACCATCGTCCAGGCGGGACAGTTCTAGAGATTTTGGCAGGCAGCCCATCTGGCTGAAGGTGAGGAGATAATCTGCAAGAGTTTGGTATCCGGACCCTGTGGTTCGCTTGGAATCAGCTGGACAGGCAAGGGCCTCATCGGTGACCTCCTGACATAACACACACTTCTCCCAATCTGTCAGATAAGGCATGTTTGTTCCAGATGTACTAGGGCTTTGGGGGTCTAATAGCTTGAAATTTTTGTTGGCCATTGTCAATTAAGCATCCACCACCACCATCCAATCAATATACAAATTGGGAACCAAATCTAGGTAGCTACTACAGTCAATGAGCGAAGGTGCAGTGCAGTCGAGTTATCAACTGAAAAAGAAATACATACATTATTATCATAAATATAGTAATTCGCTTTCGTAACTTTTCACTAGCCTTGCATTGTTCCTTATAGTCACCTAGTCTATGATAGGAAAGTTCATAAAGCTACATCAAAGTTGTTCATATAAAGGTATTGAACCAAAATTACACCCAGGAGAAATCAGATAGTCATGCAAAGTTAAATAATTAAACCGCTAGACCAGTCCTGTCTATTGCAATGGTAAACCATTTGTTCTGCCCCTTATAGGCCACCGTAGATTCCAATTTTGAACCCAGTATGAAGGTATTGCATAGCATGCACATGACAATTTATAATATGCTCATTACATTATTGTGTTTCAATAGCAGCACAAATGACAAGTCTGAAATAATAGGTAAATATGTCCTTCTTAGCCGCCATTTTGTAAAATGGCCGCCATTTTGGGCCAAGGAGAAATCTGGAATGCCCCTACATCCAAATTTCACTGTAAGGGTATGCCCTAACTGTGTGCCAAGTTTCATGCTTGTATCATCAAAGGCACAATTCTACCACAATTCTTCACATATCTGCCGGACTATACCGCTTATCCGCTCCGCCAGCCCGTGTAGTCCGATTCGCTTATCCGCTTCAGCGGCCGAAAATCTTAGTCCGCTTACCGCTTATCCGCTTATCCGCTTCGATTCGATTTTTTAAAAGCGCTTCGACGTTTTTAAAGCGCTTTTTGACGTTTCTAAAGGGAATTTAATGCGTTTTAAGCCTAAATAGCCATTTCTAACTACTACAAAGACAAACAAAGCTTTTAAGATCAAAAATATACATTTTTATTTAAATAAAATTTATTCAAAATTTATTGAAATAAAGTTTTCCACTCGACTCTACTCTACTCTACAGTTAATTTAAATATAATTTTAATATATGCAAGTTACATTAAAGAAACTAGGGCGTGCCCGCGCGTACGTGCTTGCCCGTACGTGCTTGCCCGTACGTGCGTGCAAAAAAACATGCGTGCAAACAACAACAAAAAAAAACTTTGAAACCACGTGGCAGTAACGACCACAGAACCCCCCCCCCCTCTATTTACATGAAATGGTTTGGTCCATTCGCAACGACCACAGAACCCCCCCCCCTCTATTTACATGAAATGGTTTGGTCCATTCGCAAAGCCAAAGCAAACGGCTTGCGAGTACGGTGACCATACCTTGGGAACCACTTGTCCGATTAATTTCAAACCTTGAAAAGGCACATCCTCGGGTCCCCAGCAATATACCTGGCAAGTTTCAAGTATATCGGACCAGTAGTTGTCGAGAAACAGCGGTCACAGACAAACACACACACACACACACAGACACACACACATACACACAGAGATTACTGGAATTATAGATAGATATCAATTTGCCCGTCCTTTCTTTGACAAGAGAGTCTACTAGTCAACAGACTAGCAGTCTGTTGACTAGTCCTCGTCTTCCTCCTCCACCTCGTGGGCCTTCTTGAGGAATTGTCTGTGTCCATTGTCACGTTGATCTCAGCCGACTCGATTGAGTCCAGTGACATCCTGTTCTCGCTGCGCGCGAGCTGAGGGGTCAGGGCGCAGATCTCCTGACTGTCCTCCACGTCCCCCATCATGTTGACCGCCGGGTTGTGGATGTCGCTGTGCTGGGACTGCTGGTTTGCGTCGCTCGTGTGCCTGTCCCTGGCACTGCCGCTGGGCTGGAGAGTCAGAAATCTCTCCATCTTGACGTTATTGCCGCTCTAGCGTCCAATAAAATATTCAGTTTTCACTTATTATTCACTTAAATAAATATTCACAATTCTAGAGTAACGGCTCAGGCTAACAGCTGATTTGGCGAATCGCGATGCGCTTTAATTTTTCGGTAGTCCGCTTACGCTTATCCGCTTCGGTTTCCGGGGGTTGTTCCGATTCGCTTATCCGCTTCGAAAACGTTAGTCCGCTGCAGCGGATAAGCGGATAAGCGGACTTTCGAAGCGGACCGCCCACCTTTGCAGTAAATAATATGCTGTTCCACAAGGAATGCAACTCAAAAGGTATGGGATCGTGAACCACCGTTCTTTGGTGGCGACGTTATTCGCTCTTTCACACTGTACTGAAACGGAAAATCAAATACGACATCGGAGTCCACATCAGAGACAGAAGGAACCTGAATAAGCAAAGAGCAAAGATGGCGTCATCATGAGGAACCTGGATAGGATTCTGGTTTCAGCGTTACTCCTCAACCGTCAAACCCATCCAGGTGTAGCCAAGTTAACCTTCCAGAAAAATCTCCGCAAGAATTTACTTCTCCTTGGACAGATAGACGAAGAAAGAGAAAACTAAAGAAGAAGCAAGAATTAGAATGAATAAGGAGAAATATGAAAAAGTAGAAAGAAATGTGAAAGGAACAAAGATCCGTAATTTGTAGTAATATAAATATCCCGAGTAATATAAAGTTGTGGCGGGCACAAGGGGCAATAATACCGCGCACCAGTGGGTGGCGCGAGCGTCCAGGCGGGGAACGAGTCACGAGAGCACATGCCCCGGCTTTCGACCGATCGGCCACGCCCGGGGACTAGGCGTGGCCTCGGGACATATATGCGAGCTCCAAGCTCGAGCCCACCCAGTGCTGAAGTACGAGCTTTGAATAAAGACTCTTTGTTATACCAACGCGTTGTGGCCTACCTCTCTGGCAATCGAGTCGTGTGTGCGCAGCACCACACTGGTGACCCCGATTGGTTCAGCCGTTGCTGACCACCGAACGCACCATGGCCACCAACGCCGTCGCAGTCAAACTCCCGGAGTTTTGGGAAACGCAAGCCGACGTTTGGTTTTTGCAGGCCGAAGCTCAATTCCACCTCCGAGGCATAACGGCGCACGAGACCCGGTACTACCACGTGGTCGCCGCCCTCGGGCCCGGCACTGCCGCCCGAATCGTGTCCATCCTTCGGCGCCCGCCGGGCGACAACAAGTACGAGGCACTCAAACGTCTCCTCACCACCACGTTCGGGCTCACGGAGATCGAACGGGCAGACCGCCTCCTGGACCTTCCCGCCCTCGGCGACACACGACCATCCGTCCGGATGGATTCCATGCTGTCCCTGCTTGGAGACCAGCCCCCGGATTTCTTATTCCGGGTGCTTTTCCTACGCCAGCTACCTGCACAGGTACGCCTCGCGCTGGCTGGTTCCAAAATAAAGGAACCCCACGCCCTGGCCGTAGAGGCCGACAAGTATTTCGCGGCCTGCGACACGCGGTCGGTTTACGGTGCTGCCGTAGTGGATCCCGGTGCGGAGCCTCCAGCGCCCCCGGTTTCCCTCGTGGCCGCTGCTACGCCCCGTCCACTACCGCCGCCGCCACCACCACCGCCGCCGGCACGGCCGCCGCGGCCGTTACCGCCGCAAACCTGGTGCTACTACCATGCCAGGTTCGGCCGCCAGGCTAAAACGTGTCGCCCGCCGTGCTCTTTTGACGGGTCGGGAAACGACCGACGCTCACTTGCGGCCATGAGCGTCAGCCATTCCGGCAGCCTCCTGTTCATCACGGACACCTTGTCCGGGCACCGTTTTCTTTGCGACACAGGAGCGCAGGTAAGCGTCCTCCCCGCCTCCGCGTCCGACAAGCAAACCGCGGGCCGGGGCCCTGCTTTGCTTGCCGCCAACGGTACACCCATCCGCACATTCGGGAAGCGTTGCCTCTCCCTGCGGTTTGGAGGGCAGCGCTTTCAATGGTCGTTCGTGACAGCCAGCGTGCCAATGGCACTGCTCGGTGCGGACTTCCTATGTGCGAATGGGCTGTTGGTCGACGTGAAGCGCAGACGGCTCGTCCAAGCCGAAACCTTCAGCTCGCTCGCTTGTTCGCTGAGCGGCTCGTTGAGCGGCTCACTGAGCGGCTCAACGAGCGGCTTGCCAAGCGGCTTGCTGGAAGGTTCCGTCCCGGCGAGTTTAGTTTGCACGCTTCCGGCAGCGGACGACTTTACCCGCCTCCTCGCCAGTTTCCCGGCCCTCACGCGGCCCACCTTCTCAGCGGTGGCCGTTAAACACGGGGTGGAGCACCATATACCCACGGTCGGGCCGCCGCTCTATGCCCGGGCACGCCGACTCGAACCCACAAAGCTCGCCATGGCGAAAGCGGAGTTCGCCACGCTGGAGCGGCTGGGGATCGTACGGCGCTCCAACAGCGCTTGGGCTTCTCCTCTGCACATTGTGCCGAAGCCCGGCGGAGGATTGCGGCCGTGTGGGGACTACCGCCGGCTCAATGATGCCACCACCCCCGACCGCTACCCGGTCCCGCATATCCAGGACTTTTCCGCCCGGTTGGCAAACACGACCGTGTTTTCCAAGGTAGAGCTCATCCGGGGCTACCACCAGGTCCCCGTCCAACCGGACGATGTCCCGAAGACGGCCGTCATCACCCCTTTCGGCCTCTTCAAGTTCCTGAGAATGCCTTTCGGGTTGAAGAATGCGGCCCAGGCGTTCCAACGGCTTATGGACAGCGTCTTGCACGACTTACCTTTCCTCTTTGTCTACCTGGATGACATCCTAGTCACGAGCGCGTCCTGGGAGGAGCACCTGCTCCACCTCCGCACGCTTTTCGAATGCCTGGGCCAGCATGGCCTAATCATCAACCCCGCCAAGTGCCGTTTCGGCGTCGCCACCATCGACTTCTTGGGGGCACCGCATCACCAGGCACGGGGCCGTCCCTTTACCGGCCAAGGTGGAGGCGGTCAGGGATTTCCCGCGGCCCTGCACGATCAAGGGGGTCCAGGAGTTCCTGGGCATGGTAAATTTTTACCACCGCTTCGTACCCCACGTCGCCCAGCTCCTCTGCCCCTTGCACGAGGCCCTCCGGGGCTAGCCGGGCAAAGGTGACATCGCCTGGTCGGAGCCGATGGCTGCGGCGTTTGCGGGCGCAAAGCTGGCCCTGGCCGACGCCACCATGCTGGCGCACCCGGCGCCCGATGCACCGATCGCCCTCACCACCGATGCGTCGGACTACGTGGTGGGCGCGGTGCACGAGCAGTGGGTGCATGGTGCTTGGCAACCGCTGGCGTTTTTTAGCCGGCAGCTTCGCCCGCACGAACGCCGCTATGGCACCTTCGACCGCGAGCTGCTCGGGCTCCACCTGCTGGAGGGCCGCCCGTTCATGGCTTTCGTCGACCACAAGCCCGTTGTGTTCGCGATGGCCAACGTCGCCGAGCCATGGTCGGCACGGCAGCAGCGTCACCTCTCTGCCGTGTCCGAGTACACGACGGACATCTGTCACGTGGCGGGTAAAGACAACCCGGTGGCAGATTGCCTTTCCCTTTCCGTCGTGCACGCGGTCCACCTCAGGGTCGACTATACCCGGATGGCGGAGGACCAGACCGCCGACCCCGGCGTCCAGGCCTTGCGGACCGCCGTCACGGGCCTCCGCGTCACCGAGGTGCCGTTCGACGCCGCGGGCGCGGCCCTCCTAGGCGACGTCTCCCTCGGCCGGCCTCGCCCCATCGTGCCCGCTGGCTGGCGGCGCCCAGTTTTCGACACCATCCACGGCCTGTCCCACCCGGTCACGAAGGCATCCCAGAAGCTCATCGTGGCGAAGTTCGTCTGGCATGGCCTCCGGAAGGACGTCCGTGCCTGGGCCAGGACATGCCTCGCGTGCCAGCGCGCAAAGGTCCACCGCCACACCCAGGCCCCGTTGGCCCCGTTTGCGGTGCCCGAGCGTCGGTTCGACCACGTGCACGTCGACTTGGTGGGACCTCTGCCCCCCTCGCGAGGGTTCACCCACCTCCTCACCATGGTGGACCGCACCACACGGTGGCCGGAGGCCATCCCATTGGCGGCGATGTCTGCAGCTGATGTGGCGCAAGCCTTCATCGCCACTTGGGTTGCCCGGTTCGGTACCCCCTCGGACATCTCGTCCGACCGTGGCCCCCAGTTCACCTCGGAGCTCTGGGCCGTGGTGGTGCAAGGGCTCGGGGTGAAACTACACCGCACCACGGCCTACCACCCCCAGGCCAATGGCCTGTGCGAGCGCTTTCATTGCTCAATGAAGGCCGCGCTCCGGGCCAGCCTCCACAACGGCGGCTGGGTCGACAGACTCCCCTGGGTCCTGCTGGGCCTCAGGACGGTGCCCAAGGACGACCTGCGCGCGTCCTCGGCGGAGCTGGTCTTCGGGCAACCACTGCGGGTACCGGGTGAATTTATCCCCGACTCCACGGCTACTTGGTCCGCGGCACAACAGCGCTCCGCCCTTCAGGAGACCGCCCGGAGGTTCGCCCCGGTCCCGACGGCACACCACAGTTGCCCGCCTTCCCACATCGCCCCGGAGCTTCGCACGGCGAAGTACATCTTCATCCGGCATGACGCCCACCGGGCACCGCTACGGCCCCCGTATGACGGGCCCTTCCGCGCGCTGGAGAGCGGGGACAAATTTTTCACCATCGACATCGGCGGTGCCCCGGATCGCATCTCCGTGGACCGCCTCAAGCCGGTCCACCTCGATCCGGACCACCCCCCGCAAGCAGCTCTGCCTCCGCGTCGAGGCCGCCCCCCGGCGGTCGGACCCCCGGCACCCCCCAGCCCCGCCATCCCGCTACCCCCCAGCCCTGCACCCATCGCCAGGGGGCGTTTCGGCCGGGTCGTCCGGCTTCCCCGCAAACTCACCCTTCATGTGCGCGGGAATTCTGGGGGGGCGCGTGTGGCGGCCACAAGGGGCAATAATTCCGCGCACCAGTGGGTGGCGCGAGCGTCCAGGCGGGGAACGAGAGCACATGCCCCGCCTTTCGACCGATCGGCCACGCCCGGGGACTCAGCGTGGCCTCGGGACATATATGCGAGCTCTAAGCTCGAGCCTGCCCAGTGCTGAAGTACGAGCTTTGAATAAAGACTCTTTGTTATACCAACGCGTTGTGGCCTACCTCTCTGGCAATGGAGTCATGTGTGCGCACGACACATCAAATACTACATCGGAGTCATCAGAAACTTCAGAAGGAACCTGAATAAGCAAAGAGCAAAGATGGCGTCATCATGAGGAACCTGGATAGGATTCTGGTTTTAGCGTTACTCCTCAACCGTCAAACCCATCCAGGTGTAGCCAAGTTAACCTTCCAGAAAAATCTCTGCAAGAATTTACTTCTGCTTGGACAAATAGACGAAGAAAGAGAGAAATAAAGAAGAAGCAAGAATTAGAATGAATAAGGAGAAATATGAAAAAGTAGAAAGAAATGTGAAAGGAACAAAGATCCGTAATTTGTCGTAATATACAGATCCCTAGTAATATAACGTAAAGATACTTTATATTGTGCGCTTAAACTTAAAGTGCCACGTACCGGTATCTTGTTTATTTATTTGAATGATTTAACATTTATGGCCCAAGTTTGTGACATGTTGAGGCCTGAGGGCTAGGGTTGTTAAATAATTAAGCAATCTAATATATAAAGAAGAAAGTTTGTTTGTTTATTTATTTGCTTGTTTTTTTTAAGCATTCGGACCCTGCAGGAACCAGTGTGGCCAAACTTGGCATGGACTCCTCTATCATTCAGAGAAAGGTTGAGGGCTATGTTTGGATAGAAAAGAATTGACCCCAGATACAACAACAAACAAACAACAGGCATTTTAAGGCCATTTTCCCTGCGAGAGCAGGGGTTAGCCTTGCGGCCCCCATGAAAATCTTCTCCATTTTGCCCTATTTTCTACATCTCCCCTTGTTAACCCCCTTGCCCACATTTCTTCTTCCACCACCTTAAGCCAAGTCTTTCTCGGTCTTCCCCGTCCTCTACCTCCTTCTACATTCATTTACATCACTCTTCTCAACCAGTCACTTACAACCTTCCTCAACACATTGACCAAACCATCTCAACCTGTTTCTCTTCACAGCATCCATCACAGGCTATATTCCCATCATCTTTCGCAATTCATTATTTGTCTTCCTCTCTTTCAACGATACTCCGCACATCCACCCAACCATTCACATTTCCACCCTTTCCAGCCTTCGTTGCTGCTCTACGTTAATTACCCATGTCTCGCTCCCATAAATCATAACACCTCTCACACATGCAGAATACACCTTTTCCTTCAGCTTCAACAACACTCCACTCCTCGTCAGCATGCCACTCAGTTCCCGAAACTTCTTCCATGCACATTTCACTCTAGCCACCGTTGCCGAGTCTGATCCACCTTCTCCATTCAGCATGTCTCCGAGGTAGCAAAATGTTTTCACACCTTCTAGCTTCACGCCGTCTCCAAGATCCAACTCAACATTTCCTCCATCTGCAGAAACCTCTGTGCACACCTTACACTTGAATGTAGCTGCTACACTGGTTAATGACCCTCTCAGACCACTACATTTTTGATGAACCCACTCAACGCACATTGTACATTGAATGGAGTTCAATCCGACACCCTTCCTGCACACAGCACACGGCCACTTCCCAGTTCTTTCCACCTCACCACATGCTTTACCACTTGCCATCACCTTCGTTTTTCCGATATTCACCTTCAGATCTTTTGCCACCAAACATTCCTTCCACTTGTTCATCTTCTGCTTCAGTCCATCCATACTCTCCCCAATCAACACCAGATCATCTGAATACAACAACTCCCACGGTAAACCCTCCTTTACGTTCCGTGTCAGCACCTCCATCACAGCTACAAATAGTAGTGGACTTAGTACCAACCCCTTAAGAACTCCCACCTTCACCTCAAACTCACCACTGTTCCCGTCCTTCGTCTTTACAGCTGTGCGCTGTCTTGTACATTGCCATCACTACTCTGATAAATCGTTCCTCCACTCCTAACTTCCTCAATGCCCATGTCACTACTTTGCATGGAACCATATTGAATGCTTTCTCCAGATCAACAAACCCAAGAAACAACTCCTTCCTCTTCTCCATGTACTTCTCCTGCAACTGCCTCACAATGAAAAGCGCATCTGTCGTTCCTCTTCCTGGCATAAATCCAAACTGCATTGCGTCGATCTTCACTTTCTTCCTTATCCTCCTCTCCAACACCCTTTCCAATACCTTCATTCCATGCTCTAATAACTGTATCGCTCTACACGAGCCACAGTCCAGAGGGTCACATTTCCCCTTGTATAGAGGGACGAGGGTACTCAGTTCCCAATCCAATGGAATGCGGCCTTCTTTCACCAACAGATGACATATCTCTCATTCTCTTCACACCCCAACTTCCTGCTGCCTTCAGCATATCTCCCACAACTCCCGTCGGCCCTCCTGCTTTTCTACTCTTCATTGCTTTTATTGCTTCCTCAACTTCCTTCTCAGTTATCTTCTCTGCCGGTCCTAAAACTGGGTTACTCTCTATGTTGCCATCCCATTTATTTTGCATTTGCATTCAACAACATTTCCATATATCTCTTCCATCTTCCTTTAATTCCGTCTGGGTCCACAACGATTTGTCCCACGTCATCCTTCAAGCAACTCACCCCCATCACATCACACCTCTCTTTCGCTTTCTGCTTTGCAATCCTGAATCCCGCTCTCTGACCCTCTTCCGAATCCAAGCATTCTCCGAACATTTTCCTCTATGCCTCCTGTGCCTTTGCAACCTCTTTCTTTGCAGCCTTCTTGGCTGCCTTATAACTTTCATGCTCTGTTTCTTCTGCCCCCGTACCCTTCGCCTTCTGCCACTCCTTGAACTTCTTCCTCTTCTCGTCAATCCTCTTTCCAACTTCATCATCCCACCACTATGTTTCCGAGTGCCTCGGTGGTCCTTTTGTCCATCCACATACCTCACCAACGGCTCCCAACAGACTATCTTTCATTGACATCCAACCACGTTCAAGCTCAACCACATCATCCTCTACCATACTCAGCCTCTCTTTTAATGCCTCCCTTACAGTCACCTCTTTCAACCTCCACACCTTCATTCTCGGTTGGAACTTCACCCGCCGAGCTCTCCTCGCACCTTTCACCCTTATGTCGCAGACAAGCAAGTGGTGCTGTGAAACAGCCTCCTCCCCCGGGATCACCTCTGTGTCCCGGAGGTGGCCCCAATCTCGCCTATGCACCATCAGGTAGTCAATGGTTGTTGTCGACCCACCTGACATGTATGTAACAAGCTTATTATCCACTTTCTGGAACTGAGTATTACAAATCAACAAACCTGCTCCATCAGCAAACTCCAAAATCCTTTCACCTTCTCCATTCCTCACACCATATCTGTAACCCCCATGAACTCCCTCAAAACCATCTATACTCCTTCCCACATGTCCATTTCGGTCTCCTCCTACCACAACAACTTCCTCATCTTTCATGTTTTCCATCAGCTTCTCTATCACACACCAGTACTTGTCCTTCTCTTCATCGCTCTGACCGATCTGTGGAGCATATCCTGAGATGACGTTCACTCGGAGCTTTCCAATCATCATTCTCACCACCATCAACCTTTCACTCACTCTAGTCACACTCACCACACTGTCTACAAACTCCTCAGAACACAGGACACCAACACCATTCACATCTTCCGGGCACCCTTGCCACACAAACTTGTATTCTGTCCCTGCCAACCCTTCACCATTCTCACACCACTTCCCTTCCATCTCAACTCCTGCACACAACATATGTCCACTCTTCTACTGACCAATACTTCCACCACTTCTCCTGATCTTCCTGTCATTGTCCTTACATTCCATGTCCCAAACCTCAGAAACCGATCTCCACGTGGGGCATCAGACGTTTCGTCGTCATAAATGGAGTGATTTCCACCCTTACTTCCATCGGGTTCCCCACCTTGATTTTTGACGAGAGGGGGTGAGGACCCCCACGGGGTACTTCGGGCTGTACCCTGCCCATTTGTAATTGTCATGGTTCCCTTTTTGAGGCAATGTTTTATGGCCGGATGCCCTTCCTGACGCCAACCCTTTTAGTCGCCTCTTACGACATGCAGGGTTACGGTGTACCTATTCTAAACCGGGGTACACACCGGGAAATTGACCCCAGATAAAACCAGATAATTGGCCTTTCGGCCTCCAACGGGTCCTGTGCTTATGCACTGCCTGGGGGTTTTTTCCCCCCAGGGAGCAATTGAGTAATATGTATTATGAAGATCATATGTCGAGGTTGGAAATAGTGATTTGTTGCCAACCACAAAAGTTAATTATTATGGTGTTACACATGCGCACCTGTGTTCTGTTTGTATGTTTGTTACTTGCGAAAATCGAAGGTTTTCAAGCATATTGGTTGATCTTGTGCGTTATTCGACATTCTCTTTGTCTGTCTGACTCATTCTCTGTTTGTATGTAAATCGCCTCTAGGTCACAATTTTAAACTGATCTTTACAAAACTTCACCAAATGGAGTTGGCCACAAGGAAGAAGCCTCTTGATTTTGAGGTCCAAAGGTCAACATAGGCCAGAGTTCAACAACTTTGTTACATTCCTAAAATCCTCAATTTTCATCAGATTGACTTGAAATTTGAAGAGTTTTCGTATATCAGGTCACTGAATTCAACCACCAATTATTTTAAGGTCAACATTGGCAAAAAGGTCAACATAGGCTAAAGGTCAACAACTAATTGGTATTTCTAAAATCCTCAATTTTCATCCGATTGACTCGAAAACACACATACACACATATAAAAACCAGTGCATCCCGTAAATGTACCTGCCGAGATTAGAAGGAGGGAGCGGCCTGATGGAACTCAACCAGGTGCACAGAGCGACGAGTGTAGGAATAGCTGGGTATGTGCAATGCTCAACAGACTATCAGAAGCAATTTGTAAACAAACATGAACACAACAAACCTGAAAAAGTATCCCTAACTCACCTTGCAAAGAATTTCCAAAAACAGGTGCGAATAGAAGATGCCACACAGGAAAATGGAACAGCAACAAATACAGCCCCAGTGATTGCATAAAAAGACAACATAAATATATAAAAAGAAATATCAAGAAGTATACACCAACAACTGAGAGAATGACAAAAGAGCAGGAGAATACAAAAAAGAATTGGACAGATTGGGGATAGACAAAGAAGGTTCACTGGAATGGCTAAGAAGAGGTCAGCTCAACTTGGACGGCGAATTAATCATAATCAATGCCCAAGATCAAAGACACTACACCAATGGATTAAAAAAGATAGTGGGACTGAGCCAGGCGGACAAGTGTAGATTCTGAAAGACAGAAACAGAAAGTACAAGTCACCTGCCCTGCAAAAAATGAATGCAAAAAGGTGACCCTCTGGATGCAAAAAACAATGATCAGAACAACTTTACACACAACAGCACAACAAAGTATGCAAAGTGATTCATTATCATATCTGCAAAAAATGAATGCAAAAAGGTGACCCTCTGGATGCAAAAAACTATTATCAGAACAACTTTACACACAATGGCACAACAAAGTATGCAAAGTGATTCATTATCATATCTGCAAAAAATTAAACATCCCAGTACCAGAAAACTCATGGAAACACGAACCAAGGGCAATCATTGAAAATGAAGACGTCATGCTCACGTACGACCTGATGATTCCATCGAGCGTGAACATAGAAAACAAACAAAGCATTGCGTCTGGACATTGTACTCAAGAACAAAAAGGAAACGACAGCATTGATGATTGTGATATCAGTACCAAGCAATTTTGGCCGAAACAACACAGAAATCAAGACTAGAACGGCACTCAGTGGAGACGACAACGGCCTCCACCTGGTCGGCCATATCACTCGATGGTGAAGAATCACTTTAAAAATTATACCAACCGGATCTGTATCCGGATCTTCACCAAAATGTAATCGATCCTTCCGTGTCAAACACCCGACCGGTCCACCGAGTTTCGTTCAAATCCGTCCACAACTTTTTGAGATATCCTGCTATGTATCGTTTTTGGCCCCCTCTCCCAATGGTTAAGAATCACTTAAAAAATTATATTAGCCGAATCCGGATCTTCACCAAAATCTAATCATTTCGTCCTTGTCACATCCGCTATATCTCTGCCAAATTTCGATCGGAATCCGTCCACAACTTTTTGGTATATTTTGTTCACAAACAAATGGACAAACGGACGGACAGACAAACAGACAGGGGTGAAAACATTACCTCCATCCACCTTTGGTGGTGGAGGTAAAAATGACCAAATACCAGGACCTCAAAAATGAGGTCAAGATGATATTGGAAGCTGAAGAGCATCGAAATTGTACCCGTTGTAGCGGCTACCGCTGGGTTTTCACAATCGCCTTGCACCTATCAAGGACGCGGAGCGATCACCATGCCGGGCTCGTCCAGGATGCCCGGGCAGGCCCGCGCTCAACTTGCCAGGCCTCGGTCGGGACGCTGGGCCACGCCCCCTCTCGCCTTTCCTGGGCAAACGCTCCGGGATAATATGTATATATATTGCTGCCCGATAAACGGGCTTTTCAGAGTGCCTGAGTGTTTGGTTTGATTAAAGCAACTCGGATGAATTCCAGCTTTTTGTCGCGTCCATTCTTCCGATCGACGTGGGAGCCCCAGCTCCTTCATTGGTGACCTACCGACATGGACACGGCAGTCGCCCTTAAACTGCCTACCTTCTGGGAGGCTCACGCGGCGGTTTGGTTCGCACAGGCGGATTCCCTGTTCGCCCTGCGAGGCATCACGGCCGACGACACCCGCTTCCACCATGTGGTAGCAGCGCTCGGTTCGGCCACCGCGGCCCGCGCCCTGAGCCTCCTTGAGAGCCCGCCAGCCGCTGACAAATATGGCGCGATTAAGAAGCTTCTCCTCGACGCTTTCGCCCTCCCATCGGCGGAACGCGCACGGCGCCTGCTCGACCTGTTCGAGCTCGGCGACACGCGCCCTTCCGAGCGAATGGACTACATGCTTTCACTGCTCGGCAAGCACTCTCCGGCATTCCTGTTCCGGGAGCTGTTCCTCCGTCAGCTGCCTAACCCGGTACGCCTCGCCCTGGCAAGCACGACGATCACAGATCCCCGGGCCCTTGCCAGAGAAGCCGACAAGATCGCCGCTGCAGGACAGCGCATCGCAGCGGCGACATGGGACCCACCGCCGTCCGACGCAACACCCATGGCGCCCGAGCACCCGGCACGGTCGACGACCGAACTGCCGACGCAATTGGCGGCCGCTACACCGAGCCGACCACCTCCAGCACGACGACCGGGGCCTCCACCTGACCAAGCGTGGTGTTACTATCATGCCAGGTTCGGACAGAAGGCCCGGACATGCCGACCCCCGTGCACCTTCGGCAGGCCGGGAAACGGCCGGGCCGGCGTTCATTACCAGCCATGAGCGCCGGCCGCACGGGCAACGTACTGTTCATCACGGATAAAGCGTCTGGACGGCGCTTCCTGTGCGACACCGGCGCCCAACTGAGCGTCATACCCGCCTCTGACCAGGACAGGCAATCCGCGGTTTGTGGCCCCTCCTTGGTTGCGGCCAACGGATCGACCATCCGCACCTTCGGCCCGCGCAACGTCACCCTCTGCTTCGGCGGCCAACGCTTTGCTTGGACGTTTGTAACCGCAAACGTGCCCATGGCTCTGCTAGGCGCCGACTTCCTCTGCGCACACGGACTGCTGGTGGACGTCCAACGGCGTCGTTTAATCAACGCCGAAACCTTCAGCTCCCTGGTATGCACATTGAGCAGCTCCGCGCCGACCGAGCTGGCATGCGCCGTCCCGGCGGCGAACGAGTTTGCTCGCCTGCTCACGGAGTTCCCGGCCCTCACGCGGCCGGCGTTTTCGGCCGTCGCAGTACGGCATGGGATCGAGCACCACATACCAACCACGGGCCCGCCGGTCTACGCCAGGGCCCGCCGCCTCGACCCAGCCAAGCTCGCCGTGGCGAAGGCCGAATTCGACGCGTTGGAGCACCTCGGCATCGTGCGGCGCTCCGATAGCGCGTGGGCCTCGCCACTGCACATCGTGCCAAAGCCGGGGGGTGGATGGCGCCCGTGTGGCGACTACCGCCGTCTCAATGACGCTACCACCCCCGACAGGTACCCGATCCCGCATATCCAAGACTTCTCCGTCCGTCTGGCGGGACGGGTCATTTTTTCGAAAATTGATCTCATACGGGGATATCACCAGGTACCTGTCAGGGCGGCCGACGTCCCTAAAACGGCAGTCATCACGCCATTCGGCTTATTCGAATTCTTGCGGATGCCGTTTGGTCTCAAGAACGCGGCTCAGGCGTTCCAGCGCTTGATGGACGGCGTGCTGCGTGACCTGCCATTGCTTTTCGTTTACCTGGACGACATCCTCGTCGCCAGCACGTCCCGGGCCGAGCACCTCCTCCACCTCCGAACACTGTTCGGGCGCCTCAGCGAGCACGGCCTCATCGTCAACCCGGCCAAATGCCACTTCGGCACGACGGCCGTTGATTTTTTGGGCCACCACATCACCAAGAACGGGGCCGTGCCACTGCCAACCAAGGTCGAGGCCATCACCACGTTCCCGCGTCCCCGCACCATAAAGGCCCTGCAGGAATTCCTGGGAATGGTGAATTTTTATCACCGCTTCGTGCCCCGCGCTGCTCAACTCATGCGGCCCCTCTACGAAGCCCTCCGGGGCAAGCCGGCCAAGCACGACATCGCCTGGTCCGCAGCAATGGATGCGGCCTTCCAAAGCTCAAAGCGGGCCCTCGCCGACGCAACACTGCTCGCTCACCCGGTGCTCAACGCTCCCATCGCCCTCACCACGGATGCCTCCGACTACGCGGTGGGCGCCGTACATGAGCAATGGGTGAACGGGGTTTGGCAGCCACTCGCTTTTTTCAATCGGCAGCTCCGGCCGAACGAGCTCAAATACAGCACGTTTGACCGGGAGCTCCTCGGTCTACACCTGGCCGTCCGCCATTTCCGCCACCTCCTGGAGGGCCGACCTTTCACGGCGTTCGTCGACCACAAGCCGTTGGTTTACGCCATGGCCAAGGTCACGGAGCCGTGGTCGGCCCGCCAACAGCGCCACCTCTCCGCCGTGTCGGAGTTTACCACGGACATCCGGCACGTCGCCGGCAAAAACAACGCCGTGGCCGACTGTCTTTCCCGGGCCAGCGCGAACGCGGTCCACCTGGGCGTAGACTTTGCGCTTATGGCGGCGGACCAAACCACCGACACCACGGTGCAAGCCCTCCGGGCGGCGGACACAGGCCTCCGCCTGGCCGACATCCCCTTCGCGGACACTGTCCTGCTCTGCGACGTCTCCCAAGGCCAGCCTCGCCCCATCGTGCCCGTCACCTGGCAACGCCGCATCTTCGCCTCCCTCCACGGCCTTTCCCACCCGGGCCGGAAAGCTTCCCAGAAGCTGGTGTCGGCGCGATTCGTCTGGCACGGCCTTCGTCGGGACGTCCGCGATTGGACCAGCACCTGCACGGCCTGCCAACAGGCCAAGGTCCACTGACACACCCAGGCCCCGCTGGCACCTTTCACCGTGCCCGAATGACGTTTCGACCACGTCAACGTGGATCTGGTGGGCCCCCTCCCCCCGTCACGGGGGTTCACACACCTGCTCACCATGGTGGACAGGACCACCAGGTGGCCGGAGGCCGTTCCCCTCGTCTCCACCACCACCGCCGACGTGGCGCAGGCTTTCATCGCCACCTGGGTCGCCCGCTTCGGCGCACCGGCGGACATCTCGTCAGACCGCGGACCACAGTTCACCTCCGAGCTGTGGGGCGCGGTCGCCCGCAACCTGGGGGTCAAGCTCCACCGTACTATGGCCTACCACCCCCAAGCAAACGGGTTGTGCGAGCGATTCCACCGCTCCATGAAGGCCGCGCTCATGGCCGGCCTTCAAGACGGCGGTTGGGCCGACCGGCTGCCGTGGGTCCTTTTGGGCCTCCGCACGGCCCCCAAGGAGGACCTCCAGGCATCCACCGCCGAGCTTGTCTATGGCCAGGCGCTACGCGTCCCGGACGAATTCGTGCCCGACGCTACCAGTCCCTGGTCCGTAGCTCACCAGCGCTCGGACCTCCAGGAGGCCGCCCGACGGTTTGCCCCCGTGCCAACATCCCACCACGGTGACCCCCAGTCCTACGTCCCCCCAGCACTTCGCACAGCGGAGTATGTTTTTGTGCGTCACGACGCACATTGGGGGCCACTCCGGCCGCCGTACGACGGGCCCTTCCGGGTGCTGCGACGGGACGACAAGTCGTTCGTCATCGACATCGGCGGCAGGTCGGACCGGATTGTGGTGGACCGCCTCAAGCCGGCGCACGTGGACGTCGACCACCCACCACGGGTGGCCCTTCCGCCGCGGCGAGGCCGCCCCCCGTCCACGGTGCCCCCCACTCGACCGCCCACCACCACACCGGACCCCCTCCCACGACCCGCCAGGGGTCGCTTCGGCCGGGTCATCAGGACCCCCCTCAAATTGACCCTGCCGGTGCAAGTCGATTCTGGGGGGACGTGTGTGGCGGCTACCGCTGGGTTTTCACAATCGCCTTGCACCTATCAAGGACGCGGAGCGATCACCATGCCGGGCTCGTCCAAGACGCCCGGGCAGGCCCGCGCTCAACTTGCCAGGCCGTAGCCAGGACGCTGGGCCACGCCCCCTCTCGCCTTTCCTGGGCAAACGCTCCGGGATAATATGTATATATATTGCTGCCCGATAAACGGGCTTTTCAGAGTGCCTGAGTGTTTGGTTTGATTAAAGCAACTCGGATGAATTCCAGCTTTTTGTCGCGTCCATTCTTCCGATCGACGTGGGAGCCCCAGCTCCTTCACCGTGATAATTGGAGCAACAGGAATGATAAAGAAGAACCTCACTGAGAATTTGAAAACCATCCCCGGGAATATTACCACAAATGAACTACAACTGGAGGTTCGGTGACGATCCTGAAAAGATCCCTTGGAACAAAACTCTGAAAAAGTTGAACAGCTTGGTCCAGGAACCATGATCCCTTACCGAAGAGGAGATGGATAATTCACCTCCTGAAACCCGCAAATGGAGATAACAACCAACGACCACCGGCGGATTTTGGGGAAGCGCAATGGGGGGGGGGGGGGGGGGGGCAATTCTTCCTCTATTTGTTTTTCAGTAGTTTACAATGAGGATAGAAACATCCCATATTTAAACGTGAGTAACAAAGCAAAACGGAACCCAAGTGCGTGGATTTCTTCCCCCAGCCATGGTAGATATATCACTATATCACTATCACTCGATACAAATTTAAATTGTATTTGCATCGAGTGATGTGATTGGCTGCATCCCTTTTCAAGTGAGATTAACAAGTTTGGGTCAAAGAGAACATGTGGAAGAGGCAATAAATGCACATGAAACACCCGCGACTGTAACCCAACCTCAAACAAACAGGTGTCATCAGCAGTTGTACATTGATGTTTTGGCTGCTTGACTTCAGAGTAAGAGAGATGATTCAAAAGAATCAATGGAAATTGCTGACGCATGTGACTGAGTGTTAAGATGTGATGAAAATGCAATCATCCACATCCAGTCATGCGAATCAGTGTTAAGATGTGATGAAAATGGCATTATTGTGATTTTAAAAAATCAACACACACACACACACACAACGAAGGTGGATACTTTGAGACCTGGTAGGTCTCCATTCCATCTCCTGAACCCCGCCCTCATGTGGAGATAGCAAAGAACAACTTACACGCACACATTTATATACACACACACAGACACATACACACATACACACACACACACACACACACACACACACACATACACCACACACACACACACACACACACACACACACATATATATATATATATATATATATATATATATATATATATATATATATATATATATATATATATATATACATATATATATATGTTGCTACGGTTTTGAGATTGGCACATTGAAGTCATTAAAGGTTAAAGGGTTGCCCCCCATAGTTAGTCACACGAGCAACATAGGCCCATTTGTAGTATAGTTATGTCTTCGTATGTGTAAGAATTTCCCCTCTTAGTGCCTGCGTTTTCCCCTCTTAGTGCCTGCGTTGTGTAAAGACAGGAAAATAGGCTTTACTTGCCACCTATTTCCCAGCCACCATAGCCTCGATCCAGTTTGTTAAGCATTGGCTGCCCACTAGTCGAGAACACGAGGTAGGCCTAAAAAGGGTGGGGCCGGCGTTGAGGTCGGGGAGCGGCAGCGGGAGACGGTAAGAGCCACCAGCCAATCAGGGCTCTAGCGGCATGGCGTTGGAGGGCGTGGTGAGGCGCGTCTGGAGAGTTTGAGAAGGTTCGCGGGGCGTGCCTATATAACGCGCTGCGCAAAGCCCTCGAGAGGACTTGAGGGGGTTTGCTCGTTGTGAAAGGACTCGCACGCCAGGACTCGCAGACGAGAGAGAAAGGATTCGGACTCGCAAGATAAGCGCGTTGTTTGGAGAACTTGCGGAGGATACGCGCGTTGTTTAAGGACTTGCGCAGAGAGAGGGAAGAAGAGGCGTTGAACTGTGCCAAGTACGCGGGCGCAGCCAGACGCGCCGGTAATGCTTATTGCGCTTTCCAGCCACGCGAGTAAGCGCGGCCATAGCCGCAAGTGAATAACCGCCAGCCACGTCAAAGTCCGCTCCCTACCAATTTGCCCCGTGATAACTCGCTCCGTTTAGACGACATGCGGAGAGCCCCTGTATTCACC
This sequence comes from Myxine glutinosa, assembly GCF_964187855.1. Classification (NCBI taxonomy): domain Eukaryota; kingdom Metazoa; phylum Chordata; class Myxini; order Myxiniformes; family Myxinidae; genus Myxine; species Myxine glutinosa. The sequence continues at coordinate 109,792,510 of NC_136266.1, forward strand.
TACTCCAAGGGACGTGCCGGGGACCGGAGAGAGAGCTGCACGGAAGCCATCCCTGGACGCGCTGGTGAACATCAACCCGCTCATCAGCAACCCCTGTGTGAGTGTGTGTGTGTGTGAGACGGGCCCGTGTCCTTGGGTATTAAGTAAGACTGTGTTTAAGGATTTGCTCTGTGTCTCTGCTCTTGAATCATTGTGTACAGTGTAAATAAATCTGTTCTTCCTTTCCAATTCGATCGCCTTTGTGATTTCGCCATTGACTAAGCGTGGTACGAATAAGATCGCTCCAATCGGGTCTAGTATTAATAATAGCGCGAAACACGTGTACGCAAACCGCTCGGCGTATCATCGACACACGTGGTTCGTGCGGGGCTTGTCTCCTCGCTTCAGGGCAGCGCGTGTATTTAGGTAATAGCGAATTTGGTCCTAATACCCTATTTCACGCCATCCAGAAGGGACGTCATAGGTCCCGGGTCACGGCAGGCCAATCAAAGACAAGGGGACTAACCCCCCCTTGGTAAGGGGAGAAGGCCGGTGGCGGATCTGCAACAATATTTTCTGTAGGTGATTCTGTCTGTCTGTGAGTCTGTCTGTGAGTCTGTCCGGGGGTGTGGCCTCCTCCGTATGGTGTGGCCTCCCCCCCATAGTTAGTCACACAAGCAACATAAAGGCCCATTTGTAGTATAGTTATATCGTAGTATGTGTAAGAATAGGCCATTCCCCCTCTTAGTGCCTGCGTTGTGTAAAGCCATGAGAATAGGTCCTCCATTCATTTTGCGTCCCACCTCTAATTCTACCTCTATGGGCGTAATATGGGATGGGTGCAATTCTACCTCTATGGGCGTAATTGATCCCGCGCCCCATTCGGCTGACCACTAGTCGAGTAACACGAGGTAGGCCTGAGAAGGAGGAGCGCGGGGTCGGGGTGAGCAGTGTTGAGATCGGGAGCGGCAGAAGGCGATGACGGTAAGAGCCACCAGCCAATGAGGGCTCGAGCTGCATGGCGTGAGAGGCGTGGTGAGGCGCGTATGGTGAGTTCGAGAAGGTTCGCGGGACGTGCCTATATAAGTCGCTGCGCAAAGCCCTCAAAAGGACTTGAGGGGGTTTGCTCATTGTGATAGGACTTACCAGCAGGACGAGGACTTGTACGGCGGTGGCGAAAGGATTCGGACTCGCAAGATAAGCGCGTTGTTTGGAGAACTTGCGGAGGATACGCGCGTTGTTTAAAGACTTGCGCAGAGAGAAAGAAGAAGAAGCGTTGAACTGTACAAAGTACGCGGGCGCAGCCAGGCATGCCGGTAACGCATATTGTGCTTTTCACCCACGCGAGTAAGCGCGGCCATAGCCGAAAGTGAATAACCGCCAGCCGCGTCAAAGTCCGCTCCCTACCAATTCGCCCCGTGATAACCCGCTCCGTTCCGACGACACGTGGCGAGCTCCTGCCTTCTCCTCCTTCCATCTACACGGGACGTGCCGGGGACCGGAGAGAGGGCTGCACGGGAGCCATCCCTGGACACGGTGAACATCAACCTGCTCATCAGCAACCCCTGTGTGAGTGTGTGTGTGAGACAGGCCCGTTTGTCCTGGGTATTAAGTAAGACTGTATAAGGCTGCTCTGTGTCCCCTTTTTCTCTACCATTGTATCGTGTAAATAAATTCTGTTCTTCCTTCCAATTCGATCGTCTTTGTGATTTCGCCATTGACTAAGCGTGGTACGAATAAGAACCGCTTGAATCGGGGTCTAGTAATTAATAATAGCGCGAATCACGTGTACGCAACCGCTCGGTGTATCACCAATGCACGTGGTTCGTGCGGGGCTTATTTCCTCGCTTCCAGGGCAGCGCGAGTACTTAGGTAACAGCGAGCTTGATCCTGAAACCCTATTTCGCGCTGTCCGGAAGGGACGTAATAGGTCCCGGGTCGCGCCAGGTCAGTCAAAGACAAGGGGACTAATCCCCCCTTGGTAAGGGGAGAAGGCCGGCGGCAGATATATATATTTTCTGTAGGTGATTCTGTCTGTCTGTGAGTCTGCCCGGGGGTGTGGCCTCCTCCGTTGAGGGATTAGCTCCACCAATTCTGGAAGAGGCTTCAAAAACAAACATCCACCATTTTGTTTACTTGCATAGCTTTGAGGCCTCTTTTGTTAGGCCCGTGGTGTCTTGCTCTCTCTTACAGTTTTATTTCAACTCTAATTCGATATCTCATTTCATTTTTCACAGTCGCTAATGTGGTGAAATCAAGAAGGTTCACCAGAAGACTCCAAAGTGAGCTTTTATTCACTCGAATGCAACACATCTATAAAGGAAATATGAAGCACTAATAAGCAAGCATTCCCAGACAACCTTCATTAATGCTGAGGCAATGCAGACATTTGCGAGTACATATGCATGTCATTCGTGTCCTTACCAACTTGGAGACCCATAGCAGCAGAAATAAATCCTCCTCGCTTACAGGAGGTTTTATAAGACACAGGGTCTGCATCTTCAGTCATGTATTAAGGGAGGAGGACACTGCTCGGAGATGTAACCCACAATTTCATATCAGCTAACATGGTTTTAGACTCGGTTGAAAAAAACGGGAAGAAAATTTGATGAAAGTTACTGTTTATAGAACGAAATGAATTTTCAAAAGCCTGTTTCATAAAGTTCATTGAGTCTCCCTCACAGCTTTATCTCGACTCAAATTCACCATCTGATTTCGTTTTTATCGATGGTTTTAGACTCGGTTTCAGTAATAATTGAGAAAATAAACGCACACACGGAAAATTGCTGAGACATTTTAGAAATTCGGGAAATTGCCGAGATATATTAAATAATCACGACTTTTTACGGCTCGATATATCTTACACCGCCCAAGATGACATAGACAGCAAAATTCCGAGATATATTAAATAATCGCGGCTTTTCACGATTTGATATATCTTACACCGCCCAAGATGACACAGATGGGAAATGCCGAGATATCACTATACACGTTTATTGAACGAAATGCATTTTCGAAGGCCTGTAACATAAAGTTCATTCAGGCTCCCTCACGGCTTTATCTTGACTCTAATTCACCATCACAGTCGCTGGGATAGTTCAAGTCTCAGTTTCAGCTAAAGTTGAGAAAATCGGCGAAATGTATTCCAACAGCTGTTTTGAATGTGTCGACTGGTTGGATGAGATGTGGGCACGGTGAAGGAGAGATAGTGGGGCAACTTAGCATAACAATTGTGCATTTTGTGAGGAAAGCACCACATTTGGCACACTAGTAGACTATCCTATTATGAACAGATTTGGATATTGGGCCATCTCAAATTCAGCCCCTGATGGCTGTGGCAGCCATTTTCCAAAATGACACTTTCAGCTTGTTCCGACGAATTGCATCATCAATTGGCTTGGTCCTTTCCACCGGGCATTCTCTGGTGAAAGCCTGGAACTGCTCTTGGCCAATCTTCTTCACATTCCTGACAGTCTCAACTGCAGCAGGACCTGCAATTTTCTTTGTGTCAAGGACAACCAGATCCATGCTCTCTTCCTCAAAGGGGTTGCCAAGCTCTTCTATGATGCTGACAAGGGTGCGGACATCCTTGGCGAAAGAGGTCTGCACACTTGGTGTCTGGTCGTGATGACGTGTGTCCTCTCGCCTCCCCCAGTGTTGATGGCCATCTTGGAACTCTTCTATGGCCCTGGCAACTTCTGGCCCGGCAATCATCCAACGCCACAGGGCACTTGGGTTGTCAGTGAGGCCGACTGCTCCACCATCTCCTTTGATGCAGGCGTTATTCTGTTCATGCGCCTGGTCGATTGGGATCGAAGAGAACACCTTCTTCGTCTTCTGTACAGTGAGGTTGCCAGCCCTGAATTCTCTGGCTACAACTGGGTGCTTCATTGGGAGTGCAACCATGTCCCTCAGGTGAACAGGGACCCACCTGGCATAGTGTGTGTGGTCTAAGGCATGGAACCATGGGACCAGTTCCGTCAGGGCATCAAGGTACATCGTGAATGAAGCCTGCCGCAGAGAACGCACGTAGACCAGTACCAACATCTCTAGTTCCAGCACAGTTGCCCAGTACTGAAAGTTGGGAATGTCTTCTCCTCTCTGGTGACACCAGTCTTTGAACTCAGGCAGGTCTTCTGCATCATCAGCATATGTCATACAGTGGCGTTCATACGCACGGTGTTGCAGGATGTGCAGTGCCGCTGCAGTGATTTGATGAGCTCTTCTTGTGCGGGTGACGTGGGCAGCTCACAGGAAGGAGTCGGCCGTCCCTGGCGTTGCAATCTCAGCTTGAAAATCTGCAAAATCTGCAAATCTTGCAAAAATCAAATCTCTGAATCTGAGATGGCCCAATATCCAGATCTTTTCATAATATGATAGTCTACTAGTGTGCCAAATTTGGTGCTTTCCTCACAAAATGCACAATTGTTATGCTATATTTAGCTTAGCTGCCGGACTAAGAGGGGAATGAGAGAGAGGAATGAGAGATGGGAATGAGAGATGGGAAGGAGAGGAGAGAACGTTCCCAGGACTTCGTTATTTATATTATTACTTAGTAAAAGTACAGCGACTGAATACTGAAGTTCGGGATCAAACCGAAGTCTAATTATATTTACCGGCAATCCTGAGGTGTATATACAGAGGTTGTTTAAAGCGAGTCCACTCTTTTCCAACCATGGAATTAAACAATACAGTACTTCAAAAATGTACATAATAATGTAAACTAACTATGGAATACAATATTTATTTATCTACAATCTTATCTACAATATTTACATGGAATATTTGTTTATTTAACGTTTGGTTTTAATCTATTTTTACTTTGTAAAGCGAAAAGTTTTCGATACATTCAAGTTTTAAAATGAAGAAGAGTCATGGGGTCCATAGGCCTCTGACAGGCCTATGATGTTCATTTTAAGACTGAATCAACACGTCTTCGATAATAAATTACTTTTTGAAGAAACAAAAGTACATTTTGATTACAACTCAAGCAAAGGAAACCAGGCAATGACTGTTACTCCGCTGTGTGTGTGTTACCCAGTCCCCCGTGTGTGTGTGTGACCCACTCCCCCGTGTGTGTGTGTGAGACCCACTAAAAAATAAATATTGTTTTGTTTATTTTTTGATATTGTTTTGTTTTTTCCTATTATTAATGACAACCACGGATACCCCAATTGGTAGCTAAAATGCAATTTCAGCCATCCCACTGAGTTTTTGATTCACTTTTACGGCGCATGCACCGCATCCCTAGTTTTCATTACCTGAGTTGTTGTCGAATTGAGTTTCTTTTTGTGAGATTATAACACACTGCGTTAAATACAGACACAACAGGTTTTTAGTTTTCACATATTCTTGACTTGGAACCTTTTCATACTGTTTTCTTGTGTGACAGTTCTATTTTATGCTGTCCATAGTGTTGCTAATGATAATATTAAAATCTCATATCAAACATGCATTATTTGAGCGACGTTGCTTTTTTTCCTTCTTCCAAAAACGATGTAGTTCGGAGCCAGTAAGGAACAGAAAAAAACTATGGAACTAAATGTTCATGTTGGCTACTTGGAATTCCTCATTTTCTGTGTAATAATTTACCAATTCTCATACAAACAAAATAGCCAATTAAAGGAAAAAAAAACCTCTCAGAATGCACCACAGAGCATCTAGCAATCAAAAAATTTCTGGGGGTGCATGCCCCCAGATCCCCCTAGCCTGCTCACGCGCGCTCCGCCGCTCGACCCTCGCGAAAGGGAGGGGGATGCTGGGGATGTGCTCTGAGAACCAAGGGGGCCATACACACAAAAAACATTGGGAACCCCTGCTCTATACCGACGCGCAGCCGAGCCAAGCTAGTGTGTATATGTATGTATATATATATATATATATATATATATATATATATATATATATATATATATATATATATATATATATATATATATATATATATATATATATATATATATATATATATCACACAAAACTTGCAATTCCATTTTAAAAATAACAATTTTGGTCGTTATGCGTCCTACTTGTGAGGCCAGCGCCGTGGCGCCATTGTAAATCTGGCCTTATGCGCAATGGTTGCTAACCTATAGTTATCTGTCCGTGCGGCTGAGCATCAAGCCTGGAAGCAGCACGTGTTTAAGTGTTTGCTATTTGACTCGGGCGGGGCTGGCTAGGTTCAAACGGTCGACATCTCAGATTGAGTGTAAGCTTGCGCTCTAATGATTACACCACCGAGTCAGTGCATAGCGTTTGGTATTTCATCGGAATTTTGAAATTATTTTTTACGTCATAATAATTGGCATACATAATTAAGTCATTTTTGGAGAATAAAAAAAAAGGCCTATCATGTTGACGCATAAACTTGAAGAAAATAACAAAAAGAGAAACGAACAATATTAAAAGGTCAGAGAAAAAAAAAAAAAAGGTATTAAATATAGCCTACAGGCAAAAGAACGACGAAGAAGAAAACCGACGAATGGAAAGAGCGAATGAAAAGCGAGGCGTGAATGAATAACGAGTGACGTAAACACATTGAGCGCATGGCTGCCCGAGTGTTCATTACTGTGGCGCGATGCTTGCGGCCTGCGCGATGTCGGTCTCGGTTTGGAGCTTTGTCCGGGACGAGGCGGACAGTATCGAGCCCACTGTCCGGCGTCGCTCTGCGCTGTCTGTCGTCCCGCGGCGGGTAAGGCCTGGAGGGCGATGAGACGGGAGTCGGGCCAGGCTTGATTGGGGACATTTTGACATGTGGAATGGGTTCCGGTCGTGTTGGTCTCTGTCAGCCCGAGGAAAGACCCGGTCGTTGGTGGACGGAGGTTATGTTTTCACCTTTGTCTGTCTGTCTGTGACCAGTGTATCTCAAACCGCTGCGGACGGATTCGGACGAAATTTGCTGCAGTGGTTGGGTGTGTGGCAACGAAATGATTCGATTTTGGTGTTAGAATTAGATCCAGAAAGTTCCAACTTGGATTTGTCAGACCAGAGTACCCTCCCTATACCATTATTCATTCGCCCAATTTGCAAATGTCGGTCATTTCATCTTGTTCTGTGGTGTCAGCAGTGGTTTCTTTGCTGCGACGCTGCCGCAGAGACCTTCAGCAATCAGCAAAAATTCATCTTTTTCAGTGACAAATTGTTTTAATTGCATATTGTGTATGCAGACCATCTAACTTTGTAGTCCAGCCTAGGAAGAATGAAAAAGGGCTTATACACCACCTCAAATCTGAACTCGCAATAATTCACATCCAAGCAACCTCTCCCCCATTCTTGCATGATTTAACATGAAAACATAAGACGCATTAAAAAAATTAACCTTTTTTTTACTGACAATTAGTTTCAATTTTCTGTTGGAATTTTTCTCTACTGGTGCAAAAGCCAAAATCAAGACTGCTCACTTTCACTCTTTCATTCTTCTTTTCTCCCACCTCTGGAACAAACTCCCTCACTCTCTTCACTCCCACTCCTCCCCCCAGGTCTTCAAAACAGCTGTTCACCCCCATCCAAAACCTTGATATTTTCTACCCCCGTTTTTCACCTCCTCTGTACGGAACTCTGTAGTCCAGCCCGGCAAGAATGAATACACTGCCTCAAATCCAAAGTCGCAATAAAACTTCTTGCCATTGTTACCCTGTAATACCTCATTTGCTCTTTTACCACAGTCTTACCTTTAGATAAGACGGAGTGAGTAAATTTTTTTTGGTTTGTACTTTTTGTGATGTTTTTTTTGAACACTCACTTTTTCCCTTTAACGTGTATGTTTTTAAACGTGGATTTTTGCATGGTAATGCTAGTCTACTGATATTGCACACTTCTAATTTCCCACAAATGTTTAAAATGGTGAATCGCACCACAAAAATGACAATAACCCAAACCTTTGCACAGTATTGTATATCGCCTATGTGAGGGCATGTTGGAAAGTAATGCCTCCTATTGTTTTTCTCCAAAACAGGTAAAGATATTTGAATGAAACAAAGCACAGTCCCCACATTAGTTATTCCCGCCATGGTGTGAAGTTTTGTGATTCTCGCATTAGACGTATCGGTGCTATATTAGTCAAGATGGCCGAGGGCATCATGAAGTTGTCGGTGTAATACCACCGTTTAGAGGCCATTTTTCCCCGCAAAGCGGGGGTTGGCCTTTTCGGGGACCGTGGTAGTTGTTGTTTTTTTGGTCCCCTTTTTGAAGCAATGTTTTACGGCCGGATGCCCTTCCTGCCGCCAACCCTTTTTGCCGCCTTCAACGACAAACAGAGAATTGCCAGTGAACTGGTACTCAAATTAGCCGACCTCGGAAGGATGAACAGGCTGAGTCAACCCCCCTGGCATTAATTCGGCGATTGACCGAGATTCGAACCCAGGATCCTAGGAATCCTAAGCCGGCACCCTAGCCGCTAGCCCAACACCAGGGATTTAACGCTAGCCCAACACTAGCCCAACACCAACAACGCTAGCCCAACACCACTTGTAATGAACAAGTAAAAATGATCAATTATCCATAATACTAACGTTGTAATCATAATACTTTATTATGGAATCCTAATAATTTGTTGTGTATCACAATTAATTTGTCATTGTTTTATTATTGACTCAAACTGTGTGTTTGACCAGGAACAGAGCGGAAGGAAAGGTTTTGGAGACCGTGGGGGTTTTGGAGCCCCCGAGAGAACAGGGAAAGTATAATTCGGGCCAAGTGAGTAGGTTTATGTTAATGTTATCATGTTTGGTGGGTTCTATTTATCCAGTTTGCTCAGGAAGGGGGACGGGTTTACATCAACACGTTCTGGCAAGAAAATTAATTGGAGCTTGTTGATTGAGCATATGTATGAACTTCTACCGCTCCATATTAATGTCTTACTTGCAATATTTTCCCAGATTTTTTTTCTCTTCTCTTTCCAAGTGTTTTCCCACCAATTACTATCTTATAGTAACATGGGAAGGAATGAATATTTAAGCTATACCATCTAATGAAAAGTGACTCTTGAAAGGTTTGCATCTTCTTCACCTGCACAAATCTTTTGCCATTAAGAGTTAAGAAATCGGGTCACAGTCGACACCCTCAATGCTGCCTACGCATAAATACTGCCTCGACAATAAAATAAAGGCCCATGTATTTTAATATTCCATACAGACCAAATTGTAGACTCTTGAAGTGTCATCTCAACCAGCCTTCCACCCATTGCTTCCTCCCGCTCATGTGGAAAGAGCACGGACCATCTCCTCGTTGCCTAAGTTTGAGACCTCATTGAATATCTCGTTCATGCTGTTGATGCTGGTTGCAGTGCTGCTTCCACACTTGTCCGGTGTTGCGGTTCCAGATGTACAACTGTTGTATTGCATTGGGTGCTTGCCACTATTGTTGCTTTTCCCCCTGTTATACTCGTACTGTATACTATGGACCATTTCCTGCTTATGCTTCCCACACCATTCATTTGACACTCATCCTGCTGCTCCGTTCCTCCTGCTGCTTACATTGCTGTGCGGTTTCATGTGGATCTTGCATACAAAACAAAATTAAGAGCTTGGCTGTACTATTTCACATGGCTTTGTTATGAACCCAAACTCTACTTGCACATCATAATATTTCTTGTTGATGGTTTATACAAGAACAATTAAAGTTGGAAAAATGCAATTTTTTTTGGTTCCTTATCCCTGCTGTCCCCCTCCCCTGATTTATGTTCATTCAATTTCTCAATTGATCTCCTTTTACCACATTTTTCTACAAGGACATGAGGCATTCGATAAGTGCATGAGATTCAAATCTGGTGTTCCAGCATGAGACAAATGTCCAGATGTGGATGTCTAAGCCCAACCTATGGTGAAAGGCAGTCCATATAATACATGGCAACTGTTTGCAGATGAGCAAAAAGGGTTTTACTGTTTTAATGTCGATGGTTATTTAATTGCCTATTCATGCTTGCACATCATTCCCCATTTAATTGCCGTGTACTTTCTACAATATTATGTATTGTAGTATTATTCCAATCTTTGTTTGTGTGTTTCAGCTTTTCTTGCACAAAGTGTTTGGTTACCGTGGTGTCGTACTTTTCCCATGGCGAGCACGTCTCTATGACCGTGATGTCTCCAGCAGTAGCAATGACAGGTGAGGCTCGTCTGGTGATCTTTCTGCAAGATCTGGTTCTTTTGAAGGAAGTTGTCACTGAAATGGTACATAGCATTCAGTAATCTGCACTTCAAGTTATTTTAATTTAGTTTGTACGCTGAAGCATTAACGTGGATGGAGGATTTTGTCAAGGGCAGGGCTTTTTTTTTTTTTTTTTTTTTTTTTTTTTTTTTTTTTTTTTTTTTTTTTTGTATACAAGATCGAGGCTCGTGAAAGAGCGAACATTAATCACACAGAAAGACAAACAGACACATAAAACAAATAACATCGGGAGCGGTAGACAAGATGGGGAGAGAGGGGGAAGGACACAAACACAACATTTGAGAGCAGGGACCGAGAGACATGGAGACATCGAGAGATCTGTGGGAGGGAGAGGGCTTTGGGGGGGAGGCATGTGAAGGGGGGGAGGCATGTGAAGGGGGGGGGGGGGTGGGAGAGGTATAAACATATGGACACTGCCAGGATTTCCAGGAAATAAGTTGGAATTTCAAACAAGGTGGATCTGGGGTGAATTAGTGGGGGTAGAAAAGATCAAGGTTATGGATGGGGGAAGATAAGAGATGGTGGTGAACAGCTGTTTTAAAGACCTGGAGGGAGGAGAGGGATTGAAGGGAGTGTGGGAGTTTGTTCCACAGGCGGGAGAAAAGAGGAATGAAAGAGTGAAGGTGAGCAGAGAGCCGAGATTTCGGCAGTTTAACCATCAGAGGGTTGCTGGCAGATCTTGTGCGACCTGTAGGAATATTTGGGGGACAGAGCACAGAGAGAGCTGGGGGAGCAAGGCCGGAGAGGAGTCGGTAGAAGACAGAAAGACCACCTACCTGCCTGCGGTGAGTGAGTGAAAGGCCCTCAGAGATAGCTTCATCGCGGGAGATTCCAATGATTTTGAAAGCTTTGGATTCAACAGCGTGAAGCCGAGCCAGGTGTGAGGCAGGAGCACCAGCCCATAGGGGAGAACAGTATTCCATAGAGCTGCGGATGAAAGCCTTGTATGTGGTGAGGAGCTCAGGTGTGCCGAGGAAGGACTTCGCACGACGGAGGATGCCCAGTCGGCGACTGGCTTTGGAGGCCAGCTTGGAAATGTGGTTTTCCCAAGAAAGATCATGGCAGATAGTGAGACCCAAAAGCTTGAGTGACAGAACTTCTTGGAGAGGATTGTTGAGAAAGTAGATGGGAGGGTTGTCCAGTCGATCTTTTCGGAGAGACATAGTAAGAGAGTGAGATTTGGCAGGATTGAAAGACATGTTCCACTTGTTTGACCAGTCTGTGATTTTGTCCAGGTCTTCAGAGAGTGAGGAGGCTGCAGACTGCCGATCTGAGGGAAGAGGAATGGAGCGGCAGAGAGTGGAGTCATCAGCAAAGAGATAGAGAGGATTTTCCAGAGAGTCAGAGAGATCATTGATAAAGACCAGAAAAAGCACAGGGCCCAGCACACTTCCTTGGGGAACTCCAGCCTGAACAGGAAGGGGAGATGAGAGAAATCCATTCAGGGCCACACGTTGACTACGACCAGAGAGGAAGTCCGCAAGCCATGCATGGAGATTTCCATGGATACCATAGGAGGAGAGTTTGGTGAGCAGAGCTGGGTGCCAGACCGTATCAAAGGCTCTTGATATGTCAAGGGAGACAGCTCTGATTTCCTGTTTGGCATTGAGGACCTCCATCCATTGTTGAGACAGCAGAAGCAGCATGTCCAGAGTAGAGTGACCTGGTCTGAAACCAAATTGATGATCAGAGATCAAGCCATTGGAGAAGAGGAAAGATTTCATATCCGAAGCAATGATGGATTCCATGACTTTGCTGATAATTGGGAGCAGGCTGATTGGTCTGTAGTTGCAAGGATCTGTTTTTGCACCTTTTTTGTGTAAAGCGGTAATGTTAGCTGATTTCCAGGATGCTGGCAGATGACCTTGAGCAAAAGATAGGGTGAAAAGAACAGAGAGAGGGTGAGATAGAGCGGCAGAGCAGGATTTTAGGACCCGTGGGCTGATGCCGTCTGGTCCAGTTGCAGAATCAGAGTCGAGGTTTGACAAAAACTCCTCCACCTTGTCAGGAGAGAAGGACACAGAGTCCAGGAGCAGTTGGGTTCGACTGGGAAAGGAGGGAACAGAGAGAGATGGGTTTGGGACTAAGGATTTCGAGGCAAACACAGAGTTGAGGCATTCGGCTTTGTCACGTGCGATGTCAACTGTGTGGCCATTTGAGGTAAGGGAGGGGATGGAGGGGGAACAAACACCAGAAACGGATTTGACCAGACGCCACCAGGATTTGGAGGAAGGAGACAGGTTTGAGAGTTCATTCTTGAGTGAGGAGAGATAGTGCTTCCTGGCACTCCTGAGGGTAGACACACACTTGTTCCGAGCTTGGTGGAAGGAACTGAGATTTCCTTCAGTTGGATTAGCCTTCCAAGAGGCAAAGGCAAGTTGTTTCAGGGCAACTGCCTCACCACAAGATTCAGTGTACCATGGACGGGAGGAAGGGTAAGACAATTGAAGGCGAGATGGGATAAATCTGTGCATGAGAGAGATCAGTTTGCTTTGGAAGAATTCCCAGGAAGAATTGATGTCAGCGGCAGTGGAGATGGGAGACCAATGGGTGATTTTGTTACTCAAAACCCAAAAATAATCGAGAACAATGTCCTTCAAATTTGTCAAATACCCTGGGTTGGAGCAAAACTGTTTGTTTTGCAAAAGGAATATGCAAATATTGTCGCGTCAGTTGGGTCCATTAACACAGACAATCTAAGTTGGGAGCTTGTACAACCCCTGTGGATTCCGAAACAATATTTACCTCCGCAACCGAAGGTGGGTGGAGATGATGTTTTCACCACTGTCTGTCTTTCTGTTTGTCTGTCTGTGAACAGGATATCTCAAAGTTGTGGATGAATTTGGATGAAATGTGGTGCACAGCTTGGGTATGTGACAAGGAAGAATTGATTCAATTTTGGTGATGATCCAAATCTGGATACGGATCAGAGAATTTTTTTAATGATTCTTCACCATCGAGTGATGTGGCTAAAAATGATATATAGCATGTTAGTTCAAAAATTGTGGATGGATTCGGATGAAACTCGGGTGATGCTTTGGTTAAGCGACAAGAATAAACCGATTCGATTTTGGTTCAGGTTCGGATTCAGATCCGGCCTATCAGTGGTATACAAAACGTAAACTGTTCAGCCTTGCAGAAGTATGTGCTCTACTGAGTGCCGTTCTAGTTACCTCCACCACCGAAGGTGGATGGAGGTTATGTTTTCACCCTGAGTTATGTTTTCATCCCATCTGTCTTAGTACAGCGGATAAGCTCTCATATTTTAACAAATTGTGCATTTTTTGAGAAAAGCATGAAATTTCTAGCATAGTTAGTATATACCATAAGGTTTATTTTCAGATGTGGAGGGAAGTCAGATTTGACCTCTGAGGACCGTGAGGTCAAATCCAAAATGGCCGCCAGTCCACCGGGTCTAATGTTCAAACGTGCTTATAGGTGTCATTTCCAACTAAATTGGGGATGCCCATTCATTTGGTGATACTTTTGAGATCGCCAGAACTCAAGGACATGCATTTAGGTCACGGTCAAGGTCAAATTACGTTAAATATCTATTTTTATGATACTGCAGTTGGAACTGCTATTGGAAAAAGCTCATTTGAACTTTTAAAACTTTATTTTTTCAGGTACAGGGATAGGTACAGAACACCCAAAGACTAGAAATGATGAAAAAAAAGTGTTTACACTGCAAGGAATGATGCAATAACCTCTGGAAAAAATAACTGTAGTTAACCAAGTATGTCCACCAAAGCTTACATTAAATCAAGTGCAATGATGAAAATTGGTAATGATCTAAATCTAACAGTCTCCAGAACAGAAGCACAGTGCAGTACACTTGAATGCAGCTTTGGCACACTTGCAGCGTCCAGTGCACCCTTTCTTGCAGCCACAGTCGATGAATTCATGGCACGATTTTGATGCTTCAGGAAGAGTGGTCCAAAGAGGTTGCCACCCAGTTGTCTCCTTTGTCCAGCCCCAGTCAGCTGGGTCTGGCATCTCTGGATCCATGACCAATGCCTGGTTACAACAGTTGGCCTGGTAGCAAGTGCGCTTGATGTGCTGCTTGAGTGTTGCCTGGGTTGGAGGAATGTTCTCTAGAGTTCTACACTTCTGTGTGAAGAGCTGTTTCCTGGCATCATTCACTTCCGTGCTCACTGGTTCTATCGTACATCAGCACCACAAATCGCTCTAGCAGTAACATTGAGCCTTCACTGACCTCACTTGGCATGCCTAGGAGTTCATTGAAAGCATCATTCACCTCTGGGCATCCCCAGTTTAGTTGGAACTGACACCTATAATGTTTTTCTACACTATTTGGTTCCAAAATTAAGCGCGTTTGAACATTAGACTCGGTGGACTGGTGGCCATTTTGGATTTGACCTCTCACGGTTCTCAGAGGTCAAATCTGACTTCCCTCCTTGTGGATGGATTCGGATGAAACTCGGGTGATGCTTTGGTTAAGCGACAAGAATAAACCGATTCGATTTTGGTTCAGGTTCGGATTCAGATCCGGCCTATCAGTGGTATACAAAACGTAAACTGTTCAGCCTTGCAGAAGTATGTGCTCTACTGAGTGCCGTTCTAGTTAGGTTTTGGAGCCTTATGGTAAATAAACCTTATGGTATGCACTAACTATGGTATGCACATAAATGCACAACTATGGTATGCACATAAATAAACCTTATGGTATGCACTAACTATGTTAAAAATTTCATGCTTTTCTCATAAAATGCACAATTTTTGTGTTTATCTGCTGCACTATCTGTTTGTTTGTTTGTCTATGAACAAGATATCTGAAAAAGTTGTGGAAGGAATCGAACAAAATTTGGCAAAGTGGTAGTGTATGTGACACGGACGAAATGATTAGATTTTGGTGAAGATCCACATTCGGATCCGGCTATTAGAATTTTAAAAGTCATTCTTCACCATTGGGAAGTAGGGCCAAAAACGATACATAACAGGATATCGCAAAAAGTTGTGGATGGATTTGGACTAAACTTGGTGAAGAGGTTGTGTGTGTGTGTGACGAGGACTAATCAATTCGCAAGCCTTTATTCGCAAGCCTTCTGAAAAGTTAATCACCCCATTGAAAAGTTAATCTGCAGGAAACATATCGCCACAGAGGTGAGTGAGCAATCAACAAAAATAAACCTGCGAAGTGGCGTGTACATATGATTCGGCATCATGATTTATGTGATTCGGCAATGGCACGTTGTGATCTCTAATTTAGTGCGCACAATTGTGTTTGTAATGTGCAATACCCGCTGTGTCAGAATCATGTCAAAAAGGCCTTCAACATCTGGATAACCTGGTCGTGTTTTGAAAAGAAAGCATTTATCGCTCGGTATCGAGCAAAAGGTGGAGTTGTGGCGGAAGCGTGACGTGGGTGTTTCAGTGAAACGCCTGAGTGAGGAGTCTCTGATCTAAAGAAACAAAAGGAGCAGATATTACAATTTTATGAAGAGAGTGATGTGTGCAAGAGAGTGATGTGCACAAATGTGCAGGGCCTCGCAAATGTTTTCCATGGCTGCCTAAGCCTTGTCCGTGGCCGCCAATGCTTTGGCTGCCCACACGTTTATGCGGCTGCTCGCACATTGGCCTCCAATGCATTGACCGCCGCCGACCACCCCTTGTCCTCGGCCTTCCATGCATTGTCCACGGTCACCCATGCCCTGTCTGCGGCCGCCCATGCCCATCACCAAGCAGTGGACATTGGTTGAGCGCTTGATCTTATGGAATCCATCTTACGAACGATTTGTTCAAATGCCGATAAAACAAAAGTGAGTGGTCAGTGTTGTGCCTTTAATTGCAATGAAAGTCAGGGGAAAGTGAGAGTCATTCACGACGGTTTTATTTTAATTTGATTTTATTTAAATGCAAAAAGTGACTCTGTCTCTCTCTCTCTCTCTCTCTCTCTCTCTCTCTCTCTCTTTCTCTCTCTCTTTCTCTCTTTCTCTCTTTCTCTCTTTTTCTCTCTTTCTCTCTCTCTCTCTTTCTCTCTCTCTCTCTCTCTCTCTCTCTCTCTCTCTCTCTCTCTCTTTCTCTCTTTCTCTCTTTCTCTCTTTCTCTCTTTCTCTCTTTCTCTCTTTCTCTCTTTCTCTCTTTCTCTCTTTCTCTCTTTCTCTCTTTCTCTCTCTCTCTTTCTCTCTTTCTCTCTTTCTCTCTTTCTCTCTTTCTCTCTTTCTCTCTTTCTCTCTCTCTTTCTCTCTTTCTCCCCCCCTCCCTCCATCCCCTCTCTCGGTCTTCACCATCCACCCACATCCTGACACACAACCTCCACCTATTACATTGTTTCTTATGTTCTTTTAGGTTCTCATTGCTCTTTCAGGCTAAATTATTGGAACGCAACTGCCACGTTAAACAAGAAATAACGTAATGTAGGCCAGCTTTTTCTGGTAGACGTTAGAGATCCCATGGTGTCTTTTGCAAGGAGCTAGGCCATTGTGTGCTGATTCTTAAAACAAATTCCAAATTTTCTGCCGTTACCAGCTATGGGCCTCATGTCTGTCACCTTCCAAGTGACCTTGCCCATTCTCAGTATACCACAGGACCGATCTAGATAGGATAAGCCATATATGATAGTTTCACTTTCATTAATCAATGGACTTAACCATCTTGGCTGGTCCAGAATGAATGATTGCCTGATGCATGTAGACAGCACCCTTAGGGTTTGTGATGGGTGTTCTTCTTTCTTATGCAGCACAAGGCTGCTGGGTAGCATATCAAACCCAGGCTAGATAGCTAAGAGGCAAGTGTGCATACCTCGAGGCTATTCTGCCAGCCTTTGATGGGTGTTCATACAGTGAAAAGGCTGTGTCAGACCGTTACACAACTTCATGGTTTACAACATGGTCCTTCTTTCAAGTAGCATTGTTTTAATGGCACTAACATCACGCCATGTTTTATTTCCACCTTATTTTAGCTTTAATCCATTAATATCCGTGCATTTGTTAGCGATTGCAGGAAAACTGAACAAAGTGGGACACAAGGGGGAAAAGAAGTGAAAGGGCAAACTCAAGTGTACTACCAAGTTTTGGTAGATTCACGGGACTGTCCTCATATTGCAAGTACCACTACATCACATTTACCCATACACCTTTCCCTCACGATTGCTATTATTTCATTTGTGCTTATAAATTATGTATGAATCACCGACGTCCTCCTGATTGGCTCTGTCACAGCGTGCTCAGACCGAAGGTGTCACCTTCTTGGCAAGCCATGATGATGGGCGGCCACTGTATGCAATCCCAGGTGACCACAGTGCTCTTGTATGATGCATTGAGATTTTCATCCTTTTGAAGGCCTTGGGGAGATGGGAATGTCTATAGCTTTTGGATCCATTTTGAATGCTTCGTCGTTGTAAGTTGAATGTCGATTCTCTCTCCCTGCACCCCTCCACTTATCTTCCTCCCCTTGTAAACTTTTTTTTCCCCTTCAGGTGTAGCCGTTGTAGTCATTGCATGTCTTGTTGCCATCTATATATAGTAATACATAATTTATTTAAAGCCTCAGCTGACCATTCATTTTACAGGCTTAGACTACATTGCTCACAACGATGTGCTGCCTTATACTTCCACTGACCGCACGCCTATCCACCATGAACTCTTTGACCGATTCTTTACCTCTGATGCTAACCAAGGTGTGTAGTCACAGCTTTAATTAAACCATACCTTGCGCTTTTGTCGTGTATAAAAAAACAACAACAACTATTTGATGTTCTAAAGCTCATGGAGTAGTGTATGCAATGTAGGACCTTGCTTGTTCATGACATTGATAGACCATAGATGACTGTTCCTTCATATCAACGACAAATATATCGGAAATAAATGGGATATTCATGTGGGATTTGAACCTTTGTTCCCAAATCGTGAGCCATGTGCTCATTTGGGAATTGCCAAAAAGGACAACCCAAATTTCACATTAATTTTATCACCTAATGGAGGCCATTTTATTCCTACCAACCTGTGGTTTTGTCCACAAATGCAATGACATGTTTTAAAAGGTCGTGATGTCAATACCTCTGTACAGGTACCATTTCAATTGTACCAGCGATCATTGGCTGTGTGTGTATTTTACTACCACCTCATCTCCTCAACTCGTGCATTCCTAGTTTTGCTGCTTTAAGGGTTGTCACCCCAACTTCCCTCATGCACAGCTTCTGTATTTGCTGCACGTGACACGCTGCATGCATGGCAGGAAAAGAACCATCCCTGGTTGGAACTGTCAGATGTACATCGTGAGACGACGGAGAATGTTCGTGTCACAGTCACACCGTTTTACATGGGCATGCGGGTATGGTATTACAACTACAACTGTGTGTGATGTAACGGTTGTGTGTTAGATATGTTCGTCATTGGACAAGGTTGTGGATCTGTAGAGGCATAATTGAGTTTATGCATGCGTTTGCTGCACTGTCATCCTTGTGAGGTGACAGATGTGTTGCATTGACAGTACATTTTTATCCGGACGCTTTTTGAAAGAAAACAAAAACTGGGATATTGCAGTCCGTTCGTCTGTCACACGATCTCCTAAACGGTTGTGCAGAAATTCACCAAACTTGGTAGTTATGATTACACGAATGTGGGAGAGCAGTATAATTTGGCCCCGCCCACCTGGGCAGGGTCAAAAGGTCAAATAACAAAAAATGCAATTACGGGCAGATTTAAAAAAAAGTTTTAAATTAAATTTTTGATATGAAATCAACATAGGGGGATGCATTAAATGTCATGATTTTTTGTGATATGACCTCTGGTTCATGCCCCAGAGTATGGGGACTTGGTGTCACAAGGGTCAAAATGGAAAACAAATTGAACTCGAAATTTGATATTCGGTCATTCCTGGAAGAACTTTTTGCCATCTTTCAACTTTGCTTTGGGTGGGAAGAGTGGCGTTTTGTGATGGTGCACCATCGACTTCACTCTAGTTTGAAGCTTGTGCAGCTTGGTTAGAGAAGATGTCCAGTGACTGGAATGGCCAACTTAATTTATGCATATACAGACATAAAAGAAACAGTATACAACTTTAATTATTCTGTTCATGGTTGTGATGTATGGAACCGTATTAGGAATGAGTATAAAGAGGAGGAGATCAACCAGTCTACAGAGTGGCCACAAAGTCCCGATGCATAAAAGCGTGTCCTCTGTTACTTATTTGTTTTCCAGGTACGGCTTCAGCATGACGGACACCAGTGAGTACACGATAGAAGATAGACTGATTGATTACTTGTGTTTGGATTCATGACCGCATGCGAGAAAGAGCAAGTTTTGAAGACATAAGGACAAGATTTTCGCAGAGGTTTGATAAGCCAGCTCCTACGCGCGACACAATGCGGGCATGTGAGAAGAAGGCTTTTTCAACAGGGAGTGTCCTTGATTTGACTTGATTTAGAGCAAGGCTCTTCTGTAGCGATTTCCCACCATTAAATCAAGACGAAGCATATGTTTTTTCGGATGAGTGTGCTATTTACCTCAGAAATCGATCCAGGAATGTTTATTTTTGGTGCAAAGAAAATCTTCATTTTTATGAGGAAATTTAACAGTATCCTCATGTCATGATGTGGGCAGAAATTTCAGAAGATCACTTGATAGGGCCATATTTTTTCGATACAAGTGTCAATCACACTGCTTATTTGAACATGCTTCAGACATGGTTTGTTCCACAGCTGTGTGAGAGAGGTCTCGAGGCAACACTAACAGCTATCCTGCAACAAGATGGTGCACCAGCACATTATGCTCTCGCAGTTGTAGAATATCTCGACGACAAATTCAGTGGACGATGGATTGGATGTGGATCTGAGATAGTGTGGCCTCAAAGTCTGGACTTAACAACATGTGACAACTCGCTTCGGGGCATTGTAAAACCACCGTTTAGAGGCCATTTTTCCCCGCAAAGCGGGGGTTGGCCTTTTCGGGGACCGTGGTAGTTGTTGTTTTTTGGTCCCCTTTTTTGAAGCAATGTTTTACGGCCGGATGCCCTTCCTGACGCCAACCCTTTTTGCCGCCTTCAACGACAAACAGGGAATTACCAGTGAACTGGTACTCAATTAGCCGACCTCAGAAGGATGACAGGCTGAGTCAACCCCCCTGGCGTTAATTCGGCGATCGACCGAGATTCGAACCCAGGATCCTAGGATCCTAAGCCGGCACCCTAGCCGCTAGCCCAACACCAGGGATTGTGAAATTGTGAAAATTGTCATTGTGAAAGAGGAAATTTCTCATCTCCACCTAACAACAGTTGAAGACCTCAAAACAGCTGTCAAGGGCTGCTTTTATGGCCTCCAACCCTCAACATGGACAAAGATGTCCAGAAGAACATGGCGAAAAATTCAAGTTTGTGTGGAGAATGGAGGGGAGCATACAGATAAATTCTAACTAAATTCTAACTGCGTGCATCGGGACTTTATGGCCACTCTGTACATTTATGTATATGCAGTACGTAGATAGCCCCAAACACCCTTTGTCGGGAAGAATTCCGATTGTGATTGTAGCACTCATTCATGAGCTCAATCTTGTGCACAAGAAAACCAAATCATTGACTGTTTCCTTTCACAATGGTAATTGGTTGCAACAATGCAAGGTGGGGACTAATCATTGTGCTTAAAGTGTATAACAGAGTATTGTGTGTTTTGTTGTGTGAAGCAGAGCATGTCTGGAACATTCAAATTCATTATTTTGGTATGCTATAACTTGACTTTGAAATGTGGTGTTGTTGAAACATCTATGTGGATGATGCATTTAAGGGTGGTATTTGGCCAGTTGTAGACTTTGTCAAACAATTCTGAACTTTCGTTTAGTTGCTGCTTTGGTCCGTCATGTGGAGAAAATTCCTCCATATCCATTCAAATTGGGTGAAATCCTTGTGCACATTGGGCAGTTTGTCATTCAATAATCCATATGGAGGGACCAAGTGTGACCTCTGTGCAAAAGTTAATCTGATGGAGAAGGAAATTACATCACGTTTGAAATTGACACATCAGTACTTGCATAATAAATAACAAAATGGTCAAGAAAGTTGAAAACAAAAACAACAAAAGGCATTTTGAGGCCATTTTCCCTGCTACAGCGGGGGTTAGCCTTGCGGGCCCCATGACAATCTTCTCCGTTTTGCCCTATTTTCTACATCTCCCCTTGTTAACCCCCTTGCCCGCATTTCTTCTTCCACCACCTTTAGCCAAGTCTTTCTCGGTCTCCCCCGTCCTCTACTCCCTTCTACATTCATTTCCATCACTCTTCTCAACCAGTCACTTTCATCCTTCCTCAACACATGACCAAACCATCTCAACCTGTTTCTCTTCACAGCATCCATCACAGGCTCTATTCTCATCATCTTTCGCAATGCATCATTTGTCTTCCTCTCTCTCAACGACACTCCACACATCCACCAAACCATTCGCATTTCCACCCTTTCCAGCCTTCGTTGCTGCTCTATGTTCATTACCCATGTCTCGCTCCCCATAAATCATAACACTTCTCACACATGCAGCATACACCTTTCCCTTCAGCTTCAACAACACTCCCCTCCTCGTCAGCACGCCACTCAGTTCCCGAAACTTCGTCCATGCACATCTCACTCGCAACCGTTGCTGAGTCTGATCCACCTCCATTCAGCATGTCTCCTAGGTAGCAAAATGTTTTCTCACCTTCCAGATTCACACTGTCTCCAAGATCCAACTCAACATTTCCTCCTTCTGCAGCTCCCTCTGTGCACACCTTACACTTGAATGTAGCTGTCACACTGGTTAATGACCCTCAGACCACTACATTTTTGATGAACCCACTCGGCACACATTGTACATTGAATGGAGTTCACTCCGACACCCTTCCTACACACTGCACACGGCCACTTCCCAGTTCTTTCCACCTTACCACATGCTTTACCACTTGCCATCACCTTCGTTTTTCCGATATTCACCTTCAGACCTTTTGTCTCCATACATTCCTTCCACTTGTTCATCTTCTCCTTCAATCCATCCATACTTTCCGCAATCAACACCAGATCATCTGCGTACAGCAACTCCCACGGTAAACCCTCCTTTACATTCCGAGCCAGCACCTCCATCACAGCTACAAATAGTAGTGGACTTAGTACCGACCCCTGATGGACTCCTACCTTCACCTCAAACTCACCACTGTTCCTGTCCTTCGTCCTTACAGCTGTGCGTGCTCTCTCATACATTACCATCACTACTCTGATCAACCATTCCTCCACTCCTAACTTCCTCAATGCCCATGTCACTACTTCGAGTGGAACCCTATCGAATGCTTTCTCCAGATCAATAAACCCAAGAAACAACTTCTTCCTCTTCTCCATGTACTTCTCCTGCAACTGCCCTACAATAAAAAGCACGTCTGTTGTTCCTCTTCCTGGCATAAATCCAAATTCAAGTTGTTCAAGGTCGATCCAAATTCAAGGTCAAGAAAGTTCTCTACAAAAAAAGAAAAAAACAAAACCATGCAGACTTGAGAGAAAAAAGGACATGGGAAGGGTTTTTTTTAAACTCTTGCTTTGTTTCCGAGCACAATCTTTATTTCCTACGAGCTGCCATTTTGTCTGAATCTCGGTATTCACCAATGCTGAAAGCGTGCAGAAAATTTGATTGGTCGAGATGATTTAAAATAGATTAGTATTTTGTTCAAGTAATGCAAAACTGTATGTTTTTGGAAGTGGCAAGAAGACAATTTATGTTCTCCAGTGTTCAATTATAGGATTCAATTGAAATACAATAAAAGCTTTAAAGTCTGTAGATGAAGAATTTTTTTCCCCGGAAGTTAACCACCGTTGATGCAACGTCATTTACACCAACTTATTTAACACATTACATTAGTTCTTCATGCCTATTGTTTGTGTCCTTTATGACCTCCCTAAAAACCAAGTGTCCTGTTTGGAATGCTTTTCAATTTTGCTTGACTGCCACACAGGTAGAGGTAGATGGACTAAAATAATTACTCTATTCCTCTGTGTACATGTGTGATTGGGATGAGATTCCGTATGATTTGCCAAATTCAGAGCTGCACGTGACTGGTAAGCTGCTGGTTCGTTTTCCGATTCTTGTTCCGATCATGATCGAAATATAACGTTCAATTGAAGTCAAGTAGTTCCTCGATCATAAACTGGTGTCTGCAGACAGACAAAGTAAACAAATTACTTAACCCTTCTTTTCACTTTGTGTGCATGGGGTAATAAATAAAAGTAACTGGAATGATAAAACTATATAAATAAAAAAACAACTTCATAGAGAACAGTATTCAAAAAAGACTCCAAGAAGCATCTCAAATGAGCGATACTGTAACTAGAGGCTAAGTTATGATAATTTTTTTGGAAGCATCACAAGTTCGTTCTTGTAATAAAAACGTTAAAAACAATCAACCAATATGTGTGCTGTGGGCTTTGGATAGGCCTTCTTCCATCTTTGGACACCCACCTGCAGAGATTCGAACCAGCATGCTTTGGCCAACTTTGATTGCATTTACATTTGCACATTTATTATTCTTAATCACAGCGATTGATATCTTTTGATTTCCTTCAGGTTGTGCCTGCACTTCATTTTGTTTGGATTAATTTCTGCATTCTCTTTTTCAGGAGACTGGAAACTCACGTGTATATTGGGTAAGCTCTATTTTTGTTAATTTTGTGCAACGCATAAGAGCATTTGATCTTGGGAGGGGAGGGTCTAATTTTGTGTAAGACCATATTATGTGGTTTGATACATTTGTGTATAACATGTACAACACCAACTGCTTATATAACCTTGTCCACAAGCACGAAACATTGTCTCCATTCTGAATCTCACACCGAACGGTGCACCATTTTTGCTTCTGTGGTGGTGTGCTCCCAAGTGACATCAACTGAGAATTTAGTTTTTCCATGTGACGTGTTCGCCCAACAGTGTGTGGATTATCGCTCCACTACACACCATCTTTACTGGAACCTTTAAGCTGTGTTGTAATCCAGTGACAGTGGTCGAGTGGAAAGGGGAACAGCATGAATATATCTTATGAGTGTCAGTGGAGAGGGGAATGTAGAAAGCTTGCTTCCAATTCGTCAGTCAGGTCGGTCTCTTTGCTGCCACTGGTAACATGTAACCCAGTGCTACCTGCCACATTCCTGGAAAGTGCCGCGAACTACAAAACCGCAAATAGCGGGGCATTGTTTCAATGGAAAAATGGGGGATTGGTTCCCGAATCATGAAAATCCGCGAATGTTGGAAAAACTGAGAATGTCGACAAAAATCCGCAAATGTCAATGAAAATCCAGGAATGTCGATGAAAATCTGCGAATGTATGCTGTGCCATTGTTTCAATGGGGGAAAAGGGAGACAGCCAATTGTAGACATGGGGGGAGTGTTTTCATTCTGTACAGTAACTCGCAGTAATTTGTTTTTTTTCGCCCGTGAAAAACTACGTATACACAGGACATAGGGCCGCGAAAAGAGAAGCAGGTCGCAATTTATCAACCACGAATATGCGGAACCAGTGAATAGCGGGACAGTAAATAGTGGGGTCCGACTGTATATGCAAAATTGCGTCTGAGTCCCCTGAAAAAGCCTGGTATTCCCCTCAGTAGAGATTCGTTTTTACTGACGAGCATTGCACGATTGTGTTCATCATTGGAGATTGATCTCCTGAGATTTACAGAGAGGAATCCCATCAGAGTGTGGATCTGAATTGGTATCACTGGCACCATCACCCCACCTCTTTTCCCCGCCATTCTAAACATCAAAATCCTCAAAGGACACTGATCAACCTACTGACCTACTGATCAACTTTTGGAATTTTAACAAGGAATTGTTCTTTTGTTGGAAGTGTGTATAAGAGAAAGAGATGAGAACGGCACTTGGTAGAGCGCATACCTCTGCCAGGCTGAAGAGTATACGTTTTGTATCCCACTGGTAGGCTGGATCTGGATCTTCACCAAAATTGAATCGATTTTTGTTAGCCATCCAACCTGTCCACCAAGTTTCATCCGAATCGGTCCACAACATTTTGAGATATCGTGCTATATCGTTTTTGTGCACATCTCTCAATGGTGAAGAATCACTTAGGTTTAAAAAAAATTATAGTGTCCGGATCCGCACCCGGATCGTCACCCAAAGCAAATTGATTTGTCCTTGTCACACACTGTCCAACAATTTTCGTCTGAATCTGGCCATAACATTTTGAGCTATCCTGCTCACATACAAACAAACAGACAAACTGGGGAAAACATAACCTCTGTCCCCCTTTGGTGGCGGAGGTAAAAAATATTTGTACTAAATATACATTTAAACCTTTTTTAGTATGAAAACAGGATGAGCCTTTCCTGAGAATAAAGAAAAGGGAAATGCAATTTAAAAAATTGTTGATTAGATGTTATGAGAGACTCTGGTACAAATAGTAGTTTTTGCATGCTGTGTTGTTGGAGACACTTAGTTGCTATCAGCACCACCATATTTGCCTAATGAATTGGTCATAACGTGTAATGCTGAAATGGCTGTCCATGTTCCCACTCGCCTTGCAGTGGCGGTACTGCATCCGTCTTGAAAACCTGAGTATTGAAGCTGTGCAGCTGCGGGAGCGTCATTGGAGGATCTTCAGTCTGACGGGCACATTGGAGACTGTCCGTGGACGAGGAGTTGTGGGCCGGGTGCGTAATTTAACCTGCTTCAGCAGGTGACAAAAGGGGGTTAAGTCTTGTGAAATTACGCAAGCTACCAGTTGGTGATATAATTGGAATTGTGGGTTTATTGAGAGCAAAGACGGTTTTAAAATTGCGATGAATGCAAATATTTTGCCATTTGACAATTGTGTAATTTTCTCCCAGGAGCCAATTCTTTCCAAGGAGCAGCCTGCTTTCCAGTACAGCAGCCATGTGTCCCTACAGGCTGCCAGTGGTCACATGTGGTATGTCTTGTGTGTTCCAAGCACAACATGAATTGTATGTAGGTAAAGCTCAAACAATGTTTAACTTGATGATTTGCTTCATAACCTAAATAACGTCCGAACATCAATGATCATCAGCATATCATTCCATCAATGTCAGGCTAAGATGCTAATGTTATGTTTGTGCTCAACATCAACGATACGATACTCGATTGATTTGCAGGGGAACGTTCAGGTTTGAGCATGTAGACGGCTCTCAGTTTGATGTGCGCATCCCACCATTCTCACTGGAGAGCACCAAAGAAGACAAGAGTGGTCCACGGGAGAGTTGGTGATTTTGGAGTGGGTTGCGGAAGAGGTGATTTTGGAGTGGGCTGCAGAAGACCTCGTGATTTTGTAGTCTGCCACCGTTGAATTAGTGATTTTGGAGTCGGTCAGCAGAGTTTGTGATAAAATTTCTTAACTCTGAGCCACCAGCTAAAATGTTATTTCCTTGAGCTGGAGTAACGCTCATAAGATTTCCACCAAAGCTATCCCGAGCCGTGCTGACCTTCTCCGTTTGCGTGACTTGAAAAGTGCATGATGCAAGAGTCTGGAGGTATCCAATCTCCAGGCTCCCAACACAACATCGAATGTTCTCAATGTTGTAATACAAATGCATTGTTTGCTGATTTGTACAGAAACTTGTAATATATTTTAGACATCTTTGATCATTTGCAAAGTCAGAG
The DNA here is from genome assembly GCF_964187855.1 of Myxine glutinosa. Taxonomy (NCBI): domain Eukaryota; kingdom Metazoa; phylum Chordata; class Myxini; order Myxiniformes; family Myxinidae; genus Myxine; species Myxine glutinosa. The sequence continues at coordinate 109,819,241 of NC_136266.1, forward strand.
ATAAATAAATAAGATTGATTCCTAATTTGGAAGGTGATGGGGGTAAAGGTTTGGAAAAGAGAGCGGATGGGTATGTAGAAACGGGGGCAGGGAGATGGGAGGGGGGTGGGGTAGGGGGGGGGGGGGGAGGAAACAGATCAAATTCCACCATGTTTGCATTCATAAAAGTATTTGAGCTCTTTTTATCCTTCAAATTTTGGCTTCTTTGCTGACAAACAAATCAATGTTAACCTTGCATTTGTTTTGGACAAATTGATCAGATAATCCATTCAGCTAAACTCACCATTATCCACAGCCCAACTCACCATTATCCCTTTTTGCTTTCTTCCTTTCTCTCTGACCATGTGCAGTAGATTCAAACTTTGTGGTTTGAAAGCTTCTGATTTTCTTTTTAAAGCAATTTGAAAAGGTTATAATTTGCCTTTCCTCTACTGTATTAGAGTCCAGATGTTGAAGTGCTTCAAAATAAACAGTTTTGTGTAAATAAACAGTTCTGTGCTGGTTTCCGTAGGAGGAGTGCGTCATCGGAAGGGTGTAGGAAAAATTTTGTTGTCGGAATATGCCGTTGTAGGGTAAGTGGCACAAAGGCACATTCCTACAACAAAATTATTTTACTGAGGGGGGGTAAATAAATATGTATTGTAAAAATATTAAGATATCTATTTATGAATAACAAGCGTTATGCCTCGGTCCCCCGTCGGTGAAGTGATGTGAGTTGACAAAGTGGAAGACGCAAGGCGGCCATCTTGGATTTTGACGTGGTGACCCAATTTTCAATAGCGTTCTCCCTTATGCGTAGATACACCCACACACCAGATTAGAAGTTGGTAGTTCGTTTATTTTTCAAGGTATTTCGCTCACAAGGTTCAGACATATATATGGTGGCGGCCATCTTGGATTTTGACGTGGCGACCCAATTTTCAATAGCGTTCTTCCTTATGCCTAGATACACCCACACACCAGATTAGAAGTTGATACTTCACTTATTTTTCAAGATATTCTGTTCAAGGTTCAGACATGCATGGCGGTGGCCATTTTGGATTTTGACGTGGATTGCACCCACACACCAAATTAGAATTCGGTCCTTCGCTTACGCACGCACGGACGGACGCACACATGGATGGAGGGGAAAACCATAGTCCCCCTTTCGCTCCGTGGTGTGACGGGGGACAAAAAATGTATATACTGTATTTGTAAAAAAAAAAAAAAAAAAAGTTGGAGGTGGGGGGAGGGGGAGTTTCTACATGGTACGTTCTGCTAGTGTCAGGAGATAAGAAAGATTAAACAACGTTCTGTTTCACACCGTTTGCAGTGAAATTCACCCTGGTTTACAAACTACATTTGTTACTTTAAAAGAAATTCTTCATGTGATTAACAACTAATTTAATGTTAGTGTGTAAAAATATATTATTGGGTAAAATGCCAGGGGCATAGAAAAGGCCCCTTTATATATGGTATGTGCCATGTGGCTAAGTACAGACAAGAAGGGACATTCAAAAAAAAAATCATGTGCATGCAGGATTACCCTTGTGTTCTTAGGAGGAACCAAGTCATGCTCTAGAAAAGTTCATATAAAGGGGTGTCGATTTGATTCATACACCTGCATGAAGAAGTAAATGCATTTTCAATGCAGTTACAATCTCTTGGTTTCAAAACGGACCTCCTCGTGGTCATTCATTTTTCAGTAAAAAATTAAAATGCCATACATAATATTAGTTTTCTATTCTATTGCAGAAGTAGGTGTACATATACAATTCATCCATCATGTCTATTTATCATCAGTAGTCATCATGTACATATCACATTTGTCCAATATGTCTGCAATGTCAACACTTACAAGTTTATGTAATGTGCAATTATGGTCCAAAAGGGATTGGTAAAATAGGCTGCACTGCACACGTGTACAATTCTTTCATCTAATCCAATTGTTGCCTATAATGTGTACACACATCGCACTTGTCCAACGCTTGTTCCAAAGAATACATCAATAGTCGGGGTTCCTCAAAATTTCTTTGTTTAATGTTATAAACAGCATTAGCAACTGTTAAAAAGGCTAGTCATACGTTTTTGTGCTTTATAATATTTCACAAGCCCAGCTACGCCACTGTTAGACTTTCGGTCTTGTTTTTTAATACATAACATAACAAACACACACCACATACACTGATGAGACAAATGCACTTAACACAGTCGCAGTTTTGGGGGAAGTGCTGTCACGAAGTGCTCTTGGGCTACTCTGGGTACCAGTGACGTCACAACAATGGGGTCACTTTTCTCACTGTACTCAGCGGGACATTTCCTTAAGAGGAATTTTCTCCCCATGGATGCCAACCTAAGGGGATTGAACGCATTCAATCCTTAAGCAAGGAAGCAGCACATGCCATTGTAAAAGTCTTGGTGTTGGGCTAGTTGGGCATCTTATCCGACTATGGGTGGCCATTTTTGCCAACAGAATGAAACATCTCTCTCTCAATCACTTGATCCGTTTGTCCAGCGGCTTGCAAAGCGGTTGATACGGAACGACTGGCTTGGCAAGCGATAGCAAGCCGCTTGATAACGGAACACACTCCCACTGACGACCATTGTGCGTGGACCTACGATGTAGCACCAAGCTCCAACCTCAGCGTCAATGGAATGCTTAACGTAATACTTTGCGAGGACATGATCCTGGTCTACAAACTGATACATGGGATCGACAGGATAAGTTCACAAGGCACAATACTTATTCACACCAGCAGTGTACCATATAGCCACGTGCTACACTCAGTCGGACATTCCAAGCAATAATTGCATATATGTGATGTGTCACGTGACCAAAGTCGACCGAACACAGCAGGAGCATCATGGAACAATACAGCCTCTACCTGGACATTGTGGAACTCTGCACGGCTCCCTTCAACAGGGAATTGAACACAAAAAGGGGCATTGCGATAACTCTTGTCTGATAACGCACCGCTCACGTTAACACGTGTTCAAATCTGCAGCAAGGATCGGGAGATTAAAAGGAATTTTTCCTCTACTCCTGTCTGCCGATGATGATGACTAATTTTCTGAGAACGGACTGAATTATTTTCTTTTTCCCAAATCTAAATACGATGTACAATTAATCTACTACCTTGTGCAATATTTGTTTCATTTTTGTACCCTTTTGCTTTTCCAAAATAAATCCCCCTCGCAGTTTTGTACTCGCTTCTCGATAATTCGTTTTGCTTTAGAAAGCAGTTTTGGGCGGTGTATAATAGGGATTGTGCTGTGTTGGTTCAGAGCGGTGCATTTTTGTTTTCTCCAGTTTTTAATCTAAATTAAGTTGCTATTTCCAATATTAACTTGATATTTCTGTGTATGTTTATAGACGGTGAAAATTATATTGATCTCAATTATAATGCACTTTTTCAGTTTAAGTTAAACTTATTGGATCGTATAAATAATTTGTAGCACTCATACCTCATATCTTTCATGGGGTCAAGTGGATCCGATATTTTATTTAACGAGAATGTTTGATCTGTTTTATTAACATTGTGTAATATATAAAATTAAAAGGCAATGATAAATGCATTTAAATCTGTTTGCAGAATTAGCGAAGCAATGTAATTACATGTAGTTTCCTCAAATACTCACTCGAGCCGTGAGTGTGTTTAACCGGCCTTTGTTATTAACGTTAACACGATTAGCGGTTTAATTAAAATCTTACGTTTAATTTGTTTGACGTTGCCATGGCAACGCGCGCGCGTCCCTTGACGATTAGAGCGAAATTAAACGTCACCTGAATGTTCCGCTTCGCTTGTTCTTTCTGATCCAAGTCGGAATCTGTGAGAAGAGTGATAAGTAAAAAAAAAAAAAAATTGGTTAACCCCACAATTTATTATCATGTTAAATGGGATTTGGACATTTTAAGGCCTAATGTCGGTCGAACGTGCCCGATGCGTCCTCGACTGGTGGACTGTGTCGAGAAAGCACAACGCAGGGGAATGAGCTTCGTGTGCATTTCACGGCATCAGGCACATGGTACGAGCCGGGCCGGAGATGGCGGTAAGGGTCCACCTCGATGTCGAGATCACGATGGTGCGTTGCCTGAGTGCGTTCACTGAATGGGGCTGATGGGGTCCATTTCCAAATGTACCCCCGGACTCTCTCTATAATCTATATTATCTGCTCTGCATAATCCCATGAGGTTTTTTTAAATCCAAACGAATTCCAAGATTTATTTATTTATTATTACCAGATGTAGTAGAGTAAGTGCCCTCCTCTCCTCTTCTAAAACTCTCAGGTCTAAAACTTTACAACTTTAATTCGAAGTTGTCTTCGTCTCCTGGTGGTCTCGCTTCCTCCTGCCTGAGATTGTAAATCCTTCATTAAGCGTCGTTATTAGCATGTTTGTGCAGCTTCATTGAGTTTGTCAGTACTAGGACCGTTATTATTTGTAATTGACATTAGTGATTTCGAGAATGGGGTTAAGGGCCTGATTACGAAATTTTAAGATTACACAAAGTTTGGATTTAGGTAGAAGAGAGAGAGAGAGAGAGAGAGAGAGAGAGAGAGAGAGAGAGAAAGAGAAAGAGAAAGAGAAAGAGAGAGAAAGAGAAAGAGAAAGAGAAAGAGAAAGAGAAAGAGAAAGAGAGAGAGAGAGAGAGAACGAGAGAACGAGAGAGAACGAGAACACGAACACTACAGGATGATTATAGATATGGGGGTAAGAGTACAGGACAAATCATTTGAGGAGGTGTACTCACTCAAACTTTTGAGCCTCATCATCAGCCATGATCTTTCTCGGCAGACCATATTGCCAAGAAGGTCTCCAAAGCTAGACAACTGGGTATCTCCCATCGTGCAAGGTGTTTCTTTGGCCAATCTGAACTTTTGACAACCTACAGGACTTTCATTCACAGCTTGGAGTGCTGCTCTCCCCTTTGGGCTGGCGCCCCTGCCTCATGCCTTGCCCTTCCTGATGCCATGGAAAGCAAGGCCCTAAAAATCATTGGGGTCTCCCATGATGAAGCTTTGTCTACACCTATTACTCTCACTTCACAGACAGGTTGGTGGCCTCTGTATTCCACGACATCCTTTTTGGTCTTGCACCCTCTGCCCTCTCAGGTTTCTGCAGGGTGCACATGGTCTGCTTGTATCCCTCTTCTCATACTCCCAAACTCTTGGGTCACTATACCAACCTGTTTTTTTTTCCACACCTGTGGAACCAACTTCTTCAGTCTCATTCTTCCCTCCAGGGCTTCAAGATAGCTGTTCACCACTACCTCCATCCATACTCCTGATCTTCTCTACCCCAAATGATCCCATTCTGCCTTGATCATGTGTACAAAAAACCCCAAAATGCTGCGAATGTTATCTTGAAAAACAATGTGCTGTGTTTTTAAACTGGGCATTCCTGCCCTAACCTCTTGTGTCAGAATGGCGACCCATCCACAAATTGTAAATGTAACCCGAATCATGAAACTTCTTCGGCAGAACGGCCGCTCTCTATACAGGATGGAGTATGATCTCATCTGAAAAGGGGCCATATGCATATTACATAAACACTTGGGTGTCCTGGGTATTTGGGAGATGAGGTTTAAAATGACCCATTTCCAAAATGTGTGATGCACATGTACCCTAAATAGGGAAAAGCTGTGGCCTTTAGGTGTAACTAATTGTCATCGAATAATATGCTTGGTGTCTCTTCTCAGCCGGTGACATTCCTTCCTCCTCCTGCACCAACATCCACCAGATTGCTTTTACCACCTGCCGCCATCTTGGGCCTTGCTGTGCTGGCGTACATAATCTGCCTTGGCCTGGTGTTCGCTTTGCGGAATTGTTTACTGGTACCTAATATGTCTTATCATACATGAACAGAAATTTCAATGAACACCTTTGGATCTTGGGGTCAAAAGTAAAAATAACGTTTACTGTAAAGTCAAGTGGAAAGCTTACTGATTTGTTTGGGACATCCATCAAATGTCCAGCATGCTTCAAACCATGTCAAAAAATGAAAATAGCAGCCGAGGTGGTCTTTGGCAAACCATCAGAGTTCTCGATGACCATTCGTTACAATATCATACACATCTCGGCCTAATCACATTTACTTTACTAATCAGCCTACATGGAATGTAAGAGATTTCATACATAATATAATTGTCTTTAGGCCTGATAGGCCCATGAGAGGGAGCAAGAGCAGCTTTTTTGTATGCATAGTCATGGCTCGTGGAAGGGCCAGAACACAAAACGGGTCAGGCCGCAACATAACGAAAGGAACAGGAGAAAGATAAAGGGGAAATGCCAACAGCAGGGCCGAGGGACAAAATAAACAGAGACGAACTAACCCGGGTCGGAGGTAACGATGAGGGATGGGGAAGTTGATGAGGGATGGGATGTTGGGGAGAATGCAAGGGGTGGGGAACATGGATAAAAAACCACCTTTAGAGGCCATTTTTCCCCGCAAGCGGGGGTTGGCCTTTTTCGGGAACTGTGGTTGTTGTTGTTTTTCGGTCCCCTTTTTGAAGCAATGTTTTACGGCCGGATGCCCTTCCTGACGCCAACCCTTTTTGCCGCAAATGTGGGCTGTCTAAACATGGTAGCGCTAGGCCAGTGGGACCGCCGGGACCCACGTGCACTCACAAGTTGTTCTGCGCGTGGGCGGCAGTATCAGACCGGGGCGCCCAAACGCTCCCCGGCTAAAGTTCATCCTGAAAGCGCCCACATTGTGCGGACAAACCAAGTCAAGGGCCACGTGGTCAGGAGAACCTCGTCCCTTCCGGTCACACTTTGCCTATCGGCCGGCCTCGAAGACTGAAATTGTGACGGTGTCACCCTAGTGAAGGGGTATGAATACTTTCTGAATGCACTGTAAATCTTTGCCACAGTTTAAGGTCTTTTGCACTCTGAAGCAGGTTCTCCTCAAGGATTTGCCTATATTTGGCTACACTGGTTTGTCCCTCTATCTTTACAAGTCCCTGCCACCAAAAAGCATTCCCATAGCATGATGCTGCCACCACCATGCTTCACGGTAGGACGGACGGACGGGAAGGGACGAGGTTCTCTTCACGGAACATGGATACAGAAGCAAAATTGATCGAAGACTGAAATTGTGACGGTGTCACCCTAGTGAAGGGGTATGAATACTTTCTGAATGCACTGTAAATCTTTGCCACAGTTTAAGGTCTTTTGCACTCTGAAGCAGGTTCTCCTCAAGGATTTGCCTATATTTGGCTACACTGGTTTGTCCCTCTATCTTTACAAGTCCCTGCCACCAAAAAGCATTCCCATAGCATGATGCTGCCACCACCATGCTTCACGGTAGGACGGACGGACGGGAAGGGACGAGGTTCTCTTCACGGAACATGGATACAGAAGCAAAATTGAGGGGATGAGGGTGGGTTTAACGGGTGTGAAAAAAAAAAGATCATGGTTTTGGATGGGGGATGATCTGAGATGGTGGTGAACAGCTGTCTTGAAGACCGGGTGGGAACAATGGCCATGGCAATGTTGGATTGTTGCTAAAAAGCCCAGCTGGCTCAATAATGAACTTTAATGGGGCAATCTGCTTTCCCCACTTTGTCTAGTTTACACATGGTGCCAGTACACGCTGTGGCTGTGGTCGACTCTTAACGCCCTCAGGACAACGGGTGATGGGCACTAAAATGCAACGTATGGAAAAAGCAGCACCACCCAAAATTCCCCTTACTGTTGTATACAAGAGGGAGAAGAGGAAGAAGAAGAAAAAACGCTTGATATGAAGTGTAATACTCGACAGTATACTTCTGGCTCTGCATGCAATTTATGTCATGATGATTATAATGCAAACTTTCTTTGAGATGCACAGCGGGTTTACCAACATAATGTTCAAATAACTCAGTGATTCTCCACACTCAAGTTAAATCTATTTCCAGTCACGAGGTTGTGCAGCGTGTGACGGAGACGGATTGTGCAGCGGCAGTTCTTGGTGTTGGGACCGTTGTGCTGCATGTGCCTATGCTTGTGACGTCATGGTTCCGACACCTCTTACCTGTCACGACAGATGCTGCAGTGTGAGTGACCTTTTGCACTTGTTGCATTTATACAAACCAAACCGTGGTGGTTGTTCCTATGAAAATGCTGCATAGCTCTTTCCAGATACCAATCGGTGAATTTCATAAAGGAAAATCTTTTCAACATAAACTCTGAACATTAATAAGAAAAAAAACGAGCAATGCGACTGTGTCGCCAATATGTCTCCGCATAGTCCCACAACGGGTAGATAGATGCCTTTGTTCACTGTCCTAAAAAGAAACAAGTTTGATTTAAATCCCTTGAGCTGTTTTCAAGTATCACATTTTCATCAGCCATGACAGGTTTCACATTGATCGGTGAAGTGGTTTCAGAGAAGGGATTTTTTTTAAATATCGGCTTTCAAACTAATATGGCTGCCACACCACGTGACATATGACCTTTAAAATGTACAATCTGCATATGTATGGGTAGGGGATCACGTTTGTGAAGTTTTGTGTTGATCAGATAATGTTCGTTTTTCTATTCAAGATGGCTGCCACACCATGTGACCAATGATGTTTTCGTGATCTTTTAATCACCATGCCTAGTCAATGACACACATAAAGTTTTGAGTCAATCAATTTGGTGGTTTGGGAGATGATGTTTTTTTAAAGGTTTTAGGTTAAATCCAATATGGCTGCCAAACCATGCGACCTATGATGTCATTAATTTAATATTTCAATACAAATGGGTCATAAATCATGTGCATGCAATTTCTGATTTTTGGGATAAAGAATTCGATTGAAACATTTTTGACCGGTATACCACTTCACCTACGATGTCATCATTATCATGCTTTTGTTCCCCATTGGGATTACTTGACAATGTGCCAAGTTTCAAATTTTTCCATTCAGTGGTTTCCGATAAATATATATTTTTAATTATTTGTGTTTATTCCAAGATGGCTGCCATACCACGTGACCTATGACGTCACAATTATGATAAAAACATTCTGCATTGGTGTCACTCCTAGCCTGAAAGTTTCGCCTCAATTGGACATGTGGTTGCTGAGAAAAACGATGTTTAGCCTGTACTGACGGACAGACATATGGACGGATGGACGGACGGACGGACAACCTGAAAACATAATGGCTGCGGCCACCTTCGGGGGCGGAGGCATAATAAATCTGAATCGTAATTGCGAGAGACTTGGTGAATCCTTGCACCATCATTGTTTTATATACAAAATCTCGGATCGTAGAAGAGCGAAGTGAGAGAGGGGCAGTGATGCCACAGGTGGATGCAACAAAGGAACAAACAAACAGGAAATGAGGAGGGGAGGAAACTGTCGCATGCACTTAAGAGGGTTGGGTTGAACAGAGTTAAGCAGGGTATAAAAAGATAACAGGTAGGGATGGGGAATGACATGAGTTGGTGGTGCACTGCCTGCTTTGAAACCCTGGAAGGAAAAAGGAATGGAAGTTTAAGGAAGGCATTTCCATAAATGGGAGAAAAGGGGATCAAAGTTTGAGGGTGTACTGTAAGCTTGGATTTTGGGAGTTTAACCAGGACGGGGTTACTGGAACAAGGAATGCATCCTGAAGAATACGGGGAATGACGTAAATCCACCCTGATGGCTCGGCGCGCTTACGCAGAAACCCCTTATAATGAAGTAAATCGAAGTGGCCTGGACATCTTTCATGCCTCCCAGATAAGAATTGTGGAATGAAATGATTTAAAAACTTCTTAAAGAAGCGTAAGTACTTGCAAGTGTACCTGTGAGAAAGGGGTGTGCCTCACACCACAGCCATCGCTAGCTCAACGAAACACTTGAAGAACTTCCTGACCAACTCGTCCAAAAAGTTGATATGTTACAGTTTGTATTGCAAATAACTCCCGGTGATGTGCACCGTGATAGGCCGAAGATGGTGCATATTAACCAAACCCTCATGTGTCTTAACACGGGTGGGAAGGTCATATCTGGGGCTTGTTGATGCACAGGGCAAGTTTGAAATGGTGATATTTACAATTAATTGTGTTTGGGAAGAGGGGGGATGTGGGAGTGGGACTTGTATGGGCTGTGAGTGCCGTTACAAGTACGTGTGTGTGTGTGTGTGTGTGTGTGTGTGTGTGTGTGTGTGTGTGTGTGTGTGTGTGTGTGTGTGTGTATATATATATATATACACACACAGACTTGGCATTTAATATGGGATATTTTTTTTTTCTTGACTTGGGTTTACTTTCTTAACTCGGTATATCAATCTGGTGAGTTTCTTTTACACTTTGGTGATTTATTTGTTAAAAGAACCATGTCACTGATTGTCTGTCGCAGCAAGAAGTCAACAACAGGATTATATCACAGGTGGCGTGGCAAAAAGTACGGACATGTGCATTTGACGATTGGCTTCACAGTCGGGTATACAAGGGTTGTTGCGTTCTGTATTAGTGGAAAACAACTGCTGCACGTCTCCAAAAGTTATTGCCGCTTCCTCTGGAGATGGTCCGTCAACTCGACAATGCTGTTTGTCATGGAGTGGTGGCTTTACGAAATTACGGCATGAAAGAGCGTGGTATTACTCGGCAGTATGGCATCACTCAAGGTCAGGTGTCAAAGATCCTGAAACGAAATGCTCAGAGGGGTGTCCCTACTCCAATACTGAGGCCAGGACATCCCCGCATAACCACAAGGAGGGATGATCACCAGCTGCACCAGTTAGTCCGCAATGGCCGTACCAAGTCAGCTAATCGGCTTAGGGCTGAGTGGCAGAAACTGACAAATGTGCCTGTATCCAGAAGGCTAGTCAACCAACGACTGGTTCAAGCAGGCTATCGTGCCAAGCGTCCCCTGAGAAAGCCACGCCTGACCAGACAACACCGCCAGCGCCGATTGCAGTGGGCCAGAGAGCACCGTCAATGGCAGCCAGGACACTGGAATCATGTGATCTTCAGTGACGAGTCTAGATTTCTGGTCTATCGTCAAGATGGCCGTGTCCGAGTGTGCAGACAAGTGCATGAAGCCTACAACAAAGATTGTATAGTGCCAAGAGTCCAAGCTGGAGGTGGTGGGGTGACCGTTTGGGCTGCTTTTCATGCAGGGGGCAAAACTCACCTGGTTGTTCTGAATGGAAACCTGAACCAGTTCAAGTACAGGGCCATTCTGGAAGAAACATTGCTTCCATTTGCTTGTGCAGCCTTTCGAGGAAACTTTGTCTTCCAAGATGACAATGTACAGCCTCATCGTGCTTGCATGATCCAACACTTTCTTGCTGACCTTGGTTGAGATCACGGCGAGGTCACGTCTTTTCGAAGCTGTTCCATGCGCTCACGCTTTCGAAGCTAAGTGATCTTTCTCAATTGTGTTTTTGTCGAGACTGTATCTATCTTTCGGTGTGTGTACCTATAGCGTATCTTTTGGAAAATTTTCGGTGCTAATTTTTCGTACATGTATACACAATCGTCGGTTAATGCGTATCGAGTATTCTGAGGCCTAGTACTCGTAGGCTTGGCTACCGTACCGTCTCCGACCTTGTGGTTTTGTTTTTCTCTCAGCGATTCGTCGAATGCGCTGCATTTATTTTCGTTCTCTGTTTCGTCCCAGTCGTTCACCCCATACCTCCTTGTTTAATATCTCTACTCAAAAAAAAAAAAAACCCCCAAAAAAAATGTTTCCTTCCCAGGTCTTATTCGTTTATTTGTTGTTCTTTTTTGTTCGTTCGTTCTTCGTTCGCGATCACGCGATCACGTGGTTAGAAATGTATAATCTCTCCCCTGAACAACTATTTTCTCTCATATATTATAACACCCTTTTCTTCTTTTCCTACAAAAGGATGCTTTCGTCTTGCTCACCAAATCTATTCATTCCAAAAAATATATATAATACCATCTCTTACAGTTCCTCCTTTCTACATTCCCTAAACTATCCAGAACTCCACCCCTCCTTCGGTGTCCTCAAACGTATTTTTGACTCGAAGGTCTCAAACTCATTTTGCAAAAAATGTTCATTTCCCATGAATCGTACACTTTTCAAAATCCAATCTCACCCTCCCCTCCAAATCCTCCCCATCACCCATCCCTTTCAAATCTCCCCCCTTGCCCCTTCCCTCCCCTCCCTCCTAAACTCCCCCCACACCCCTCCCCTCCGAGACTCTCCCTCGCTCCTCCCCTCCGAGACTCCCCTCTCCCCTCTCCTCAAAGCATCCTCCCTGCTTCTTCCCCCTTCCAACTTTCACCTTCATCTCCCCCAACCTTCTGCCTCGCTCTTCCCCCTCCTCAAATAACACCTCACTGTGCCTCACCCAATCTCCATCAAACCTTTTGTCCGCCCCATTCTTCCCTTTCTCCAAGCTATTCTGAAATCTCTGAAATCTCTGACACACCTTCAACAGCGCTCCCTACCTCTTCCTCCTCTTCCACATCTTACCCTACCCCTCCCCCCACTGTTCTGGACCCGATGCTCCCCCTTCCTCTTCATTAACGGTATGGACCTCAAACATCCGGGGCCTTCGCTCAAACTTGACTGATCTCTCCATACAGGTTGCTTCTGACAAACCAGATGTGATCTGCTTAACAGAAACTTTCCTCCTTCATGATGTCTCTGATGCCTTGGTATCTCTCCCAGGTTACTCCCTCCTCCGGTATGATAGACCTGAGCCTCGTCCTGGAGGTGGGGTTGCTATCTTTATAAAAAACTCTTCCTCACTCGCCCTCCACTGCCCTCTCTCCACCTCACCCCCAGGAATACCTTTGGCAACGGCTTCCCCTTCGCTCCCACCTTTTGTTCATATGTGTGTTGTACCGTCCACCAAACAGCGATGACTCCATCTACATCTCGCTGTCTGATAATATGGACCAACTTCTATCTACCCATCCCAACTCTCTCTTCCTCATATGTGGTGATTTCAATTGTCACCATGCCAGTTGGCTGGGTGTGGGTACCTCTCTCACCAGCCATGGCTCTTCAGCAAAGGACTTCTGCGACTCACTGGGACTAACACAATCTGTCAATTTCCCGACCCGGATCTCAGTCAACGGAGCATCTTCTCTTCTGGATTTGGTTATGACAAACTTCCCTGAAAATGTCTGCTGCTCTTCTTCTGCTCCAATCGGCTCATCTGATCATGTGCTTGTCAAAGTGGACATCTCTCTGACCATTCTCAGAGAGCCTCCTCAGCGTCGACGAGTCTGGCATTTCACTCAGGCCAACTGGCACGGTCTTCAAGCAGCCATCAATCATCTGGACTGGTCTCCCATCTCTACCGCCTCTGACATCAACTCATCCTGGGAATTCTTTCAAAGTAAATTGCTCTCTCTCATGCACAGATTTATCCCATCTCGTCTTCAGTTGTCATACCCTTCGTCCCATCCATGGTACACGGAATCTTGTGGTGAGGCTGTTGCCCTGAAACAACTTGCTTTCGTCTCCTGGAAAGCAAATCCAACGGAAGGAAATCTCATTTCCTTTCACAAAGCCCGAAACAAGTGTGTGTCCACCCTCAGGAGAGCCAGGAAACAATATCACACCGTTCTCAAGACCGAACTCTCTTATCTGTCTCCCTCTTCCAAATCCTGGTGGTGTCTGGTCAAATCTGTTTCTGGTGTTTGTTCCCCCTCCATCCCCTCCCTCACCTCAAACGGCTTAACGGCTGACTCCGCACGTGAAAAAGCTGAATGCCTCAACTCTGTGTTTGCCTCTAAATCTTGTGTCCCAAACCCATCCCTCTCTGTACCCACCGTACCCAGTCGTACCCAGCTGCTCCTGGACTCTGTGTCCTTTCCTCCTGACAAGGTGGAAAAGTTTCTGTCAACCCTCGACTCTGATTCTGCAACTGGTCCTGACGGCATCAGCCCACGGGTCCTAAAATCATGTGCTTCTGCTCTTTCACTCCCCCTTTCTGTTCTCTTCACCCTCTCTTTTGCTCAAGGTCATCTGCCATCTGCTTGGAAATCAGCCAACATCACCGCTTTGCACAAAAAAGGTGCAAAAACAGATCCCAGCAACTACAGACCAATCAGCCTTCTCCCAATTATCAGCAAAGTCATGGAATCCATCATTGCTTCAGATATGAAATCTTTCCTCTTCTCCAATGGCTTGATCTCTGATCATCAATTTGGTTTCAGACCTGGTCACTCTACTCTGGACATGCTGCTTCTGCTTTCTCAACAATGGATGGAGGTCCTCAACGCCAAACAGGAAATTAGAGCCGTCTCCCTTGACATTTCACGTGCCTTCGATACGGTCTGGCACCCTGCTCTGCTCACCAAACTCTCCTCCTTTGGTATCCATGGAAATCTCCACGCATGGCTGGCGGACTTCCTCTCTCGTCGTAGTCAACGTGTGGCCCTGAATGGGTTTCTCTCATCTCCTCTTCCTGTTCAGGCTGGAGTTCCCCAAGGTAGTGTTCTGGGCCCTGTGCTTTTTCTGGTCTTCATCAATGATCTCTCTGACTCTCTTGAAAATCCTCTCTATCTCTTTGCTGACGACTCTACTCTCTGTCGCTCCATTCCTCATCCCTCAGATCGGCAGTCTGCAGCCTCCTCACTCTCTGCAGACCTGGACAAAATCACAGACTGGGCAAACAAATGGAACATGTCTTTCAATCCTGATAAATCTCACACTCTTACGATGTCTCTCCGAAAAGACCGACTGGAAAACCCTCCCATCCACTTTCTGAATAATCCTCTCCAAGAAGTTCTGTCACTCAAGCTTTTGGGTCTCACTATTTGCCATGATCTTTCCTGGGAAAACCACATTTCAAATCTGGCCTCCAAAGCCAGTCGCCGACTGGGCATCCTCCGTCGTGCGAAGTTCTTCCTTGGCACACCTGAGCTCCTCACCACATACAAGGCTTTCATCCACAGCTCTATGGAATACTGCTCTCCCCTCTGGTCTCTGCCTCACACCTAGCCCGTCTTCACGCTGTTGAAACCAAAGCGTTCAGAATCATTGGAATCTCCCGCGATTAAGCTAACTCCAAGGGCCTTTCACTCACTCACCGCAGGCAGGTTGGTGGTCTTTCCGTCTTCTACCGACTCCTCTCTGGCCTTGCCCCCCCAGCCCTCTCTGGGCTCTGTCCCCCAAATATTCCTACAGGTCGCACAAGATCTGCCTGCAACCCTCTTATGGTTAAACTGCCAAAATCAAGACTTTCTGCTCACCTTCACTCCTTCATTCCTCTTTTCTCCCACCTCTGGAACAAACTCCCTCACTCTCTTCAATCCCACTCCACCCTCCAGGTCTTTAAAACAGCTGTTCACCACCATCTCTTATCCTCCCCCCATCCAAAACCTTGATCTTTTCTACCCCCGCTAATTTCGGTCCCCTTGTGTTTTATACTTCTCCCACCCCCCGCCCCCCCCCTTCCCACGCCTCCTGCCCCCAAGCCCTCTCCCTCCCACACTTCTCCCTGCTCTCAAATGTTGTGGTTGTGTGCTTCCCCTTCTCTCCCCATCTTGTCTTCCGCTCCCTCTTTTTGTATATTTTGTTTATCTGGTTGATTTGTTTGTGAAATAAATGTTAGCTCTTTCACGAGCCTCGATTCAGTATACAAAAAAAAAAAGAAAAAAAAAAAAAGAAAAAAAAAGAGCATATGGAGTGGCCTGCCATGTCCCCGGATATGAATCCGATAGAGAACTTGTGGGCAGAATTAACGCATTAAATCGACCACTTGGACCAGCAGCCGACCTCTGTGCGTGAATTGCAGCAGGTTAATGTCACTGCATGGCAAGCGATTCCTGTCCAAACCTCGGCAAATCTCGTGAACAGCATGCCTCAACGTGTACGTGCTCTCCTGAATGCTCGTGGGGGTTACACGAAGTACTGAACTGTAATTTTACTGTCCGTAATCCCAGTCGTAATTTAACTTTTGTTTTTGTTAAAAAATGTTTTGGCTAATGTGCAAAATAGAGATACTTCTGGAAAACGTACAGAAGTTTAACACAGTACTGTCTGTGAATTGAGTTCGATATCAGTTTACATCACTTTCAAGGATCAATTTATTTGTTTCGAAATGTCAAATGTGGTTTTTGTTTCTTTTAAAGGTCACATTAACAAAATCTAGAATAATTTCAACATAATTCCAATGAACTTTTGGTTCTAAGACATCTTGAAAAGTAAGTTCACCCCCACAAAAAAAATATTCCATATTAAATGCCAAGTCTGTATATATATATATATACATTGCTTTCGGGGCCACAAGATAAATTGTACTCAATCTTTGCATCTATTGGTGAAACGAGAAGTGTCCGTTCATGTGTGTGTGTGTTCTAACCACAGCCATCGTTAGCTAATTGTATCACCAGGAAATGATACAAATCAACTCCTTTCTTCTATGGATATTTCTCATGTTCCTATATTTCTGATATTTTTATTTCCATTATTATATTATATATTATAGTATGGTGCACCTGATTCTAATTTTAGGTAATTGAAGTAGTGATAAATGTAGGGGTGTACTTACTTTTTCCACATGCGAAATTTGCATTTATGGTTATTTAAATTATACAATGGACTACAAAATGTAAATGTTTCATGATATTTATTGTATTATATCACCTTTATCTATCAATATTGTTGAAATGAAGATCAAATAGCTGTATGTTGAAATATATTGAAAAAGTCAAAACTTTACATGGGGTGTACTTACTTTTTCACGTGACTGTATATATATATATATAAATTTATATATTGCAATATTTTATGTTTTTTTATTTTATTTATATTTATTCATTTTGATATATTGATATTTTTATTTCCAATTTTCCTCTCGGAACACAACAATTATGGCTAACCATTTTTAAATTGCCACTCTTTCACTTCAAGTTGAAAATTAGGATTAAAAGACTTAATTACAGATTTCACACTGGCAATGGGAGTTTAAAAGTGCCTGCTCGAGCAGAAGTGAGTCCCTGAAAACGTAGCACAGCGCATGCGTGAAAGGCCTCATTAGCAATCATATTCCATAAGTCCCATATTGCTTAACCTCGTTTTGCACGATGTGCGTGGGGTAACAATAGATGGCCCCTTATTGGACTGTGGAACAGAACGGAGATTGGCAAAGCAGGGCCTGAGATTTTGCTAAAAACGAAATGCAGAGGGTTTGTAGAGAAAGGAAGGTTAACAGGTATATAAATCAGTTTGGCACCTGGAATTAGAGATAGCAAATAAACGACTGTCAGTACGATATTTACAAATGGTCCATTTGGAAAAGTTTTTTTTTTTTTTTTTTTAAACAGACAGGTCTAGGCTCTGGCCCAGGAGCTGAACACATCAGATTTACAGACTATCAAAGGGTATGAGTGGAGATGGACATGCACATGGTAGAAAGGAGGAATAACACAAAAATGAGTAACAGTGGCCCAAAGTGGAACAGAATGGGAAAGGTGGAAGAGATCGTGGATGTGCATGAGTGAGTAAACAAAGCAGTGATAGGCAGCGCATTTCAAATAACGGAGGACGAGACACAGGGAGGGGATTGCACAATTTGGTGAGCAAAGAGAAGAATGAATGAATGAATGTCGTTTCTCCCTTCCCCTCGTCCTGCAGGTGGTGCCCTTGTCGCTCCCTGGTTGTGACTGCACCTGTGCCTGGCAGCCTCCCCAGTGCGACACGTGCAACTGCATGTGCTTCGAGATCCGCCTGCGCTGAGGTTGAACTTACCTGAACACGTCCAGGTTTACACCCCATGCCTCTTTCCCAGATCAATCGATGCAACTCGGGCTCCGAAACACAGAGGAAAAGACGTAACCTATTTCCTCCTGGTCACGTGTCACCAGATCGTGGATTAACTGAATCTTCATATTTTCAGGCTCATGAAACATTTTGAATCAACGTTTCAATTAATCAACTTAAATCAAGTCATTGTTCCAGAACAATTTGATACAATGCATTGTAAATGAAACCAAAGTGCCCTCGCTCATTTCAACCTTTCATTCCCAGTTTTTGATACACGTTTTAAAAGATCAATGTCTTGTATTTTTTCCCAAGCAAACATTTTTTATCACAGGGTCATAGAGGACGTAGCATGTGTTTTGGATTAAAAAATAAAATAAAAACCAATCTGTACCTATATTACGAAACCATTTCTCATGTCTCAATTTTTCATTCGTAGCACAATAACTATCGATGCGTGTCTTATCGATATTAAGGAACCTGTGTTATCAAATCATTCATCGGTTTTTTTTGGGGATTTATCATTAACTTCATTTATAAGTGAATGCAAAGATTAAAAAATACATCAATTTCCCTGAGTAGGTTTGATCAATTGTCAAAATCTGTACAACTGCTTCAATCCTCACTTTCACTCATGCTCCTCCTCTAACTTCATGCTCCTCCCTCCCTACGATATAACTTTTACACTCCTCCCACTTTTACGCTTCTGAATGATCGAAAACAACTGATAGGTCCAGATTATTGGTCCGCTTTGTGCGGAATATCATTTCTCACCTTGAGTTGGGCAGTCTTGATTGCATACCAGAATGTTTCATTACCCCGTGCACGAAGCAAAAAGCGGGTTGAAGAAATTTGTTCAATTTGTCTATCTGTCTACAGACCTCTGTCGACGACCCAAGAACAACTTAATTTAATTTGATTGTCACATTTTGAACACTGCACAACATAAATCAGTAAACGAACCTGCAGTTTATCAGTACTTTTGCTCTGAATTTGACAAATTGTACCGAATCTCGTCCCAAATGCGCAAGAGCGGGGAGGAGTAAGGTCATTAATTGTCTAATTGGGTCTGCCTGTTCGACAGTCAAACAAAATTGAAAATCATTCCAAACAGGAAGCTTACTGTTTTTAGGGACGTCATAAATGCCACAAACAACAGGCACCAATAACTAACGTAGCGAGTTGGATCGGCTGGTGTAAAAGACGGTGCATCAATGGTGGTAAACTTCCAAGAAAGTTTTTTTTCTTTCTTTCTTCAGCCTTGAAAAGGCTTATTTTATTTCAATTATATTATACACTTGAACAATGCAGAACACAAATCGCCTTGTTGCTACATCCAAAAACCTCCAGTGCTGTAGTACTTGGATAACATTTTGCGCCATCTCGACCAATCAAATTTGCCGCTCACACCCTTCAGCGAGGGAATATTGAGAGTCAGACAAAATTGCAGGTTGCTGGAAATATACAGTCACGTGAAAAAGTAAGTACACCCCCATGTAAAGTTTTGACTTTTTCAACATATTTCAACATACAGCTATTTGATCTTCATTTCAACAATATGGATAGATAAAGGTGATATAATATAACAAATACCATGAAACATTTACATTTTGTAGTCCATTGTATAATTTAAATAAACATAAATGCAAATTTCGCATGTGGAAAAAGTAAGTACACCCTTGGCTCTAATAGGTAGTATTGCCCCCTTTGGCAGAAACAACCTCAAGTAGGCGTTTCTTATAACTGTCTACCAGTCTCTGACATCGACTGGGAGAAATTTTTGCCCACTCCTCCATGCAGAATTCTTTCAGCTGTGCGATGTTTGAGGGGTTTCTTGAATGCACAGCTCGTTTCAAATCCCCCCACAACATCTCGATGGGATTTAGATCCAGGATTTGACTTGGCCATTCCAGAACCCTCCATTTCTTTCTTTTCAGCCATTCCTTGGTGGATTTACTGGTATGTTTAGGGTCATTGACATGTTGCAAGGTCCACCTTCGGTTGAGCTTCAACACTCCGACAGATGGCCTCACATTATCCTCAAGCACCCTCTGGTACAATGAAGAATTCATAGTGGATTCTATGATGGTGAGCTGCCCAGGCCCTGATGCAGCAAAGCCGCCCCAAACCATTAATATTTCCACCACCATGCTTTACAGTTGGTATCAGGTTCTTGTGGTCCAATGCTGTC
The DNA here is from genome assembly GCF_964187855.1 of Myxine glutinosa. Lineage (NCBI taxonomy): Eukaryota > Metazoa > Chordata > Myxini > Myxiniformes > Myxinidae > Myxine > Myxine glutinosa. The sequence continues at coordinate 109,839,055 of NC_136266.1, forward strand.
TTTGGTTTTCGCCAAACATGTCTTCTGGTACTGTAGCGAAATAGCTCTACCTTTGATTCATCTGTCCAGAGCACATTGTTCCAGAAGTGCTGGTCTTTGCCCAGGTGTTCATTTGCAAACTTTAGTCTTGCCCTGATGTTCTTTCTGGAAAGCAAAGGTTTCCTCCTGGCACACCTCCCATGTAGATCAAATTTGTGCAGCCTCTTTCTAATGGTAGACTCGTGCACTTTGACATCAACAGTGGCAAGAGATACCTGTAGGTCCCGTGATGACATTCTGGGGTTCTTAGAGACTTCTTTCAGCATTTTGCGGTCTGCTCTCAGGCTGAACTTGCTGGGGCGGCCTGGCTTGAACAAGTTGGCAGTTGTTTGGAATCTTCTCCACTTGTAGATGATCTTCCGGACAGTCGAATGATTGATTTCAAATTGTTTGGAGATCTTTTTAAATCCCTTTCCAGACTCGTAGGCATCCATAACCTTCTTTCTGAAGGCCTCAGAGAGCTCTTTTGATCTAGGCATGGTGATGCTGCACACTTCAACAACAAAGAGCAAACCAAACTAAATGTCTGAGGTTTAAATAAGACAGGTTCCTCCAAGATCCTCTCTAACGATGTTCTAATCATTTGCACCTGAGCTGGTGCACCTGATTCTAATTTTAGGTATTTGAAGTAGTGATAAATGTAGGGGTGTACTTACTTTTTCCACATGCGAAACTTGCATTTATGTTTATTTAAATTATACAATGGACTACAACATGTGAATGTTTCATGATATTTGTTATATTATATCACCTTTATCTATCAATATTGTTGAAATGAAGATCAAATAGCTCTATGTTGAAATATGTTGAAAAAGTCAAAACTTTACATGGGGTGTACTTACTTTTTCACATGACTGTAGATCGTGCTCAGAAACGCCAAGCAAGAGTTGAAAAGAACCTTCTCATGTCGTTTTTCTCAAGACTGCGGGGTAAGGTGTTCTATGTGCTCTCTAGTTCAGTTCTGTGAAAACCGCTTCATAGTTTCACCCAGGACTAGTGTCGAGTTCAAAGCAAAGCATATCATATTCGTTGCCCATCTTAACCCAGTAGTCCAGTATTCCTGCTCAATCGTCGTCGTTACATGTGAAGATCATCACTCTCACCCAGACAATATCCCAAAGGTACTGACTCCGGCCACCAAGGCCTCAGGTGTTCATTATGAACAATTTTCCCTATTTATGCCATCGTATCAAGTAGTTCCATGCTCACGTGTTGATTGCTGCTTACATAAGATTCAGACCAAATTGCATTTTCAAGTCTAATCAGAATTGGAGTGAAAATTTGCAATTATGAAATGTAATGTGCAGTTTAATGTGCAGTAAATGTGCACATTTAATGTGCAAAATCGGCAATCTCGTGTCACCAGATTGCATAACCTCAGGTTGTAACTCCAGAGCATGATGACTAGCCGGTTCTATAAGGCAATGCATAACGGCCAAAGTCAGTGCGGCTGAACTTTAGCAAAGCGATAAACAGGTCCATGTTTTGCCTTTGTATTTGAAAAGTTAGTCTTCACTCTCACCTTCTACTGCATATTCGAGCTTGCCTACTCACTCGCCGTATGTCATTTGCAGGTCCCCCCCCCCCCCCCCCCCCCAAATGTACACTCTGCATATGTATGGGAAGGGGATCACGTTTGTGAAGTTTCGTGTTGATCAGATAAGGTTCGTTTTTCTATCCAAGATGGCTGCCACACCATGTGACCAATGATGTTTCCGTGATCATCTTTTAATCGCCATGCCTAGTCAATGACACACATAAAGTTTTGAGTCAATCAATTTGGTGGTTTGGGATAAGATGTTTTTTTAAAAGGTTTTAGGTTAAATTCAATATGGCTGCCAAACCATGTGACCTATGATGTCATAAATTTAATATTTCAATACAAATGGGTCATAAATCATGTGCATGCAATTTCTGATTTTTGGGATAAAGAATTCGATTGAAACATTTTTGGCCAGTATACCACTTCACCTACGATGTCATCATTATCATGCTTTTGTTCCCCATTGGGATTACTTGACAATGTGCCAAGTTTCAAATTTTTCCATTCAGTGGTTTCCGATAAATATATACAGACTTGGCATTTAATATGGAATATTTTTTTTGTGGGGTTGAACTTACTTTTCAAGATGTCTTAGAACCAAAAGTTCATTGGAATTATGTTGAAATTATTCTAGATTTTGTTAATGTGACCTTTAAAAGAAACAAAAACCACATCTGACATTTTGAAACAAATAAATTGATCCTTGAAAGTGATGTAAACTGATATCAAACTCAATTCACGGACAGTACTGTGTTAAACTTCTGTACGTTTTCCAGAAGTATCTCTTTATTTTGCACATTAGCCAATTTTTTTTTAACAAAAACAAAAGTTAAATTACGACTGGGATTACGGACAGTAAAATTACAGTTCAGTACTTCGTGTAACCCCCACGAGCATTCAGGAGAGCACGTACACGTTGAGGCATGCTGTTCACGAGATTTGCCAAGGTTTGGACAGGAATCGCTTGCCATGCAGTGACAATAGTCTGCTGCAATTCACGCACAGAGGTCGGCTGCTGGTCCAAGTTGTCGATTTGATGCGTTAATTCTGCCCACAAGTTCTCTATCGGATTCATATCCGGGGACATGGCAGGCCACTCCATATGCTCTACACCACGGTCAGCAAGAAAGTGTTGGATCATGCGAGCATGATGAGGCCGTGCATTGTCATCTTGGAAGACAAAGTTTCCTCGAAAGGCTGCACGAGCAAATGGAAGCAATGTTTCTTCCAGAATGGGCCTGTACTTGAACTGGTTCAGGTTTCCATTCAGAACAACCAGGTCAGTTTTGCCCCCTGCATGAAAAGCAGCCCAAACGGTCACCCCACCACCTCCAGCTCAGACTCTTGACACTATACAATCTTTGTTGTAGGCTTCATGCACTTGTCTGTGCACACGGACATGGCCATCTTGACTATAGACCAGAAATCTAGACTCGTCACTGAAGGTCACGTGATTCCAGTGTCCTGGCTGCCATTGACGGTGCTCTCTGGCCCACTGCAATCGGCGCTGGCGGTGTTGTCTGGTCAGGCGTGGCTTTCTCAGGGGACGCCTGTCATGATAGCCTGCTTGAACCAGTCGTTGGTTGACTAGCCTTCTGGATACAGGCACATTTGTCGGTTGCTGCCACTCAGCCCTAAGCCGATTCGCTGACTTGGTATGGCCATTGCGGACCAACCGGTGCAGCTGGCGATCATCCCTCCTTGCGGTTCTGCGGGGACATCCTGGCCTCGGTATTGGAGTAGGGACACCCCTCTGAGCATTTCGGTTTCAGGATCTTTGACACCTGACATTGAGTGATGCCATACTGCCGAGCAATAGCACGCTGTTTCATGTCGTAATTTCGTAAAGCCACCACTCCATGACAAACAGCATTGTCGAGTTGATGGACCATCTCCAGAGGAAGCGGCAATAACTTTTGGAGACGTGCAGCAGTTGTTTTCCACTAATACAGAACGCAACAACTCTTGTATACCCGACTGTGAAGCCAATCATCAAATGCACCTGTCCGTACATTTTGCCACGCCACCTGTGATATAATCCTGTTGTTGACTTCTTGCTGCGACAGACAATCAGTGACATGGTTCTTTTAACAAATAAATCACCAAAGTGTAAAAGAAACTCACTAGATTGATGTATTGAGTTAAGAAAGTAAACGCAAGTCAAGCAAAAAAAAATATTCCATATTAAATGCCAAGTCTGTATATTTAATTATTTGTGTTTATTCCAAGATGGCTGCCATGCCACGTGAATCTTTTTAACCTTCGCCAGAGGAGAGAGTATTGCATTTTAGGTCCATTTGTCTCTGGCCGCACAGAACGTGAGTACGTCTATTAATTACATACTATATAAATGTGAGTACGCCTATTAATTACGTACCATTGCAACATCAATACAGTATGTTTAATTACATACCATTGGAACATGAGTACAGTATATCGAATTGCGTACCATTGGAACATGAGTACGTCTATTACACACTATTCAAACTGTCCCCTCTCTGCCCCAATTGGACTATTGGAATGTAAGTATGTTGATTAATTATGCATTAATTGCATCGATTATAACGTCCGCCGAAGGTGGATGGAGGTTATGTTTTCACCCCTGTCTGTTTGTTTGTCTGTCTGTGAACAAAATATCTCAAAGTTGTGGACGGATTTGGTTGAAATTAGGCAGAGAGGTAGTGTATGTGACACGGATGAAATGATTAGATTTTGGTGAAGATCCGGATTCGGATCCGGTTACTAGAATTTTTATAGTGATTTTTCACCATTGGGAGATAGGGCCAAAAACGATACATAGCAGGATATCTCAAAAAGTTGTGGACCGATTTGGACAAAACTTGGTGGAGAGGTTGTGTGTGTGTGTGTGAAAAGGACTAATCGATTCGATTTTGGTGAAGATCTGAATATGGATTAGGATGTGAGAATTCTTTAATTTTTACGTGATTCTTCACCATTGAGGGATTGGGCGAAAAGCGATACATAAAAAGATATTGTTACAGACGCGGTTTTGGATGTTAGTTTACCGAGCGGTTTGGTATGACCGCGTCTGCACAGTTTACCCGATTCCACTCGAACGTTGGCCAAATCGCGCTATGCTAAATCAATTAAGGAAAGGACACAACGGCTGGGTTAAGTGACACGACACCAGGGGTACAGTTCTCAAGACCTCCGGAGGAGGTTATAATATTTGTATGCGGAACGTTTAGATTACAAGGACAAGAGGGACAGCATAGGAAGGTGGGCACTTAATCACGGTCTTATAGTAGCCCCGACAGACCACAGATAAACAGGACGAGACTGACTCACACAGGGATTGATGGCAAGGAAGGGCAGGTAGTCGATGGATAGCACAAGGTGCACCTTGGCTCAGGGACAGGATAAAGCGCGGTCCAAAAGATGCAGGGAGGTATCGTCGCGCTGGAGGTGGCGTCTGGTTCTCTTCAAGCTGGGGGCGCGTCTCTAACGTCACCTCCGGTAAGTGGCTGCGTATATCCAGCGGGGAGTGACACGCCCTCGGCTCGTTAGCTCCGCCCCAGATGGAATCGGCCCGCCGCTTCTTATTGGGTGTGGGGGGGGTTACCGGGCTCCGCCCTTGACGAGGGGCTGACAGTGAGCCCCTTCGTGGTAACCCCGTCGGAGCGCATGGTCAATGGCGGCTAACCAAGCCGGAGTGAGGACGCGCACTCCCCGCGCGCTGTTGTTGTAGTTGTTGTTGTTGTTGTAGTTTCATGAGGAAGATGGGAGGAGGTATGGGGAGGTCCTAAACTCACTACTGGTGCCATACAATCACATTCTGGTGCAACGAAGAGTCAGAATTAATGGAAACGAGTCCTTAACTGACATAGACTAAGAATAACTAGCAAGATGTCCTATAGTTGTCTACGTGAGATGCGGTGAACCTGGGCACGACATTTAATGGGGGAAAAAGGGGACGGTCGGTTCTACAGAGTGTTGTTTACAGACAATGGGACTAGGGAATGGGGGATTGGGGATAGTTGGGGAGTATTGGGGAAATAGGGGGTATATTTACAAGCGGATATGGAGGCCAAATCCCATATCCGCAACATTGCACCCTTCTCTACCTCGGGGCGTCCCGACCCGATAAATTTTTACCTACTTTAGTGTGGCACTCAGATGTAGTTCCCTCTACTATTAACTCTACCCTGAGTGCGACAGTTTTACAGATGTTCACAAATGAGTAAATATGTCCCCCTGCGACGTTGCACCCTTCTCCTCACAGAAACACACCCACAGGATAACCGAATCGCGGAAAGAATCCTCAAACTACACATACAGCCGGTAGGGAGCATTATTTACACAAGACTACGCTGATATTTACACTACGATCCAGGACCTGTTTTTGGAGGAACACATGCAGATGTTATGCATAGAGAGAGCACGCATGCCAGCATCGATACACCAACCCACGAGTGCTCTGTGGCCTTACGGCCTTTAATAATGTGCAGAGCACCCCATCCAAGCACCAAAAGCACCACCCCATCATGTACAGTCAGCACCATCCGGTGCACCAATAAAGCGTTCATAAATCACCGGTGGTGTCGCAGCCGGCCGATGTTCTGCCGCTGGTCTTGCCTTCATGTGGTGCACTTGGCCTTCTTGCTTCTTTAAAAATAAAGAAAGGCGCCAACCGCGTCCATTTCTGAATTGGGGCCGTCAGGGGGGCAACTATTAGTGGTTCACCTGTATGGCATAGGTGCCACATTGACCCATAGGTCCATCCACGGGTGGTGCTTGGCCGCAAAAGAACTGCGGTCCATTGTGGGTGGCCACCAAAATTGCGGTCCATATGGTGTATCGATCCCGGCAGCAAGCAGCGAAAGTGCAGGCCCACAACTGCGGAGCCAGCACCTCTCTCTCCTCTCTCTCTGCCCCAAAGCCAGATCCTCGGAGGTGGGAGACAAAAGAAGCAGACAAGTGAGTAAGGTGGTAAGGGCGCAAAAGTGCACGCAACATTAGGTAATGCACACTAGGGGCACATGGGAACCAGGTGAGACAGGTACGTTCCTACCGTACGCCCCCCCCCCCCACCAGGTAACCTACATTGCCCCTCCCTTACCCCTTACTGTATCCACAAAACACAACACTACCCATAACCATCTACTTTACAAATCAACAAACGTCCCTACTGTCTTCCCCGTTCCTCCCATAAACCAAATTCGTCTTCTCTCCCTCCTAACCAATCAAATTTGCCATTTCCAACTCTCATCACAATTTGCCATCTCCAACTCAACATCAAAATTTGCCATCACCAATTCATCATCAGTCCCTCCTAAGGAGGGAGAGATGGAATCACCCCAATGTCTCATCCACGTCGTGATGCGTCTCACAAATCCAACAGCAATTCTCCTTTCCTGCACACAGAACAAAGAAACACAGGTGTGGAGTCATCATCATCACCTCAGGTAAGTGGCTGCGTATGGTGCGACAGCTTCATCAATCCTAACTATTCCCTAAATGACTTTAACAACTTTACATTACCCGGGGTCTTTCTCCTGCCAAACCATTGGCCCTCTTACACTATGGGTTCTAAAAACCAATTCCCATTGACCAAACTGTGGTGCTTTTCAATTTGGGGTCTCACTCCCCCGATTCATCTCCCGGTGCCCTCGCACAATTTCTGGGCCGCGACGTGTAGCTCTCCCAACAGGTCTACCCACCTGCACACCTCCACCACTGCAGTTGCCTCCGAGCTTACCTGCTCCTTGCCCTAACCTAACTACCTGGGGAAGGCCCTCTGGCGCTCTCCCCACTCGGTGCCCTCTCTGGCACTGGGCTGCCCGATCCACACCCGGGATCCTCAGGCACCCACTGACACTAACGGCTCCCAGAGCCCACCTGCGGCCTCACCTGGCCGACATCCTCACAGTGGTGGAGTGCCCAACCAACTACACACACTAACAGGCTACACGCCCAGCCATTTCCACAACACTAATGCAACCATCCACAATACCATTCTGCAACCGCACCACAAATGCCAATATCCAACCACAATTTACCTATACCCTCTACCTAACACTTACACTACCCGCTCCGGGTACTCGTGAAAGGGGTCCACTCTTCCCCCATCCACACCTTCGCACCATGCACACCACTCCGTACCACCTACTCCAACTCTCTCCACACCACTCATTCTCTGCTCCATATATTCCACACACCTGTACTTGCACACCTGTGCTCTCACACCTGGTGCCACCTGCACCCTTCTCTCCCCAAGCACATTCGCGCTGATCCACAACACTCACTACTCATACACTGCTCCATACACCTGTTCAGTTGCACACCTGTGCAATCACACCTGTTCAATTCTCACACACATGGCATCATCTCAGCTAACTACTCCCTTCTGAAACTTGCGCTTCCCAGTCGTCCCTTTAAACGATTGCGCTCCCACGTCATTATCATCCACACTAATCTACCTGCGTCCCCACTACAGGTATCAGTCACTAACTAAACTTAACGTTACCTAATGTCATCTTCGCTAGATCCCTATCAATATCCTAACCCACCCGGGCTAGTTTTCACTGCCATACACCCCATAATCTATAGCGCATTTGCCCCACCTGTTTGTGAGGGATGACAGAGTTGCCATCCCACCACATCGGGCATCTCCCACTACCAATTTTGCACATCAAATTTCAACAAATTAAAAATTTGCCAATCACTACCCATCATCTGCCAATCACTACTGCCAATCCTTTGCCAATCATCAAATTTTGTTTTTTTTCTAATTTTGGGTCCAAAACACTAACCTCATCACACAGTCTACTCACTAATGCCTCTCGGTGCGCCAATTCCTGTCCAAAGCCCGGCTTCGTAAAGCCGAGCAATGAATGCGGGTTGTTCTGTGCCAGCGGCTGGATGCGTCCGGCACTCGGTGCAGAGACGGGGGCTTACCCGGCCCGAGATCCCATGCACCACCTCGGCGTGGAGCCATCCAATGTCCCGATCTCGACTTGCCGGCACGTCTCAATAGAAAGTGGTCGCCATGACGACCCTTCCTATCCAGCTGCCCGCTCCACCTAGTGGAGCCTGGACGCGGCCGTTCCACGCGAGGCCCGGCATGCACCGAGGGCCCGATTCGGCTAAAAGTCGCTCTAACCTCTAACCCGGTTACCTTCGATGCCTCACCTGCATGCTTACACCCCGCAGCCCGTTCCTTGCTCACACATCCAGCCGTTTCCATGCTCCTCGTACCTTTCCTTACACACCTCGGTACACTCATTCCACTCCCAGCCTTGGTCACACACCTGACCACCGAACACTTTGGCACACATTCGTTGGTCGCACACCTCACCAACACACCTCTTCGCACTCCCTCCTCGGTCACCTCCTCTGTGACAATCACAGGTGTGCTCTCATTCGCACACCCAACCACGTGCCTCACTACCAATTCCAGCGTGCATTCCCAATCACGCTCTACCATTCCAGGTGTGCATCCTTCCATTCCAGGTGTACATCCTCGCTCACCTGTCACAACCAACTCACGCTCCTTGTCACTCTCACTACTCACCTCCATTCTTGACAGCGCACTCACCCTTACTTTTGACAGCGCACTCTTTCCTCATGCACCCGTCCGTTACACACCTCTCTCGCGCACCCTCTCCCGTTACACCCTCTGTAACACTTACCACACCACGCTTCCATGTGCTCCCTCGCACACGCGCTACGACCGACTCACTCTCGCCAGCACCCTCACTCCTTGGCACGCACTTTTTCCTCACACACCCCAGAGTCGGACTTTCTCGCACACCTCCTTTTTCACACACCAGACCTGTCGCACACTTCACCAACGGCCTCTCACGAACACCCGGGTCCATCTCGACCCCCAAGCTTCTTAAATCCCCTGGCGCATCATACGCACGACCATATTGGTCACCACTTACACCGGGTCCTCTTCCTCTTCGCTTCTCCTCCATCACCTGCAAATCCCTCATCCGGTTAATGAGCACATCATCACGATCCGAACACAGACTTTGGACCAATTCTTTTACCTCCTCTTTTATCTCTTTCTTATCCTCTGTCCGTCGCTTTTTAATTTCGCTCACCCCTTCTTCCACTTCTTCTAATTTCTGCTTCACCTCTTTTATGTCCCGGTACGTCTCCTCAAGCTCGTCCTCTAAGGCTACCTTGACCGTTTCCATGTGCGTCCTCACCTGCCGGTCCTTCGTCTCCATTACCTCTATCACCTCGTCCAACCTCGTTGTCAGTCCCTCACGTACCATCTGACATTCCCTCTTCGTCGCTACCAAGTCATTTTTTAGGTCATTTTGTGTCGCTTTTAACCCTCCTAGTACCGCAGTGTTCCTTTGTACCTGCTCCACTAACTCAGTCTGTCCCTCCGTCAGCTGTTCCACCTCCTGCGTCAGGTCCTCTATGCCCCCTTGTAACTTTACAGTCCCCTTTCTCACCTCCTTCTCCATGTGCTCCTTACAGTGCCTCACCTCCTCGCGCACTCCTCCGACCTCCTCACTCACACCTCTTCTGATCTCCTCTCCCATCACTCGCATCTCCTGCCCAGATGCCACCCTCATCTGCTCCATTTCCTCCCTGTGAGCATCCAGTTTGGTTTCTACCCCCATTCTGACCCCCTCTATCTGCTGCCACATTTGTTTAACTTCCCTTTCCGCTTGGTCCCTCATGTCCCTCAATTTGCCTTCCATCCTGTTTTCTAACCCCTCTAACCCCTTTTGCATCCCTTCCATTTGATTCTCTTGAGCGGCCATTCTGTTTTCTACCCCCATTAACCCCTCCTGTATTTCCCCTAATCTATTGTCTAATTTCCCAAATTTCTTGTCTAATCCCTTAAAATTATTGTCTAACCCCTCACTGGTACCCCTCGCTTCGTCCCTCATTACCCCCATTTGGTTTCCCATTACCCCTAATTGCTCACTCTGAGCCCTCATTTCCTCCCTCATTTTCTCGCTATTCTGGGCCATAAGGGCCTTCATTTGTATGAAAAAAGGTCCAAATCTACCAGCGGCGCTACTACGGTCGCGGGCGTGGGCGCCGTGGCCATGTGCGAGGCGCCATTTCGCGCGCCCGTAACCTCGTGCGCGACGACGCTATTTTGCGAATCTGCTACCCTCACTGCTTCGCTCTCCTCTTGTCCCTCAATTTGGTCCTGGATCGACCCTGCCTCACTCTCTTCTACCGGAACCCAGCCGTCTTGGTCTGCCATAGCGCGACTTTCAAAATTCGGGTTTTTATTTTTTTTGTAAAACACAATTAAATTTCGTTGTTATAATTTCGAGCGCGTGAAACGCGCTCCGGATCGAATCCCACTTCCCGACACCAAATGTTACTCTAATAGTACAATTGGTGTCCCAAAATTTGGGCCTAACAAATTTAGTCCCAGGTCCGAATCCAACTCCTCGACACCAAATGTTACAGACGCGGTTTTGGATGTTAGTTTACCGAGCGGTTTGGTATGACCGCGTCTGCACAGTTTACCCGATTCCACTCGAACGTTGGCCAAATCGCGCTATGCTAAATCAATTAAGGAAAGGACACAACGGCTGGGTTAAGTGACACGACACCAGGGGTACAGTTCTCAAGACCTCCGGAGGAGGTTATAATATTTGTATGCGGAACGTTTAGATTACAAGGACAAGAGGGACAGCATAGGAAGGTGGGCACTTAATCACGGTCTTATAGTAGCCCCGACAGACCACAGATAAACAGGACGAGACTGACTCACACAGGGATTGATGGCAAGGAAGGGCAGGTAGTCGATGGATAGCACAAGGTGCACCTTGGCTCAGGGACAGGATAAAGCGCGGTCCAAAAGATGCAGGGAGGTATCGTCGCGCTGGAGGTGGCGTCTGGTTCTCTTCAAGCTGGGGGCGCGTCTCAAACGTCACCTCCGGTAAGTGGCTGCGTATATCCAGCGGGGAGTGACACGCCCTCGGCTCGTTAGCTCCGCCCCAGATGGAATCGGCCCGCCGCTTCTTATTGGGTGCGGGGGGGTTACCGGGCTCCGCCCTTGACGAGGGGCTGACAGTGAGCCCCTTCGTGGTAACCCCGTCGGAGCGCATGGTCAATGGCGGCTAACCAAGCCGGAGTGAGGACGCGCACTCCCCGCGCGCTGTTGTTGTAGTTGTTGTTGTTGTTGTTGTAGTTTCATGAGGAAGATGGGAGGAGGTATGGGGAGGTCCTAAACTCACTACTGGTGCCATACAATCACATTCTGGTGCAACGAAGAGTCAGAATTAATGGAAACGAGTCCTTAACTGACATAGACTAAAAATAACTAGCAAGATGTCCTATAGTTGTCTACGTGAGATGCGGTGAACCTGGGCACGACATTTAATGGGGGAAAAAGGGGACGGTCGGTTCTACAGAGTGTTGTTTACAGACAATGGGACTAGGGAATGGGGGATTGGGGATAGTTGGGGAGTATTGGGGAAATAGGGGGTATATTTACAAGCGGATATGGAGGCCAAATCCCATATCCGCAACAATATTTAACAAGGTTATGGACGAGTTATGACTAAACTTGGTGGACGAGCTGGTTAGGTGACAAGAACAAGCCGATTCGATTTTGGTTCAGGTCCGAATCCAGATCCGGACTATCAGTGGGATACAAAACATGAACTGCTCAGCCTGGCGAAGGTCTGCAATCTGATTGCTCTTTCGAGGTTATTAATGAAAATGGTATCAGCTCAAGTCCTACTTTTAATTTGCAATTGGTCATTGGCTTTGACACCAATACAATTTTTTATCTTGAAAGTTTATGACATGGTATTTTCTATCACTGATTGCTGTTGCACTAAGTCACTGCTAGAGTTAGCGAGAGGCCACGGTCTGAAATTGGCATTTACTCAAAATTCTTGTAATTGACTTTCTCGATGTGTGCCCCCCAGCGGTTCAGACAGGCATTGATCCTGACTCCAAAGTTCTGTCCAACTTTCCTGTAGGTCTCAGGTGGTTCTGCCCCCCCCCCTCCCCCAGAAAATGTTGTGGTGGTTGATAGCACCGTTCAAGTGGAAATGAGCTTCATCACTGAACCACATCAGGTTGATCCAGTTTGGGTACCGCTCCATCCTGTCACTGAGCCAATTGCACATATCAAGTCTCCTTCTCATGTCATCTTGACTCAGATTACGCCTAATAGAGATGATGTATGGGAAAAGCTTCAGTTCCTTAGTGAGGATACGCCAGACTGACGTTGGTTTGATGCCCAGCTCCTGGGAGCGCCGACGGTGGGACCTCTTGGGACTGTCCACTGCAGAATCCCACACGGCGTCGATGTTGGCTTGGCTCTTGGTTACTGATGCTGGCCTGCCACTGTTTCCCTTGCTCTGGTTGTGCACTGTACCCTTGTGCTCAAAATGTTTCACAATATGTTGAATGGCACAATTTGTGGGTCCATCACATGTTCTGAGTTCGGATTCCTGGCAGAACCACTGGCGGGTGTCAACATATGATTTTGTCTCATACCACATAGCCACCACTTTTGTCTTCTGCTCCACTGTCAATGGCATAATTGAGCTATGGAGCTAGAAATCCTAGGGAACAAATACCACGATAACACCACCAAACCCTGAAAAGGAAAACGGTACAGGTCAAAAAACAAAGAAATGGCAGGAAGTCAAAGTTGTATCAATCATTTTGAAACACCCTGTGTATATATTTTTATATATGTATATATTGTTACAGATACGACTTTGATGGTATGGTGGGCCGAGCGGGATGGCCGCCGTATCCGTACAAGTTACCCCGATTGCACCCGGGGTTGACTAATCGCGCTATGCTGGCTCAATAAGAAAAAGAAGACACCCGGCTGGATTATAATGACACAATACGACACCAGGGGTTCAGTTCTCAAGTATATTCGTACGGAAAAAGGTTAGATTACAACTACAAGAGGGACAGCATAGGAAGACAGGCACTTAGACACACTCTTATATTAACCCTAGACAGACCACAGATAAACGGGACAACGCTGACTCACACGGGATTTGATGGCAAGGAAAGCGGCAGTCGATGGCTCAGGTGCACCTGGCTCAGGGACAGAATCACGTACGGTGGTGTCCAGCAGATGCGGGGAGGTCGCTCAGCGCTCGTGGGTCGCGACTTTGGTGGAGATGCCGGGGAGGTCGCTCAGCGCTCGGGAGGGTGGCGTCTTGTCCTTCCAAGCTCGGGGCGCATCTCGTGTCACGTCCGGCGCGGGGCCGCGTATATCCGGCGGGGAGTGACACGCCCTCGGCTCGTTAGCGCCGCCCCAGATGGCATCGGCCCATGGCTTCTCATTGGGTGCGGGGGTTACCGGCTCCGCCCTTGACGAGGGGCCGACAGGGAGCCCCTTCGTGGTAACCCCGTGGAGCGCGTGGTCAATGGCGGCTAACCGAGCCGGAAGGAGGACGCCCACTCCCCATGCCGTCACCGCGCCGCCCCCCTCTTTTGTTGTTGTTGTTGTAGTTGGCGCTTCTTCATGGGGAAGAGATGCGGAGAGGTATGGGGAGGTCCTAAACTTCCTAACAGGTGCCATATAATCACATTCTGGTGCAACGAAGAGTCATAATTAATGGAAACAAGTCCTTAACTGACATAGATTAAGAATAACTAGCAAGATGTCCTATAATTGTCTACGTGTGGTGCGGGGGACCTGGGCACGACATTTAATGGGGGGATGAAGGGGAAGATCGGCTCTAATGGGTGTTGTTTACAGACAATGGGACTAGGGAATGGGGTAAGGGAGAGTTGGGGAGTATCGGAGAAAATAGGGGAATATTTACAAGCGGATATGGAGGCCAAATTCCATATTCGCAACATTGCACCCTTCTCTACCCTCGGGGCGTCCCGACCCGATAAATTTTTACCTACTTTAGTGTGGCACGCAATGTAGTTCCCTCTACTATTAACTCTACCCTGAGTGCGACAGTTTTACAGATATTCACAAATGAGTAAATATGTCCCCCTGCGACGTTGCACCCTTCTCCTCACAGAAACACACCCACAGGATAACCGAATCCGGAAAGAATTCTCAAACTAAACATACAGCCGGTAGGGAGCATTATTTACAAGACTACGCTGCTATTTACACTACGATCCAGGACCTGTTTTTGGAGGAACACATGCAGATGTTATGCATAGAGAGAGAGAGCGCGCTTGCCAACATCGATACACCAACCCACGAGTGCTCTGTGGCCGACGGCCTTTAATAACGTGCAGAGCACCCTTTCCCGAGCATCAACAGCACCACCCCACCACCAATCGGTGCAGTCACCATTGTTCATTGGAATAAAAATAACTTCAACAACCCCTAACCCTGCAGGTGTCTCTTGCTCTTCTTGTGGTGCACTTGGTGGTGTTAACTATTAGTGGTTCACCTGTATGGCATAGGTGCCACGTTGATCCATAGGTCCATCCCCGGGTGGTGCTTGGCCGCAAACGAACTGCGGTCCATTGTGGGTGGCCACAAACATTGCGGTCCATATGGTGTACCGATCCAGGCAGCGAACAGCGAAAGTGCAGGCCCACAACTGCGCAGCCAGCACCTCTCTCTCCTCTCTCTCTACCCCAAAGCCAGATCCTCGGAGGTGGGAGACAAAAGAAGCAAACAAGTGAGTAAGGTGGTAAGGGCGCAAAAGTGCACGCAATGTAAGGTAATGCACACTGGGGGCACATGGGAACCAGGTGAGACAGGTACGTTCCTATCGTACGCCCCCCCCCCCCACCAGGTAACCTACATGGCCCCTCCCTTACCCCTTACTGCATCCACACAACACA
Source organism: Myxine glutinosa (assembly GCF_964187855.1). NCBI lineage: Eukaryota > Metazoa > Chordata > Myxini > Myxiniformes > Myxinidae > Myxine > Myxine glutinosa. The sequence goes on from NC_136266.1 coordinate 109,854,392, forward strand.
ACACTACTCATAAACATCTACTTTACAAATCAACAAACATCCCTACTGTCTTCCCCGTTCCTCCCATATACCAAATTCGTCTTCTCTCCCTCCTAACCAATCAAATTTGCCATTTTCAACTCTCATCAAAATTTGCCATTTTCAACTCAACATCAAAATTTGCCATTACCAATTCATCATCAGTCCCTCCTCGGGAGGGAGAGATGGAATCCCCCCAATGTCTCATCCACGTCGTGATGCGTCTCACAAATCCACACAGCGATTCATCTCCTGCAACAAAACAAAGAAAACACAGGTGTGGAGTCATCATCATCACCACAGGTAAGTGGCTGCGTATGGTGCGACAGGTTCATCAATCCTAACTATCTCCTAAATGACTTTAACAACTTTACACTACCCGGGGGCTTTCTCCGGCCAAACCATTGGCCCTCTTACACTATGGGTTCTAAAAACCAATTCCCATTGGCCAAACTGTGGTGCTCTTCAATTTGGGGTCTCACTCCCCCGATTCATCTCCCGGTGCCCTCGCACAATTTCTGGGCTGCGGCGTGTACCTCTCCCAGTGGGTCTACCCACCTGCACACCTCCACCACTGCAGTTGCCTCCGAGCTTACCTGCTCCTCACCCTAACCTAACTACCTGGGGAAGGCCCTCTGGCTCTCTCCCCACTCCGTGCCCTCTCTGGCACTGGGCTGCCCGATCCACACCCGGGATCCTCAGGCACCCACTCACAACTACCGGCTCCCAGAGCCCACCTGCGGCCTCACCTGGCCGACATCCTCACAGTGGTGGAGTGCCCAACCAACTACACACACTAACAGGCTACACGCCCAGCCATTTCCACAACACTAATGCACCCATTCACAACACCATTCTGCAACCGCACCACAAATGCCAATATCCAACCACAATTTACCTGCACCCTCTACCTAACACTTACACTACCCGCCCCGGGTACTCGTGAAAGGGGTCCACTCTTCCCCCATCCACACCTTCGCACCACGCACACCACTCCATACCACTTACTCCAACTCTCTCCACACACCTGTACTTGCACACCTGTGCTCTCACACCTGGTGCCACCTGCACCCTTCTCTCCCCAAGCGCATTCGCGCTGATCCACACACTCACTACTCATACACTGCTCCACACACCTGTCCAGTTCTCACACATGTGCAATCACACCTGTTCAATCTCAAACACACAGCATCATCTCAGCTAACTACTCCCCTCTGAAACTTGCGCTTCCCAGTCGTCCCTTTAAACTATTGCGCTCCCACGTCATTATCACACACACTAAACTACCTGCGTCCCCACTACAGGTATCAGTCACTAGCTAACCTTAACGTTACCTAATGTCAATCTCTAGGGCCCTATACATTATCCTAACCCACCCTGGCTCGGTTGTCATAGCCACCCCATAAACTATTGCGCATTTGCCCCCCTTGGAAGGATGGTGGATTTGCCATCCCACCACCTCGGGGGTCTCTCACTATCAATTTTGCACGTCAAATTTCAACAAATCAAAAATTTGCCAATCCTACTCATCATCTGCCAATCACTACTGCCAATCCTTTGCCAATTACCAAATTTTGTTTTTCTCTAATTTTGGGTCCACAACACTAACCTCATCACCCAGTCGACTCACTAATACCTCTCGGTGCGCCAATCCCCGTCCAAAGCCCGGCTTCGTAAAGCCAAGCAATGGATGCTGGTTGTTTTGTGCCAGCGGTTGGATACGTCCGGCACTCGGTGCAGGGAAGGAGGTTTACCCGGCCCGAGATCCCACGCACCTTCTCGGCACGGAACCATCCAATGTCCCGATCTCGACCTGCCAGAATTCCTCAACAAAAAGTGGTCGCCATGACGACTCTTTCTATCGGGCCGCCCGCTCCGCCTAGTGGAGCACGGACGTTCAAAGCGAGGCCCAGCACGCACCGAGGGCCCGATTCGGCTATAAGTCGCTCTAACCTCTAACCCGTTTAATGTCGATGCTTCACCTGCATGCTTACACCCCGAAGCCCGTTCCTTGCTCACACATCCAGCCGTGCTCATGCTCCTCGTACCTTTCCTTACACACCCAGGCACACCCATTCCACTCACAGCTTTGGTCACACACCTGACCACCGAACACTTTGGCACACACTCGTTGGTAGCACACCTCACCAATACACCTCTTCGCGCCCCCTCCTCGGTCACCTCTTCTGTGACAATCACTGGTGTGCTCTCATTCGCACACCCAACCACGTGCCTCACCACCAACTCCAGCGTGCATTCCCACTCACGCTCTACCATTCCAGGTGTGCATCCTTCCATCCCAGGTGTACATCCTCGCTCACCTGTCACAACTAACTCACGCTCCATGTCACTCTCACTACTTTCACCTCCATTCCTGACAGCGCACTCACCCTTACTCTTGACAGCGCACTCTTTCCTCGTGCACCTGTCCGTCACACACCTTTCTCGCGCACACTCTTGCGCACACTCTCCCGTCACACCCTCTGTAACACTCACCACCCCGCGCTTCCACGTGCTCCCTCGCACACGCGCTACGACCGACTCACTCTCGCCAGCACACTCACTCCTTGGCACGCACTTTTTCCTCACACACCCCAGAGTCGGACTTTCTTGCACACCTCCTCTTTCGCACACCAGACCTGTCGCACACTTCACCCACGGCCTCTCACGAACACCCGGGTCTATCTCGACCCCCAAGCTTCTTAAATCCCCTGGCGCATCATACGCACGACCATATTGGTCACCACTTACACCGGGTCCTCTTCCTCTTCGCTTCTCCTCCATCACCTGCGAATCCCTCATCCGGTTAATGAGCACATCATCACGATCCAAACACAGACTTTGGACCAATTCTTTTATCTCCTCTTTTATCTCTTTCTTATCCCCTCTCCGTCGCTTCTTAATTTCGCTCATCCCTTCTTCCACTTCTTCTAATTTGTGCTTCACCTCTTTTATTCCCCGGTACGTCTCCTCAAGCTCGTCCTCCAAGGCTACCTTGACCGTTTCCAGGTGCGTCCTCACCTGCCGGTCCTTCGTCTCCATTACCTCTATGACCTCGTCCAACCTCGTTGTCAGTCCCTCACGTACCATCTGACATTCCCTCTTCGTCGCTACCAAGTCATCTTTTAGTTCTTTCTGTGTCGCCTTTAAACCTCCTAATACCGCAGTGTTCCTTTGAACCTGCTCCACTAACTCCGTCTGTCCCACCGTCAGCTGCTCCACCTCCTGCGTCAGGTCCTCTATGCCCCCTTGTAACTTTACAGTCGCCTTTCTCACCTCCTTTTCCATGTGCTCCTCACAGTGCCTCACCTCCTCGCGCACTCCTCCGACCTCCTCACTCACTCCTCTTCTGATCTCCTCTCCCATCACTTGCATCTCCTGCCCAGATGCCACCCTCATCTGCTCCATTTCCTCCCTGTGAGCATCCAGTTTGGTTTCTACCCCCATTCTGACCCCCTCTATCTGCTGCTCCATTTGTTTAACTTCCCTTTCCGCTTGGTCCCTCATGTCCCTCAATTTGCCTTCCATACTGTTTTCTAACCCCTCTAACCCTTTTTGCATCCCTTCCATTTGATTCTCTTGAGCGGCCATTCTGTTTTCTACCCCCGTTAACCCATTTTTCACTTCTTTTATCCCGTTGTCTAACCCCTCAAAATTATTGTCTAACTTCCCAATTTTCTTGTCTAACTCCTCAAAATTATTGTCTAACTTCCCAATTTTCTTGTCTAACTCCTCAAAATTATTGTCTAACTTCCCAATTTTCTTGTCTAACTCCTCAAAATTATTGTCTAACTTCTCACCGGTACCCCTCGCTTCGTCCCTCATTACCCCCATTTGGTTTCCCATTACCCCCATTTGGCCCTCCAATCGCTCACCCTGAGCATCCATCCGGTTCCCCAATTGGTTACTCTGCAGTTTGAGGGACGCCTGCATTTGCGCCATAAATTGCTCCATGAGGACCTGCATCTGGGCCATCCCTCCCACTTGTGCAGCGGGTGCGGCCGCCGTAGCTATGTGCGAGGCGCCATTTCGCGCGTCTGCTACCCCCGCTGTTTCGCTCTCCTCACGTGTCTCAATTTGGTCCTGGACCGACCCTGCTTCACTCTCCCCTACCGGACCCCAGCCGTCTTGATCCGCCATAGCGCGACTTGCAAAATTCGAGTTTCGTAAAACAAAACAAATTTCGGCCGCTCCAAATTTTGACCAAATTTTTTTTTTTCCTCTATTCGTTTTTTTTTTTTTCAAAATTTGGTCGGGCCTCGAATCTCACTCCCGACACCAATTGTTACAGATACGACTTTGATGGTATGGTGGGCCGAGCGGGATGGCCGCCGTATCCGTACAAGTTACCCCGATTGCACCCGGGGTTGACTAATCGCGCTATGCTGGCTCAATAAGAAAAAGAAGACACCCGGCTGGATTATAATGACACAATACGACACCAGGGGTTCAGTTCTCAAGTATATTCGTACGGAAAAAGGTTAGATTACAACTACAAGAGGGACAGCATAGGAAGACAGGCACTTAGACACACTCTTATATTAACCCTAGACAGACCACAGATAAACGGGACAACGCTGACTCACACGGGATTTGATGGCAAGGAAAGCGGCAGTCGATGGCTCAGGTGCACCTGGCTCAGGGACAGAATCACGTACGGTGGTGTCCAGCAGATGCGGGGAGGTCGCTCAGCGCTCGTGGGTCGCGACTTTGGTGGAGATGCCGGGGAGGTCGCTCAGCGCTCGGGAGGGTGGCGTCTTGTCCTTCCAAGCTCGGGGCGCATCTCGTGTCACGTCCGGCGCGGGGCCGCGTATATCCGGCGGGGAGTGACACGCCCTCGGCTCGTTAGCGCCGCCCCAGATGGCATCGGCCCATGGCTTCTCATTGGGTGCGGGGGTTACCGGCTCCGCCCTTGACGAGGGGCCGACAGGGAGCCCCTTCGTGGTAACCCCGTGGAGCGCGTGGTCAATGGCGGCTAACCGAGCCGGAAGGAGGACGCCCACTCCCCATGCCGTCACCGCGCCGCCCCCCTCTTTTGTTGTTGTTGTTGTAGTTGGCGCTTCTTCATGGGGAAGAGATGCGGAGAGGTATGGGGAGGTCCTAAACTTCCTAACAGGTGCCATATAATCACATTCTGGTGCAACGAAGAGTCATAATTAATGGAAACAAGTCCTTAACTGACATAGATTAAGAATAACTAGCAAGATGTCCTATAATTGTCTACGTGTGGTGCGGGGGACCTGGGCACGACATTTAATGGGGGGATGAAGGGGAAGATCGGCTCTAATGGGTGTTGTTTACAGACAATGGGACTAGGGAATGGGGTAAGGGAGAGTTGGGGAGTATCGGAGAAAATAGGGGAATATTTACAAGCGGATATGGAGGCCAAATTCCATATTCGCAACAATATATACATATATATATTTATTTTTCGAGCTTTAACTCCGAGGCGATGATCAAACAGCGGATTCCATTATATGCGGGAGGGAGAAAGAGAAGGGGGAAGGATGAAGGGTCTTACCTGTCGATCCCGCCGGCAGTCCCAAAGCCTGCAAAGAAAATAAACTCGAACAAAGACACGAATTAGAATGTACAAAAAGAACAGGTTTATTTGTCAGAAGGCCAGTAACAAAGAAAATGCACGATAAAATAACTAAATTTCCTATATTGGGACATCCCTGCACCAGACTCGAAAAACAAAACAAAGGTATATATAAAAACGAAAATAATGGTGCGATTTAATAGGCACTTACTGACTTAGCTCAAATTGGCTGAAGTATCCTGTCAAGAATAGTGTCGGCCCCAAGCTCGCCGTCCTTACGCGGCTCCGTGCTTGGCGGGAAGAAAGGGCCGCAGTCCGCTTCGTTCACCAGGCCGCGCCTATTGGCACGGAGCAGGCCTCGCGGTCCATCTCGAACGGCAGGCATGCAGCCTGCTTTCCAACGACATTGGCAAAACACCAGCTCTTCCGCCTCGTCCCGACCACCACTGGCAAGATCTCGGAACACGACCGCCGCGATAAATCTCAATAGAGCGAGAAATGTCAGCGCACGGCCGCCTCCACCAAAGTCCGGAACCAAGAGAGACAAAATGTCTGCCGACAATTGTTTTTATAATTCCGGCTCTGACGTCATCCTCCTCCAATCCCCGAGCGCCTCACGCTCTAGGCTCAGCTCTCCACCAATCAACACGCAGTCCACCTTCATGATGCAGTCCACTTTCAATCAAAACCTCCTGCCCAATCACGGCCCTTCTGGGCGTGGCTCTCGGCCTGCTTGTCTTTGTGGCGATGCAGCCACCGCTGTGCTATCGGCAGTGTTCATAACTGGCTTCCGGTTGGTTTTTATTGTCCATTAATTGCAACTATTGGGCGATTTGGGCTACGTGTCTGTGCTGTGCCATAAGGGACAAAGGAATAGCTACAGAGGTATGATGTACAAGGGGTACTTAACATAATCCCTACAACTAGTTAACACCAAGGCCATCCTCGTATGACCACGAAGATACAACCCTAACCCGACATCCGGGCTGAACAAATACTTATTACATGGGATGATTCTACCCGACATTGGGAGCACCTACCTATACATTCTATCTGGTCCTAAGGTAATCATTACCCCTCCACAAACGTAACTAATATATATATATATATATATATATATATATATATATATATATATATATATATATATATATATTGTGAGAAACCACCGGTGAAACCACCTGTTCTCACCCAGATTTGGTGCCCCGCCCACCACGTGACGTGACCTCCTTTGAGCCTCACGCGATTGGTGGAGGGTCAGAGAGCGCGGTCGCCATCTTATGCGACGCACACGGCTCGAAGGCTCCGAGTGGGAAATATCATAAAAAGGGTTTTCCTTGAAGCCTCCGGACAGCCGAGTTGGGCTGGTCGAATACCGTTCTGTATTTTACGAGCGAGTAACTCCAGAAGAGAACGAGTGATTCCCGGCTTCGTGTTGGAGCTACTGGCCGACCGTTCCTGGCGGCCTTGTGCGGTATTCCATCCTGGTATCCTCCGAGTCCCGGAGCCCGTAGATTGGAGCCGCGAGTGATCTTACCTGCGTCCTGTTGGAGCGTCTGTTGCCGACAGTTCCTGCCGGCTTGTGCAGCATATTCCCTTTTGTTACCTTTCATGGTTTTTGTGATCGAGCCAATAAATAATCGTGCCTTACCCCTAGAAGGCCGATTAAAACACAATTGTGTTTATTGCGTCTCTTTTGGTTCACTACGTGGATTACTTGAAGCCCGGACATTTACGTCCGTATTCCGTGCTGGGATACATTCCACAGACGGGATCGCGACAAATGGGTTGCTCGTCCTAGGATCATTCAAGTAAGAGCCATTCGATTGAGACGGGAATTCTGCAGTGGACGACATCTTCTGGCATCTGTTCATCGCCTTCTCACCAGCGGACGCCGTCTTGGAGGAACTTTCTCGCCGTAGGACGCTGTCTTGGGCAGAGAAGTGAATAGCCTCGGATCCCTCCAAACAACCGACAAAGAATAAGCGAATAGCCTCGGATCCCTCCAAACAACCGAAAAAAAAAAAAAAAAAACGTGAGTATTTGTACGTGGTATTTTTCTCATTGGCAATTTGATGTGCGGGTGATATTGCGTAGTTGTGTCGTATTCCCCCAACAGAGCGTTGTGTTTGAGCGTTGTGTTTGAGGTTGTGTTTTGTGCCTGGTCGTATGATAACTCGTAGCCAAGCTATGTCGACCAGGGAAGTGAGAGTTCAACCTGATCATGTTGACAGTCACGTGGGTGGCGAGGTGAGCGACGCAAGCAGCCTTGACCCGGTCACTCAACCCGAGATGTTAGGAAGCGATCCCACAATGACTAAATGCATGCGTTCGCCCTTCTGGACCGGGCTGACTCCGGTTCAACAACTTGACATGTATAACAGGGAGAATGACAGGGCAGAGGCAGAGCGTGCGGCAGCAGCAGAGAGAGAGCGTGCAGCAGCAGAGAGAGAGCATGCGGCAGCAGAGACAGCAGCAGAGAGAGAGCATGCGGCAGCAGAGGGAGAGCGTGCGGCAGCAGCAGAGAGAGAGCGTGCAGCAGCAGAGGGAGAGCGTGCGGCAGCAGAGAGAGAGCATGCGGCAGCAGAGAGAGAGCGTGCGGCAGCAGCAGAGGGAGAGCGTGCGGCAGCAGCGAGAGAGCATGCGGCAGCAGAGAGAGAGCGTGCGGCGGCAGCAGAGAGAGAGCATGCGGCAGCAGAAGCTGAACGCGTCAGAGAGCATGAGTTGCGAATGTTGACTGAACGACTGCGGGCAGAGGGGTCTGCTGCAAGAGTCCCGGAAACTGTTCATGTTCGTTTGCCGGACTGGACGGGAGACACGAAGCCAGAAGCGTATCTGGAGATGGCGGAGAAGTTGTTGGCTGCCGGTGGCATTGATGAGAGCTTGTGGGTCGGCCATCTTGTGAGCCATCTATCTGAGAAGGCGAGGGAGGTATATGCGAGGATGGCAACCGAGGACGCAAACAAATACAGGGCATTGAAGGCCGAGATTTTGAATGCCTATGCGGTGTCCGCATGTATTTATAGGAGAAATTTTTTCAGCTGGACTCGTGAGTCCAGTCAAACCTATGAGGAACATTCGCGGGCCTTGTTGGAACAGCTGCAGAGATGGTTCAAGGGGAGCAAGGTTGAGTTACCTCAAGCGGTTGCGGAACTCCTGGTGCGTTACCGTATCGATCAACAGCTTCCGCCTGACTTAGCATTGTTTCTTGTCGACAAAGACACTGTTTCCTTGGCAGACTGCGTCAACCTTATTGATAAACATGTTTTGGCATGCAAAATGCTGCAAGTCACGCAGTCGCGTCGTAAGACGGAGGAGTCTGCGATCAAGACCGCCCCCCGTCTGCCCGGCGGCTGGATCGAGGGGAGGGGTTCTCCGATGCCCTCCACTGGTGGCGGTCGCGAGCCGCAGACCAGGGCAGGGCCCTGGTGCGATTTCTGCAAACGCGTGGGGCACGGTGAAAACCGCTGCTTCTCTAATCCCGCTAGTCCGGCCTACCGAGGCAACCCTCCTGTTAAGTCGGAGGGAGATCAGTGGAGCTCATCCGCCGGGCCCTCGCACACGACGGTGGCATCGGTGACCGAGGTCACTGCCACCGAGGCTAATTCCATTCATCCACTGTACCAGGATTATTCAGGGACAGCCTTAGTGGGTGGCCCTGATTCGAGGCTGAAGTTTGAGGCCCAATACCTTCGGGATACTGGGGCGACACGGTGTGTTCTCCGGGCGGGGGTAGTTCCGGCCTCTCAGATGCGTTATACCGGCGAGTATACCCTCCTTCGGGGCATTGACCGGGTTCTTGGCCGGTATCCCCTTGCCCTCCTCGAGGTCCGGAGTGACATTTTTAAGGGTCCAGTGACCTGTGTGGTGGTACCCTACTACCCGATACCCGGGGTCTCCTTGCTGATTGGCAATGATGCCATGGCCAGGGAGGAGTCATTGACTCTGACCTGTGGGGGGGTCACTAGATCCCAGAGTAAACAGGCGGAGAGAGTGGCGGAGTCAGACATATCTTCACTCTGGCCCGAGGAGCCTAGCGCCTCGACTCCAGTTCCCGACGGTGACGTTGCGTCAGCTGAAGTCCACCCGAGCCTCCCGTCAAGCCACCCTCAGGTGCCGTGCTCCTCAGGGACCGCTCCCGCCATGGCGCGATTCAGCAGGAACGCTAATGCTAAGGTATATGTGGGAAACCTGGGCAATGGAGCAGCGAAAGCCGAGCTAGGGAGGGTCTTCGAACATTACGGACCACTCCGCAACGTATGGGTTGCTCGAAACCCACCTGGATTTGCAGTTGTTGAGTTTGAAGAGCCACGAGATGCTGAAGATTCGGTCAGAGCCCTTGATGGAAGGTTAATTTGCGGATCGCGTGTGTGCGTCGAGATGTCGAATGGCATGTCGCGGCGGCCTCGTTTCAGACGCCCTTTGGTCCGCAGGCCTTTCGACCCGAACGATCGATGTTACCAGTGCGGTGAAAGGGGTCATTACGCATATGACTGTTGTTCTCGACACCGGAGGAGTACCCGCCGCTCTAGGTCTCGGCCCGTTTTCTTCCTGTCAACGCTTCCCCCCACTTGAGTTTGGCCCCCTTGCCTCTCTATTGTGCTTTGTGTGAAGTGTAACTCTTGTAGGGTAGATATTAATGTGGTGTATGGTGTTAAAATTTGTGTGTGAAAAAAAAAAAAAAAACCAAACTGGTTCATTGTTAACCTGTTAATGCCTGTTAATTGCCTGTGCGTTAATAATTGCGTTATTGTTGTGCTATTGCGTTGCGTTGTATTGTTGCGTTGTTGCGTTATTGTTGTTAATAAGTGTTAATAATTGTTAATTGCGTTAATTGCCTGTTAGCGATTACCGCCATCATCTTGCCATGTGATTTGCACCTACTACAAATACTGGTTTTAAAAACGCCGTCTATTCGACGGGGTTTTTACTTAGGGGGGGAGGACTGTGAGAAACCACCGGTGAAACCACCTGTTCTCACCCAGATTTGGTGCCCCGCCCACCACGTGACGTGACCTCCTTTGAGCCTCACGCGATTGGTGGAGGGTCAGAGAGCGCGGTCGCCATCTTATGCGACGCACACGGCTCGAAGGCTCCGAGTGGGAAATATCATAAAAAGGGTTTTCCTTGAAGCCTCCGGACAGCCGAGTTGGGCTGGTCGAATACCGTTCTGTATTTTACGAGCGAGTAACTCCAGAAGAGAACGAGTGATTCCCGGCTTCGTGTTGGAGCTACTGGCCGACCGTTCCTGGCGGCCTTGTGCGGTATTCCATCCTGGTATCCTCCGAGTCCCGGAGCCCGTCGATTGGAGCCGCGAGTGATCTTACCTGCGTCCTGTTGGAGCGTCTGTTGCCGACAGTTCCTGCCGGCTTGTGCAGCATATTCCCTTTTGTTACCTTTCATGGTTTTTGTGATCGAGCCAATAAATAATCGTGCCTTACCCCTAGAAGGCCGATTAAAACACAATTGTGTTTATTGCGTCTCTTTTGGTTCACTACGTGGATTACTTGAAGCCCGGACATTTACGTCCGTATTCCGTGCTGGGATACATTCCACAGACGGGATCGCGACAAAATATATATATATATATATATATATATATATATATATATATGTATATGTATATGTATATATATATATATATATATATATATATATATATATATATATATATATATATATATATATATATTGTTACTGTCGCGGTTAAGATGTTATTTTTGACCGAGCGGTTGGTATGACCGCGACCTAACAGTTCCCCCGATTCTTCCCCAACTCACCCGATTCACCCCCAACTTTGGCCGTATCGCACCGCAGCTGCCCAATCTGGAAAACTCTAAAACGACCGAATGCAAAGAGGAAAAGGAATAAGACGAGAAGACGGACAGAAGAGTAATTGGATTTATTATACACACAAGCAAAAAGAAAGCAGTCACGTTTATTTACAGACGAGATTAGATACACAGTGCAACGCTAGCTTACCTACAGTCTTAATTAACCCAGGGACAGAACAAACAAAAGACAGACTCACACGGGGAATGATGACAGGAATTGGCTGGAAGGAGAGGATGGCTTGGAGTTGTATTGTGCAGCACGATCAGCGCGTTTAGCAGCTGCCGTTCCTTCGCGGCCCTGCTCAAAACCACCGTCCAGGCCCCATGCGACTGTTGAGTGTGGTTGCTGCTGTGGCCGCCGCTGCTGCTGCTGCTGTGGACGTCGCGTGCTTTTCCAGGATTACAGCAGGCTTTGTGCTTTCTGGGATGTCCTCTCCTTGGATGTTCTCTATGTTCTCTTGGTCCAATCACTCCTCACCACCGACAACTCAACGCAACCAACGCAACCACTGACCACCACAACGCAACCAACGCAACCACTGACCACCACAACGCAACCACTGACGACCAAAACCACACAACTCAGCTCTGCTTCTTGGACCCTCTCTCTTCTCAACGGCTTGGGCTCCCTTTTCTCTGCCGGTCAAAGCTCATCTCTTTTGGACACGCCCTGCCTTGGGTTATATAGGCCCCGCCCCTCAACCTTTGCGAACCTGCCCGATCGCTCTTCCTCCGCCCTCTCTAGCCAAACCCCTGGCTCATGGTTGGTCGAGTGGGGCTGGCTCACTCCTCCCCTCTATGACGAGGTGGAGACACGCCTTTCTTCTCCGACCCTGCCTCGTGGTCAATGGCGGTAATTGGAGCGGAGGTAGTTTCTAATCGACGAAAAGGGGGAATGGAGGTTTTGGGAATGGGAATGAAGGGAATCTATCTCTTTCACTTGGTGCAATGGAGTACTTCTATTAATGGGAGACACAGCCTTACCCTAAAACACAGAATAAGAGAAAACTATCGAACAGGGGTATTCTATTATTGGCTGACGTGTATGCTTGTGGACTAATTATGGGACGCCCTTTGACCTTTACACAGCTCCGGAGGCAGGGGGCGCAGAATAACCAATAATAATAATTCACACAATCAAAAAAATATACAGTCCTCATATCCGCAACAATATATATATATATATATATATATACGTATATATATATATATATATATATATATATATATATATATATATATATATATATATATATATATATATACAGACTTGGCATTTAATATGGAATTTTTTTTGTGGGGGGGTGAACTTACTTTTCAAGATGTCTTAGAACCAAAAGTTCATTGGAATTATGTTGAAATTATTCTAGATTTTGTTAATGTGACCTTTAAAAGAAACAAAAACGACATTTGACATTTCGAAACAAATAAATTGATCCTTGAAAGTGATGTAAACTGATATCGAACTCAATTCATGGACAGTACTGTGTTAAACTTCTGTACGTTTTCCAGAAGTATCTCTTTATTTTGCACATTAGCCAAAAATTTTTTATAACAAAAACAAAAGTTAAATTACGACTGGGATTACGGACAGTAAAATTACAGTTCAGTACTTCGTGTAACCCCCACGAGCATTCAGGAGAGCATGTACACGTTGAGGCATGCTGTTCACGAGATTTGCCAAGGTTTGGACAGGAATCGCTTGCCATGCAGTGACAATAGCCTGCTGCAATTCACGCACAGAGGTCGGCTGCTGGTCCAAGTTGTCGATTTGACGCGTTAATTCTGCCCACAAGTTCTCTATCGGATTCATATCCGGGGACATGGCAGGCCACTCCATATGCTCTACACCACGGTCAGCAAGAAAGTGTTGGATCATGCGAGCACGATGAGGCCGTGCATTGTCATCTTGGAAGACAAAGTTTCCTTGAAAGGCTGCACGAGCAAATGGAAGCAATGTTTCTTCCGGAATGGCCCTGTGCTTGAACTGGTTCAGGTTTCCATTCAGAACAACCAGGTCAGTTTTGCCCCCTGCATGGAAAGCAGCCCAAACGGTCACCCCACCACCTCCAGCTTGGACTCTTGGCACTATACAATCTTTGTTGTAGGCTTCATGCACTTGTCTGCACACTCGGACGCGACCATCTTGACGATAGACCAGAAATCTAGACTCGTCACTGAAGATCACGTGATTCCAGTGTCCTGGCTGCCATTGACGGTGCTCTCTGGCCCACTGCAATCGGCACTGGCGGTGTTGTCTGGTCAGGCGTGGCTTTCTCAGGGGACGCCTGGCACGATAGCCTGCTTGAACCAGTCGTTGGTTGACTAGCCTTCTGGATACAGGCACATTTGTCAGTTGCTGCCACTCAGCCCGAAGCCGATTAGCTGACTTGATACGGCCATTGCGGACTAACCGGTGCAGCTGGCGATCATCCCTCCTTGTGATTCTGCGGGGACGTCCTGGCCTCGGTATTGGAGTAGGGACACCCCTCTGAGCATTTCGTTTCAGGATCTTTGACACCTGACCTTGAGTGATGCCATACTGCCGAGTAATAGCACGCTGTTTCCTGCCGTAATTTCGTAAAGCCACCACTCCATGACAAACAGCATTGTCGAGTTGACGGACCATCTCCAGAGGAAGCGGCAATAACTTTTGGAGACGTGCAGCAGTTGTTTTCCACTAATACAGAACGCAACAACCCTTGTATACCCGACTGTGAAGCCAATCATCAAATGCACCTGTCCATACATTTTGCCACGCCACCTGTGATATAATCCTGTTGTTGACCTCTTGCTACAACAGACAATCAGTGACATGGTTCTTTTAACAAATAAATCACCAAAGTGTAAAAGAAACTCACTAGATTGATATACTGAGTTAAGAAAGTAAACCCAAGTCAAGAAAAAATATATATTCCATATTAAATGCCAAGTCTGTATATATATATATATATATATATATATATATATATATATATATATATATATATATATATATATATATATATATATATATATATATATATATATATATATATATATATATATATATAGAAAGCAGTAAAGTATGTTTGTTTGTCCTCTTATAACTCGAGAACTACTCATCGCAGAGAAAAACCAAAGGCATATTCGGAATCAGTACGTCTCAGAGCAACTACAGCACACCTTAAATTTTAAAAAACTTCGGGTTTTAAAATTAGCGTATTAGCGCAGAAGCGCTAGCAGAAGAGGGAGGGAATCGAAGGGAGGGAGCGCAGCGCTCCCTCTCGCGCTTCGCAGCACCAGCGCTTCTGTTAGCGTAATTAGCGTATTTCGGAACGTTAATTTTTCAACTTCATTATTCGGAATCAGTACGTCCCAGAGAAACTTCGTAATGTTAATTTTTCAACTTCATCCGATTGACATGGGACCAACGGCATGTGACAGAGAGTGAAACATACATGCTACATTTATTTGACGACAATGAGTTCCGACTTCCGGGTTCGTGCCGCCAACCCTGTTAGGCGCCTCTTGCGGCACACAGGGAATTACCAGTGAACTGGTACTCAATTTGCCGACCTCGGTAGGATGACAGGCTGAGTCAACCCCCCTGGTGTTAAGGGGGAGGAGGGGGAGGGGGAAGAGGAGGGGAGGGGAACGGGGGGGAAGGGGGGAGGGGAACCGGGGGGAAGGGGGGAGGGGAGGGTGTGGGGGTGCCCGGGGGAAGAAGGGCCCCTCCCCCCTCCCCCCTGTTCCCCTCCCCTCCTCTTCCCCCTCCCCCTCCTCCTCCCCCCTTCCCCCTCCCCTTCCCCCCCTCCCCCTCCCCCCCGTTCCCCTCCCCTCCTCTTCCCCCTCCCCTGCCCGGCAATGCCGGGTACTTCTGCTAGTATATATATATATATATATATATATATATATATACACACACATATATATATATATATATACACACACACACATATATATATATATATATATATATATATATATATATATATATATATATATATATATATATACACATATATATCAAGTAATGAACGGCGGTTGGGAATTATATCCACGATATCCATTTTTCCGTTCTCCAACCTATAGCTTTGTCTTTAAAAACTCAACGTTTCGGCCAGCAACCCAGCGTGCACCGAGCCTCCACTAGCCTTCATCAAGAGAAGTTCCCTTGTTCACCTCCTCCCAGATATATCTGGGGGGAGGGGTGGGCCTATTCTATCAACCAATCACAAAGCTGCGTTGCGAGACCTCGTGACCATGGACCCATGCTCGGCTTATGTTGCAAGTGTTTTGTGCGTGTTTGAGCGGTGTATTGTTTGAGCGGGACAATGTGAACGTGCTGGCGGCATCCCCGAACCGGGCCAGGAGGCGAATACTGGAGGCCTGGCACACTGGCCAAACGCGGGCACCATTGACAGAGGAGACTGTGGCGTTACCACAGGCATACGGACCTCTCATGCATAAATACACCAGAGAGACACTGATGCGTGGAGGAGGACAAAGACAAAGTGGGACATAGCCGACACAGGCAACACGGACAACAAAACACAATACACCGCTTTGACAGAAGCCTTTGACAGAAGTGCGGGGAAGCCTTTGACACCAGTGCAAAGAGAGAGTTGAGTCAGAGATACGGCAGAAGTGCGAAGTGCCAAGTAGAACAAGTGCCAAGAACAAGTGCGCACGAACAAGTGCGAAGTGAGAAGCGCCAAGAGAGAGTTGCACCGGAGGAGCTTCGCCGTGCAGTTTGGAACCGCGGCGGTTTTGGCGATCCCAGCTCGAGCATTGACGGCGGCTGTCCGCTTCCAGCCCGACCAATCCTCGCTGATCCTTCCTCCCCTGCCAAGCTATGCCTCCTTCCGATCATTCCTGCCTGCAAATTCCCCATTCGTGTGAGTCCGTCTTTGTTTGTCTTGTCCTTGGGTTCCTAAGTAAGACTGCATAGATAAGCTAGAATTTTCACTGTGTCCTTCTGGTCCGTCCCTCTTTCTGCTTTATTTTATTATCCTTCCTCCTCCTTGGTTTCTTTTGATTGTACATAGCAAATAAATCATATTCGTATTTCCTACTTCTGTCTTCCTCTTCTTCACATCCGTGTCGCCTTTGTCTTTTCCCCATTGAAAACCTGTGGCACGATTTGGCCCACGTTTAAGGAATCGGGTCTTAGTCATTGTTAACAGTTCGGGCCGCGGCCGCCATCCGCTCAGCAAATCAACACCTTATCCGCGGTCCGTAACAATATATATATATATATATATATATATATATATATATTGTTACGGTTTTTAGAACCTTCACTAGTAAATTTAGTAAATGTATCCCTTATAAATATTCCCCTGTAAATATCCCCCTCAATTGGCTGGTTAACGATCGCACCCTAGTTAGTCCATGAACAACACGTAGCGAACCATAGGCCCTCTTCGTAGTTATTTCATTATTATGTGTTTCAGTTAAGGATCTGTCCCCAGTTGTTGAATCTGCATTGCATTAATCAAATAAGATAGGTCCCTTTCGTTCCCTTCAAAAGCGGTGCGAGTGGTTTGCTATCCCCACAAGACGCCATTGCCATGTGCTCCATCTCGGAGAAGAAGGGGGAGGAGCCACCAGAACGGGCGTGGCACGTCGTCGTCATCAGAGGTGGAGTCAGCAAGCCCTTACCGGCCAAGCAGCACCGCGGTGAGCCAACCGGTAGGCGTGTTCTCAGAGCTGGCGGCTTGATACGGCCGACAGCAATAAAAGCAACTGCGAGGGACTGCTTACAGAGAGACGCGTGAGGAGGTTTATGAGAGAGATGCGTGAGGAGGTTCATGAGAGAGACGTGTGAGGAGGTTCATGAGAGAGACACGTGAGGAGGTTCATGAGAGACGCGTGAGGAGGTTCATGAGAGAGACGCGTGAGGAGGTTCATGAGAGAGATGTGTGAGGAGGTTCATGAGAGAGACGCGTGAGGAGGTTCATGAGAGAGACGTGTGAGGAGGTTCATGAGAGAGACGCGTGAGGAAGTTCATGAGAGAGACGCGTGAGGAGGTTCATGAGAGAGGACTGAGGAGGAAGAACCGAGAGAGGAGGGAGAGAGGAGCACCGAGCAGCTTTTTGGAGCAAGAGCATCGTTGGGGTGCAAGAGTCGGTGCGCTCGGGTCGCCAAGACAGCGGCAACATAAACCGCGCTGCCTGCCGGGTTTTCGCCGCTGAAACCATATACGTGGGGCCGCCGCCGGCTGCTCGTTTTCCAGCCCGGAGCGTGGATTTGAAGCAGACCTCCTCGCTGTGCTTTTCCTCCGAACCTTCTCCCAGCCATTCCTGCCTGCAATTCCCTTTGTCGTGCAAGTCAGCTGTCTGTCCTTTTTGTTGTCTGGAATTCAATAATTAAGACTGTTTAAGGCTGCCCGATGTATCTTCTTCTTCTTCTTCTTCTTCCTGTATATTACTATTGTTTCTCTTCCTTTGGTTTGTTGTACATAATTAATAAATACCTGTTATTTCTTACCCCTTTTGGTTTCATTCTTCCCCGATCGATTTAGTCTTTTCCTGATTGAATACCTGTGGCACGATTTGGCCAACGCTCGGAATCGGGTTTAGTCAATTGATAACGGCTCAAACCGTGGATTGCTAAACCGCACGGCAAATACCATCTTGTCCGTGGTTCGAGTGGTACATGCCTCCCTGTTTTGCAGAGGGATTGGTGAAGGTATTCGGGATAACACCTTGACCAATAACCCTGATCAATCCCGCCCCGCAAAAGACCGTTACAAGTACCAGGACCGGTTGGATGGCCAGCTTAACAGGACAAGGGGATTAACCCCCCCTTGCTAACGGGAGTGCCATCCCCCAGATCCGTAACAATATATATATATATATATATATATATATATATATATATATATATATATATATATATATATATATATATATATATATATATATATAGTGCGCTTCAAAAAAAAGGTAATCCGAATTCAAGGGGTTAATATGCAAAGGTTATTTAGTTTGACAATTTACATGTGGTTTACCAATTATGAGGAGATCCTCAGCTTTCCATTGATGCCTTTTAAGCATCATTGCTATCACACATGACCGAGTACATGTTCATTGAAAATGACAAGTTCAAATCGCATTTTTACAAGTTTGGCTAATCAGTGCAAGACAGTTTTAAATGGACGCATTACTTGTCGACTGCCAAGTTGATTATGTAAAATTGTTAAGCTGGTCTGGTAATCATCGGTTGCGTCATCCTTTGTTTAAGATGGGTA
Organism: Myxine glutinosa; assembly: GCF_964187855.1. Taxonomy (NCBI): domain Eukaryota; kingdom Metazoa; phylum Chordata; class Myxini; order Myxiniformes; family Myxinidae; genus Myxine; species Myxine glutinosa. The sequence goes on from NC_136266.1 coordinate 109,873,023, forward strand.
TTTAAGATGGGCCTACAGTGTACGGGTTTAGAGACAGTCTGAGTCATTGAAAAGATGGTTCAACTTACGACTGAACAGCGGACCTTCGTGGTTACAGCCTTTCACCAAACTGGAAGTTTGCAGCAAACTCGTGATGCGTTCAGGGAACGTTTCCCAGAACGGGAGCCTCCAGCAGCCAAAACCATCTGGGTGAATGTTAGAAAATACCAAGAGCATGGCACATTGGCACAAGCCTCAACCGCAACAAGGAGAATTCTGGTAGGAGGTGCACTGGGCGATCGGAAATGAACATTGCATCAGTAAGGCAGCAAGTTTTGGAGCATCCGAGGGATACCAGCGCAAGACGAAATGGGACGGTATTGCCTTTGGCAACATTCAACCGAATCACAAGACTGGACCTCCACCAACATCCATATCGGATTCACATCTGGCATCAACTTACGCCAGGGGATTTTGCCAGGAGGCTGGTGCTTGCCAGATGGTTGATAGCACGTTGCGAAGCAGATGTCAATTTCCTGCAGTATCTCGTTATCGGCGATGAAGTTGCTTTCGCCATGGACGGCAAGGTCAATACCCATAATGTTCTTGAATATGCACCGACAGGACAACCCCCGAATTAAATTTTGACACCAACATGAATCGACAAAAGTGGACTGTTTGGTTGGGACTTTGTGGAAGTCATCAGGTGATCGGACCATTTTTCTTTCAAAGGAATGTCAATGATAACAGATGATCAATGATGAAGTTTTACCGCAGCTGGAGGAGAACAGGTTCGACCTGAGCGACAGGTTCGTGGTGTCTTCAGATATCTCTGGTGGGCCCAAGACGGCGCCCCAGCACATCGTCTTATCGCTGTCCGAGATCGACTGAGGGAACTCTTTGGAGACCGAGTCATCGCCCTCAACCATGCAGTGGAATGGCCGCCAAGATCCTGACCTCACACCATGTGATTATTTCCTTTGGGGACATTTAAAGAACAAGGTGTTCGTAACTCCTCCCCATGATCTTGACGAATTGCAGGGCCGTATTCGACATGAAGTGGATGCTTTGCGCAATGACCCGGCGATGGTGAGACGAGCAGTTCAGGACATGCTCCGCCGCTGTGAGCTTTGTGTTGAAAGGGGAGGTGGACATGTTGAAGGTGTGGGTGCATAAAGGCCAATCATTCCTGAGAAAATTTCACATCTGACGTTCATTTTGCACCAATTACCCTGACTTGCATCGATTAGCCAAACTTGTAAAAATCCGATTTGAACTTGTCATTTTCAATGAACATGTACTCGGTCATGTGTGACAGCAATGATGCATGGAAGGTATCAATGGAAAGCCGAGGATCTCCTCTTAATTAGTAAACCACATGTAAATTGTCAAAATAAATAACCTTTGCATATTAAGCCCTTGAATTCGGATTACCTTTTTTTTTTTGATACGCACCGTATGTATGTATATACAGTATATATATATATATATATATATATATATATATATATATATATATATATATATTTATATATATATATATATATATATATATATATATATATATATATATATATATATTTATATATATAGTTAAGATTAGTGCAACAGTCAAACAAGCAATCTTCCTATGTATTTTAATTACAAACTATTTTAATTAAAGCATTCGGCCGAGACTCCACATCTTTAAAAACAGGACCTAATAAAGGAAAGGTAATGATGAAAGCAGTATGGTATTTAAGCTACTAATTTAAAATAGAATAATTACATAAATTACTGCACAGGCTGGGAGATCGCATGTGATCCAATCCATATGATTCCAAAACGATAGTCAAAATATTTTATAAATGTAATTGTTCGCTAATCTGCACACAAAAAAACTCAAGTTGTTCAAATACAATGGTCAAACCTTTATTTGTATTGAAAGCACTTTATATTTGCTGCAAAGAGGTAGGGCAGGCTTATCTCCACCATTTTGATTGAATGGGCCAAGATTGCCTGTTGCCCAATCTGGTAAAGATCCACATCATCTGGGTGTTCCACTGTGAGCAGTCAAAATTGAAAGATGTTTCATTCTTCTTCTGACTATGTACATGGATCACTTTAACAAATAAGTCTGAAGAAGATAAGTGATGTCCATTACGTCCCTGTTTGGAAACCAACAAAGCACGATGGCAATAGCAGACACTGGTGTATTGAACCATCGATTTATGGATATGCCGTGTAGTATGAAGAGCTAGACACCAGCTTCGAATTAGGGCCATCAGAAGCAGTAATAGAGCCGGTACACCAAACGAACAGTGGCGGGGCCGGTATACTTAAAGGAACATGATGAGTAGCCTGGCAATTTAATTGTGTCATGTAATATAATAAATGAATAGTCCCTATTGGGAGAGATGCTCGTCTACCGATAGAGGGCGGTCGTAGTCAGGCTGTATTGGGTGATCAAGGGGGTCTTGCGGTTCTCGAAGGTTTAGGGGTCTTAATGGCCTTAGGGTGTGTTAAGAGTCTTGAGGGTCTTAGAGGTCTGAGGTGGGTTTAAGAGTCTTGAGGGTCTTAGAGGTCGTACGGTTCGATAGGATCTTAAGAAGTCTAAAGGGATCCAAAGGGTCCAAAAAGGACTAAAAGAGTAAAAGGTGTAAAAATGACTAAAACGGACGAAAAGGCCCGTCTCCTCTCTGCCCTGCCGCAACGCTGTCGTCCCCTTCCCCTTTAGTTCCCGTTCTCCAAAGCAAGAGGGCATCAATGCCATTAAAAGGTTAAAATTTCATGAAGAGGTTGAATTAAATAATGATTAAGATCAAATTAAATGAAGATGCTTTATACTTAGAGGTTAAAAATTAAATAACGAGGAAATATTGATGACGGGATCTCATGCGATCGGTGCTGGACATACAATCATAGATGACATTTTGATTTAATTCGCTAATTATATCACAGCCTGGATGGAAATGCCGAGTTTCCAAATGGGCCGTTGGGCCACCTTGGAGGAGTGAGAGGGAAAATGTGAATGTCCATGTTATCAAATGTGAATGACCCATTGCCGACCTGACTGAAGGACATCGTTATGGCTCTAACAGCTCTTCTCAACTTCGTCATATACAAGCTAAAAATAATAATGATTACTACTTTGTTTTATCAGTTGTAAAAATTGTACGACTCGACTGAATGCATGCGTGACCGGGATTATCACGAATTTGATAATGCATGCGTGACCGGGATTATCACGAATTTGATAATGCATGCGTGACCGGGATTATCACGAATTTGATAATGCATTTGTGACCAGGATTATCACGAATTTGATAATGCATGCGTGACCGGGATTATCACGAATTTGATAATGCACGCGTGACCAGGATTATCACGAATTTGATAATGCATGTGTGACCGGGATTATCACGAATTTGATAATGCATGTGTGACCGGGATTTGCACGAATTTGATAATGCATGTGTGACCGGGATTATCACGAATTTGATAATGCATGTGTGACCAGGATTATCACGAATTTCATAATGCATGCGTGACCGGGATTATCACGAATTTGATAATGCACGCGTGACCAGGATTATCACGAATTTGATAATGCATGTGTGACCGGGATTATCACGAATTTGATAATGCATGCGTGACCGGGATTATCACGAATTTGATAATGCACGCGTGACCAGGATTATCACGAATTTGATAATGCACGCGTGACCAGGATTATCACGAATTTGATAATTGCATGCGTGACCGGGATTATCACGAATTTGATAATGCATGCGTGACCGGGATTATCACGAATTTGATAATGCATGCGTGACCGGGATTATCACGAATTTGATAATGCATGCGTGACCAGGATTATCACGAATTTGATAATGCATGCGTGACCGGGATTATCACGAATTTGATAATGCATTTGTGACCAGGATTATCACGAATTTGATAATGCATGCGTGACCGGGATTATCACGAATTTGATAATGCACGCGTGACCAGGATTATCACGAATTTGATAATGCATGTGTGACCGGGATTATCACGAATTTGATAATGCATGCGTGACCGGGATTATCACGAATTTGATAATGCATGTGTGACCGGGATTATCACGAATTTGATAATGCACGCGTGACCAGGATTTTCACGAATTTGATAATGCACGCGTGACCAGGATTATCACGAATTTGATAATGCATGTGTGACCGGGATTATCACGAATTTGATAATGCATGCGTGACCGGGATTATCACGAATTTGATAATGCACGCGTGACCATGATTATCACGAATTTGATAATGCACGCGTGACCAGGATTATCACGAATTTGATAATGCACGCGTGACCAGGATTATCACGAATTTGATAATGCACGCGTGACCGGGATTATCACGAATTTGATAATGCATGTGTGACCGGGATTATCACGAATTTGATAATGCATGTGTGACCGGGATTATCACGAATTTGATAATGCACGCGTGACCAGGATTATCACGAATTTGATAATGCATGTGTGACCGGGATTATCACGAATTTGATAATGCATGTGTGACCAGGATTTTCACGAATTTGATAATGCATGTGTGACCAGGATTATCACGAATTTGATAATGCATGTGTGACCAGGATTTTCACGAATTTGATAATGCACGCGTGACCAGGATTATCACGAATTTGATAATGCATGTGTGACCGGGATTATCACGAATTTGATAATGCACGCGTGACCAGGATTATCACGAATTTGATAATGCACGCGTGACCAGGATTATCACGAATTTGATAATGCACGCGTGACCAGGATTATCACGAATTTGATAATGCACGCGTGACCGGGATTATCACGAATTTGATAATGCATGTGTGACCGGGATTATCACGAATTTGATAATGCATGTGTGACCGGGATTATCACGAATTTGATAATGCATGTGTGACCAGGATTTTCACGAATTTGATAATGCACGCGTGACCAGGATTATCACGAATTTGATAATGCATGTGTGACCGGGATTATCACGAATTTGATAATGCATGTGTGACCAGGATTTTCACGAATTTGATAATGCATGTGTGACCAGGATTTTCACGAATTTGATAATGCATGTGTGACCAGGATTTTCACGAATTTGATAATGCATGTGTGACCAGGATTTTCACGAATTTGATAATGCACGTGTGACCAGGATTATCACGAATTTGATAATGCATGTGTGACCAGGATTTTCAGGAATTTGATAATGCACGCGTGACCAGGATTATCACGAATTTGATAATGCATGTGTGACCGGGATTATCACGAATTTGATAATGCATGTGTGACCAGGATTTTCACGAATTTGATAATGCATGTGTGACCAGGATTTTCACGAATTTGATAATGCATGTGTGACCAGGATTTTCACGAATTTGATAATGCATGTGTGACCAGGATTTTCACGAATTTGATAATGCATGTGTGACCAGGATTTTCACGAATTTGATAATGCATGTGTGACCAGGATTTTCACGAATTTGATAATGCATGTGTGACCAGGATTTTCACGAATTTGATAATGCACGCGTGACCAGGATTATCACGAATTTGATAATGCATGTGTGACCGGGATTATCACGAATTTGATAATGCATGTGTGACCAGGATTTTCACGAATTTGATAATGCATGTGTGACCGGGATTATCACGAATTTGATAATGCATGTGTGACCAGGATTTTCACGAATTTGATAATGCATGTGTGACCAGGATTTTCACGAATTTGATAATGCATGTGTGACCAGGATTATCACGAATTTGATAATGCATGTGTGACCAGGATTTTCACGAATTTGATAATGCATGTGTGACCAGGATTTTCACGAATTTGATAATGCATGTGTGACCAGGATTTTCACGAATTTGATAATGCACGCGTGACCAGGATTATCACGAATTTGATAATGCATGTGTGACCGGGATTATCACGAATTTGATAATGCACGCGTGACCAGGATTATCACGAATTTGATAATGCATGTGTGACCGGGATTATCACGAATTTGATAATGCATGTGTGACCGGGATTATCACGAATTTGATAATGCATGTGTGACCAGGATTTTCACGAATTTGATAATGCACGCGTGACCAGGATTATCACGAATTTGATAATGCATGTGTGACCGGGATTATCACGAATTTGATAAAGCATGTGTGACCGGGATTATCACGAATTTGATAATGCATGTGTGACCAGGATTTTCACGAATTTGATAATGCACGCGTGACCAGGATTATCACGAATTTGATAATGCATGTGTGACCAGGATTTTCACGAATTTGATAATGCATGTGTGACCAGGATTTTCACGAATTTGATAATGCATGTGTGACCAGGATTTTCACGAATTGGATAATGCATGTGTGACCAGGATTTTCACGAATTTGATAATGCATGTGTGACCAGGATTTTCACGAATTTGATAATGCATGTGTGACCAGGATTTTCACGAATTTGATAATGCATGTGTGACCAGGATTTTCACGAATTTGATAATGCATGTGTGACCAGGATTTTCACGAATTTGATAATGCATGTGTGACCAGGATTTTCACGAATTTGATAATGCATGTGTGACCAGGATTTTCACGAATTTGATAATGCATGTGACCAGGATTTTCACGAATTTGATAATGCACGCGTGACCAGGATTATCACGAATTTGATAATGCATGTGTGACCGGGATTATCACGAATTTGATAATGCATGTGTGACCAGGATTTTCACGAATTTGATAATGCACGCGTGACCAGGATTATCACGAATTTGATAATGCATGTGTGACCAGGATTTTCACGAATTTGATAATGCATTTGTGACCAGGATTTTCACGAATTTGATAATGCATGTGTGACCAGGATTTTCACGAATTTGATAATGCATGTGTGACCAGGATTATCACGAATTTGATAATGCATGTGTGACCAGGATTTTCACGAATTTGATAATGCATGTGTGACCAGGATTTTCACGAATTTGATAATGCATGTGTGACCAGGATTTTCACGAATTTGATAATGCATGTGTGACCAGGATTTTCACGAATTTGATAATGCATGTGTGACCAGGATTTTCACGAATTTGATAATGCATGTGTGACCAGGATTTTCACGAATTTGATAATGCATGTGTGACCAGGATTTCCACGAATTTGATAATGCATGTGTGACCAGGATTTTCACGAATTTGATAATGCACGCGTGACCAGGATTATCACGAATTTGATAATGCATGTGTGACCAGGATTTTCACGAATTTGATAATGCATTTGTGACAGGGATTTGCACGAATTTGATAATGCATTTGTGACAGGGATTTGCACGAATTTGATAATGCATGTGTTACAGGGATTTGCACGAATTTGATAATGCATTTGTGACAGGGATTTGCACGAATTTGATAATGCATGTGTTACAGGGATTTTCACGAATTTGATAATGCATGTGTTACAGGGATTTGCACGAATTTGATAACGCGTGTGTGACAGGGATTTGCACGAATTTGATAATGCATTTGTGACAGGGATTTGCACGAATTTGATAATGCATTTGTGACAGGGATTTGCACGAATTTGATAATGCATGCGTGACCAGGATTATCACGAATTTGATAATGCATTTGTGACAGGGATTTGCACGAATTTGATAATGCATTTGTGACAGGGATTTGCACGAATTTGATAATGCATGTGTTACAGGGATTTGCACGAATTTGATAATGCATTTGTGACAGGGATTTGCACGAATTTGATAATGCATGTGTTACAGGGATTTTCACGAATTTGATAATGCATGTGTTACAGGGATTTGCACGAATTTGATAATGCATTTGTGACAGGGATTTGCACGAATTTGATAATGCATTTGTGACAGGGATTTGCACGAATTTGATAATGCATTTGTGACAGGGATTTGCACGAATTTGATAATGCATGTGTTACAGGGATTTGCACGAATTTGATAATGCATTTGTGACCGGGATTTTCACGAATTTGATAATGCATGTGTTACAGGGATTTTCACGAATTTGATAATGCATGTGTTACAGGGATTTGCACGATTGTGATAATGCATTTGTGACAGGGATTTGCACGAATTTGATAATGCATTTGTGACAGGGATTTGCACGAATTTGATAATGCATGTGTGACCAGGATTATCACGAATTTGATAATGCATTTGTGACAGGGATTTGCACGAATTTGATAATGCATTTGTGACAGGGATTTGCACGAATTTGATAATGCATGTGTTACAGGGATTTGCACGAATTTGATAATGCATTTGTGACCGGGATTTTCACGAATTTGATAATGCATGTGTGACCAGGATTATCACGAATTTGATAATGCATTTGTGACAGGGATTTGCACGAATTTGATAATGCATTTGTGACAGGGATTTGCACGAATTTGATAATGCATGTGTTACAGGGATTTGCACGAATTTGATAATGCATTTGTGACCGGGATTTTCACGAATTTGATAATGCATGTGTTACAGGGATTTGCACGAATTTGATAATGCATTTGTGACAGGTATTTGCACGAATTTGATAATGCATTTGTGACAGGGATTTGCACGAATTTGATAACGCGTGTGTGTATGACAGGGATTTGCACGAATTTGATAACGCGTGTGTGACAGGGATTTGCACGAATTTGATAATGCATTTGTGACCGGGATTTTCACGAATTTGATAATGCATGTGTTACAGGGATTTGCACGAATTTGATAATGCATTTGTGACAGGGATTTGCACGAATTTGATAATGCATTTGTGACAGGGATTTGCACGAATTTGATAATGCATTTGTGACAGGGATTTGCACGAATTTGATAATGCATTTGTGACAGGGATTTGCACGAATTTGATAATGCATTTGTGACAGGGATTTGCACGAATTTGATAATGCATTTGTGACAGGGATTTGCACGAATTTGATAATGCATGTGTGACCAGGATTATCACGAATTTGATAATGCATTTGTGACAGGGATTTGCACGAATTTGATAATGCATTTGTGACAGGGATTTGCACGAATTTGATAATGCATTTGTGACAGGGATTTGCACGAATTTGATAATGCATTTGTGACAGGGATTTGCACGAATTTGATAATGCATTTGTGACAGGGATTTGCACGAATTTGATAATGCATTTGTGACAGGGATTTGCACGAATTTGATAATGCATTTGTGACAGGGATTTGCACGAATTTGATAATGCATGTGTGACCAGGATTATCACGAATTTGATAATGCATTTGTGACAGGGATTTGCACGAATTTGATAATGCATTTGTGACAGGGATTTTCACGAATTTGATAATGCATGTGTTACAGGGATTTGCACGAATTTGATAATGCATGTGTTACAGGGATTTGCACGAATTTGATAATGCATGTGTGACCGGGATTTTCACGAATTTGATAATGCATTTGTGACAGGGATTTGCACGAATTTGATAATGCATTTGTGACAGGGATTTGCACGAATTTGATAATGCATTTGTGACAGGGATTTGCACGAATTTCATAATGCATTTGTGACCGGGATTTGCACGAATTTGATAATGCATTTGTGACAGGGATTTGCACGAATTTGATAATGCATGTGTGACCGGGATTTTCACGAATTTGATAATGCATTTGTGGCAGGGATTTTCACGAATTTGATAATGCATGTGTGACAGGGATTTGCACGAATTTGATCATGCATGTGTGACAGGGATTTTCACGAATTTGATAATGCATTTGTGACAGGGATTTTCACGAATTTGATAATGCATGTGTGACCGGGATTTTCACGAATTTGATAATGCATTTGTGACAGGGATTTTCACGAATTTGATAATGCATGTGACAAGGATTTTCACGAATTTGATAATGCATGTGTGACAGGGATTTTCACGAATTTGATAATGCATGTGACAGGGATTTTCATGAATTTGATAATGCATGTGTGACAGGGATTTGCACGAATTTGATAATGCATGTGTTACAGGGATTTTCACGAATTTGATAATGCATGTGTGACAGGGATTTGCACGAATTTGATAATGCATGTGTTACAGGGATTTTCACGAATTTGATAATGCATGTGTGACAGGGATTTGCACGAATTTGATAATGCATGTGTTACAGGGATTTGCACGAATTTGATCATGCATGTGTGACAGGGATTTTCACGAATTTGATAATGCATGTGTGACAGGGATTTTCACGAATTTGATAATGCATGTGTGACCGGGATTTGCACGAATTTGATAATGCATTTGTGACAGGGATTTTCACGAATTTGATAATGCATGTGTTACAGGGATTTGCACGAATTTGATCATGCATGTGTGACAGGGATTTTCACGAATTTGATAATGCATGTGTGACAGGGATTTTCACGAATTTGATAATGCATGTGTGACAGGGATTTTCACGAATTTGATAATGCATGTGTGACCGGGATTTTCACGAATTTGATAATGCATTTGTGACAGGGATTTTCACGAATTTGATAATGCATGTGTGACCGGGATTTGCACGAATTTGATAATGCATGTGTGACAGGGATTTTCACGAATTTGATAATGCATGTGTGACCGGGATTTGCACGAATTTGATAATGCATGTGTGACAGGGATTTTCACGAATTTGATAATGCATTTGTGACAGGGATTTGCACGAATTTGATAATGCATGTGTGACCGGGATTTTCACGAATTTGATAATGCATTTGTGACAGGGATTTTCACGAATTTGATAATGCATTTGTGACAGGGATTTTCACGAATTTGATAATGCATGTGTGACCGGGATTTTCACGAATTTGATAATGCATGTGTGACCGGGATTTTCACGAATTTGATAATGCATGTGTGACGGGGATTTTCACGAATTGGATAATGCATGCGTGACCGGGATTTTCACGAATTTGATAATGCATGTGTGACCGGGATTTTCACGAATTTGATAATGCATGTATGACCGGGATTTTCACGAAGTTGATAATGCATGTGTGACTGGGATTTTCCCGAATTTGATAATGCATGTGTGGCAGGGATTTTCACGAATTTGATAATGCACGTGTGACCGGGATTTTCACGAATTTGATAATGCATGTGACAGGGATTTTCACGAATTTGATAATGCATGTGTGACTGGGATTTTCACGAATTTGATAATGCATGTGTGACCGGGCTTTTCACGAATTTGATAATGCATGTGTGGCAGGGATTTTCACGAATTTGATAATGCATGTGACAGGGATTTGCACGAATTTGATAATGCATGTGTGACAGGGATTTGCACGAATTTGATAATGCATGTGTGACAGGGATTTGCACGAATTTCATAATGCATGTGTGACCGGAATTTTCACGAATTTGATAATGCATGTGTGACCGGGATTTTCACGAATTTGATAATGCATGTGTGACCGGGATTTTCACCAATTTGATAATGCATGTGTGACCGGGATCTTCACAAATTTGATAATGCACGTTTGACCGGGATTTGCACGGATTTGATAAAGCATGCGTGACCGGGATTTTCACGAATTTGATAATGCATGTGTGACCGGGATTTTCACGAATTTGATAATGCATTTGTGACAGGGATTTTCACGAATTTGATAATGCATTTGTGACAGGATTTTCACGAATTTGATAATGCATGCATGACAGGGATTTTCACGAATTTGATAATGCATGTGTGACAGGGATTTTCACGAATTTGATAATGCATGCGTGACAGGGATTTTCACGAATTTGATAATGCATGTATGACAGGGATTTTCACGAATTTGATAATGCATGTATGACAGGGATTTTCACGAATTTGATAATGCATGTGTTACAGGGATTTTCACGAATTTGATAATGCATGTGTGACAGGGATTTTCACGAATTTGATAATGCATGTGTGACAGGGATTTTCACAAATTTGAAAATGTATGTGTGACCGGGATTTTCGCGAATTTGATAATGCATGTGTGACCGGGATTTTCACGAATTTGTTAATGCATATGTGACCGGGATTTTCACGAATTTGATAATGCATGTGTGACCAGGATTTTCACGAATTTGATAATGCATGTGTGACCGGGATTTTCACGAATTTGATAATGCATTTGTGACAGGGATTTTCACGAATTTGATAATGCATGTGTGACCGGGATTTGCACGAATTTGATAATGCATGTGTGACAGGGATTTTCACGAATTTGATAATGCATGTGTGACCGGGATTTGCACGAATTTGATAATGCATGTGTGACAGGGATTTTCACGAATTTGATAATGCATTTGTGACAGGGATTTGCACGAATTTGATAATGCATGTGTGACCGGGATTTTCACGAATTTGATAATGCATTTGTGACAGGGATTTTCACGAATTTGATAATGCATTTGTGACAGGGATTTTCACGAATTTGATAATGCATGTGTGACCGGGATTTTCACGAATTTGATAATGCATGTGTGACCGGGATTTTCACGAATTTGATAATGCATGTGTGACGGGGATTTTCACGAATTGGATAATGCATGCGTGACCGGGATTTTCACGAATTTGATAATGCATGTGTGACCGGGATTTTCACGAATTTGATAATGCATGTATGACCGGGATTTTCACGAAGTTGATAATGCATGTGTGACTGGGATTTTCCCGAATTTGATAATGCATGTGTGGCAGGGATTTTCACGAATTTGATAATGCACGTGTGACCGGGATTTTCACGAATTTGATAATGCATGTGACAGGGATTTTCACGAATTTGATAATGCATGTGTGACTGGGATTTTCACGAATTTGATAATGCATGTGTGACCGGGCTTTTCACGAATTTGATAATGCATGTGTGGCAGGGATTTTCACGAATTTGATAATGCATGTGACAGGGATTTGCACGAATTTGATAATGCATGTGTGACAGGGATTTGCACGAATTTGATAATGCATGTGTGACAGGGATTTGCACGAATTTCATAATGCATGTGTGACCGGAATTTTCACGAATTTGATAATGCATGTGTGACCGGGATTTTCACGAATTTGATAATGCATGTGTGACCGGGATTTTCACCAATTTGATAATGCATGTGTGACCGGGATCTTCACAAATTTGATAATGCACGTTTGACCGGGATTTGCACGGATTTGATAAAGCATGCGTGACCGGGATTTTCACGAATTTGATAATGCATGTGTGACCGGGATTTTCACGAATTTGATAATGCATTTGTGACAGGGATTTTCACGAATTTGATAATGCATTTGTGACAGGATTTTCACGAATTTGATAATGCATGCATGACAGGGATTTTCACGAATTTGATAATGCATGTGTGACAGGGATTTTCACGAATTTGATAATGCATGCGTGACAGGGATTTTCACGAATTTGATAATGCATGTATGACAGGGATTTTCACGAATTTGATAATGCATGTATGACAGGGATTTTCACGAATTTGATAATGCATGTGTTACAGGGATTTTCACGAATTTGATAATGCATGTGTGACAGGGATTTTCACGAATTTGATAATGCATGTGTGACAGGGATTTTCACAAATTTGAAAATGTATGTGTGACCGGGATTTTCGCGAATTTGATAATGCATGTGTGACCGGGATTTTCACGAATTTGTTAATGCATATGTGACCGGGATTTTCACGAATTTGATAATGCATGTGTGACAGGGATTTTCACGAATTTGAAAATACATGTGCGACAGGGATTTTCACGAATTTGATAATGCATGTTTGACCGGGATTTTCACGAATTTGATAATGCATGTTTGACCGGGATTTTCACGAATTTGATAATGCATGTGTGACAGGGATTTTCACGAATTTGATAATGCATGTGTTACAGGGATTTGCACGAATTTGATAATGCATGTGTTACAGGGATTTGCACGAATTTGATAATGCATGTGTGACCGGGATTTTCACGAATTTGATAATGCATTTGTGACAGGGATTTGCACGAATTTGATAATGCATTTGTGACAGGGATTTGCACGAATTTGATAATGCATTTGTGACAGGGATTTGCACGAATTTCATAATGCATTTGTGACCGGGATTTGCACGAATTTGATAATGCATGTGACAGGGATTTGCACGAATTTGATAATGCATTTGTGACAGGGATTTGCACGAATTTGATAATGCATGTGTGACCGGGATTTTCACGAATTTGATAATGCATTTGTGGCAGGGATTTTCACGAATTTGATAATGCATGTGTGACAGGGATTTGCACGAATTTGATCATGCATGTGTGACAGGGATTTTCACGAATTTGATAATGCATTTGTGACAGGGATTTTCACGAATTTGATAATGCATGTGTGACCGGGATTTTCACGAATTTGATAATGCATTTGTGACAGGGATTTTCACGAATTTGATAATGCATGTGACAAGGATTTTCACGAATTTGATAATGCATGTGTGACAGGGATTTTCACGAATTTGATAATGCATGTGACAGGGATTTTCATGAATTTGATAATGCATGTGTGACAGGGATTTGCACGAATTTGATAATGCATGTGTTACAGGGATTTTCACGAATTTGATAATGCATGTGTGACAGGGATTTGCACGAATTTGATAATGCATGTGTTACAGGGATTTTCACGAATTTGATAATGCATGTGTGACAGGGATTTGCACGAATTTGATAATGCATGTGTTACAGGGATTTGCACGAATTTGATCATGCATGTGTGACAGGGATTTTCACGAATTTGATAATGCATGTGTGACAGGGATTTTCACGAATTTGATAATGCATGTGTGACCGGGATTTGCACGAATTTGATAATGCATTTGTGACAGGGATTTTCACGAATTTGATAATGCATGTGTTACAGGGATTTGCACGAATTTGATCATGCATGTGTGACAGGGATTTTCACGAATTTGATAATGCATGTGTGACAGGGATTTTCACGAATTTGATAATGCATGTGTGACCGGGATTTTCACGAATTTGATAATGCATTTGTGACAGGGATTTTCACGAATTTGATAATGCATGTGTGACCGGGATTTGCACGAATTTGATAATGCATGTGTGACAGGGATTTTCACGAATTTGATAATGCATGTGTGACCGGGATTTGCACGAATTTGATAATGCATGTGTGACAGGGATTTTCACGAATTTGATAATGCATTTGTGACAGGGATTTGCACGAATTTGATAATGCATGTGTGACCGGGATTTTCACGAATTTGATAATGCATTTGTGACAGGGATTTTCACGAATTTGATAATGCATTTGTGACAGGGATTTTCACGAATTTGATAATGCATGTGTGACCGGGATTTTCACGAATTTGATAATGCATGTGTGACCGGGATTTTCACGAATTTGATAATGCATGTGTGACGGGGATTTTCACGAATTGGATAATGCATGCGTGACCGGGATTTTCACGAATTTGATAATGCATGTGTGACCGGGATTTTCACGAATTTGATAATGCATGTGTGACCGGGATTTTCACGAAGTTGATAATGCATGTGTGACTGGGATTTTCCCGAATTTGATAATGCATGTGTGGCAGGGATTTTCACGAATTTGATAATGCACGTGTGACCGGGATTTTCACGAATTTGATAATGCATGTGACAGGGATTTTCACGAATTTGATAATGCATGTGTGACTGGGATTTTCACAAATTTGATAATGCATGTGTGACCGGGCTTTTCACGAATTTGATAATGCATGTGTGGCAGGGATTTTCACGAATTTGATAATGCATGTGACAGGGATTTGCACGAATTTGATAATGCATGTGTGACAGGGATTTGCACGAATTTGATAATGCATGTGTGACAGGGATTTGCACGAATTTCATAATGCATGTGTGACCGGAATTTTCACGAATTTGATAATGCATGTGTGACCGGGATTTTCACGAATTTGATAATGCATGTGTGACCGGGATTTTCACCAATTTGATAATGCATGTGTGACCGGGATCTTCACAAATTTGATAATGCACGTTTGACCGGGATTTGCACGGATTTGATAAAGCATGCGTGACCGGGATTTTCACGAATTTGATAATGCATGTGTGACCGGGATTTTCACGAATTTGATAATGCATTTGTGACAGGGATTTTCACGAATTTGATAATGCATTTGTGACAGGATTTTCACGAATTTGATAATGCATGCATGACAGGGATTTTCACGAATTTGATAATGCATGTGTGACAGGGATTTTCACGAATTTGATAATGCATGCGTGACAGGGATTTTCACGAATTTGATAATGCATGTATGACAGGGATTTTCACGAATTTGATAATGCATGTATGACAGGGATTTTTACGAATTTGATAATGCATGTGTTACAGGGATTTTCACGAATTTGATAATGCATGTGTGACAGGGATTTTCACGAATTTGATAATGCATGTGTGACAGGGATTTTCACAAATTTGAAAATGTATGTGTGACCGGGATTTTCGCGAATTTGATAATGCATGTTTGACAGGGATTTTCACGAATTTGATAATGCATGTGTGACCGGGATTTTCACGAATTTGTTAATGCATATGTGACCGGGATTTTCACGAATTTGATAATGCATGTGTGACAGGGATTTTCACGAATTTGAAAATACATGTGTGACAGGGATTTTCACGAATTTGATAATGCATGTTTGACCGGGATTTTCACGAATTTGATATATAATGCATGTTTGACCGGGATTTTCACGAATTTGATAATGCATGTGTGACAGGGATTTTCACGAATTTGATAACGCATGTTTGACCGGGATTTTCACGAATTTGATAATGCATGTTTGACCGGGATTTTTTCATGAATTTGATAATGCATGTTTGCCCGGGATTTTCACGAATTTGATCCTTTACTTTGGCACCTCCCTGTGTTCGCACTGGGGGTGCTGGCTATGCCGGTATCAGACACGTTTCTGCATTTGGAAGGATGGGATGGCACGTGTGTCAAATCCTTCCATCACCATGTTTGCAAAAACTCAGCAGGTAAGGGAGAAGCCACAGTAGTGCCGAAGACCTGTTTGTAATCTCATTATAATAGAGCAAACGTATATGGTTATGTATGCGACCAAAACGTCTTCTTCTTCTTCAAACAATATTATTAACACCCTCTCAATTAACCCTCTTAATTACGTTTAGACTACTGCGACTCCTCAGACCTTTGACTACCCTTTAAATTCCCCCAAGACCCTTAATACCACCAAAACACCCCAAAGACCCAAAATACCCTTAAAGCCCCAGAGGATCCAAAAGACCCTGAAGACCCAAAACACCATGAAGACCCAAAAGACCGAAATGGTCAAAGATGCCTATCCCTCTGAAACGATGTGTGATGAGGCTCGCGGAGTGACCGAGTCACGCTAGTAATAGTAACTAATAAATACCCATTTATATTCCCTTTGGAAACTTGACTCGGCGAAGAAAGAAGCTGAACTGTGCAACAAAGCAATTATTCGTGAGACTGGTATGTTTTCTTAAAGGAAAAGGCTGCACTTCCCGTCTCAAGTCAGGATTAGAGATTGGCCCCTGCCATACAGGCAAAAGCGGTTAGTCGGCTACTCACACTTTGGGGCATGTGTGACTTTGGGGGTTTGGGGCTACCCTTCATCCCCCCCATCCCCGCTCTTATGCAAAAAAAATTGGAGATTGGGTCAGCCGGGTTTTTTTCGCTATAATTTTCAGATGTACACATGTTGTGGGTTTAATAAGCACCTGGTCGAACTCAGACAGTGGACAAGAGATTTATTAATTATAAAAATAATACATGCATGGAAGATGATGAAGTGGCGTGTAGGACAGTAACACCAGTATGGATGACATCACAGTCATTACAATCATGCACAGCCCACACCAACATCTCAGCGAGCCAGAACCCGTATTCGGCTTAATATACTTTCCCCTTGGACAAAGGAAGTCAAGGACACAGACTGCCACCTCGGAGAGAAATTGTACAGAGTTGGCAAGTCAAAGCCTCATAGGTAAAGAATGTTTTGCAAGGTCAAACATAGAATATTATAACAGATCCTCCAAAGTCAGACAGTTGGCCGCCAGGACTGGAAATTGGTCACAGTGTGTCACTGCTGCCACTATCAGGACAGGAAAATCAATGAAATCCCCCCCCCCCGCCCCCCCCCCCCACACACACACATAAAGATAATTGTATTATTTTATATTGGTAGGTTCAGTTTTATATCAGCAAGGTATCAGTTTTATTTATATTTTATATCAGGTATCATATTTTTATATCAGGTATCATATTTTTATATCAGGTATCATATTTTTATATCAGGTATCATATTTTTATATCAGGTATCTGATATTTTATATCAGGTATCAGTTTTATATCGGCCATCACAGACGAAATTGGTTGAGGAAAGACGTGCTGGGGAGGTCACACAAGTCTTTCGCATTCAACGTGCCTGCAGCCAGTTTCCAACAATCATCCGCTATTAGTCGCTGTCTGACCACATCAACCACCAGGGTCCTGGGCACATTGTTAAACAAAGATGACGTAGGACACCATGGTTTCATGTGGTTAGATTGTGGTGCGTCTTATTCATTCCACAAATTCAGAGTTGAGGGGCAGTCCTCAGTCAGTCTTTCCCACAAGACACTATGGTATAATATAACCATTGGTATATTCGCAACAAACTTGGACAATGCATATGATGAACCATTGATACCTGACACTGAGCCATAATGGGACATCTCTTTCTGGATTTTTGGTCATCCTTACACTTGGGGAGCAATGCTATTGCAGCTATAGCCTATCCGATGTACCATGTCTGTGTTACAGAGCATTGTGTCTGTTAAAGCAAGGATCATGCTGGGTGGTTTGCCATCCCTCTCCCAGCAGTAGATAAAGCACAAATTTAGAATAGCTCGCCTCCTCTTTGCAAAGGACACTGTGGGATGTTCTTTAACGTCTCTCAAAGAATTCCGGCTGACCGGATGCCAGTTTAACGTCCATCTGAGGGATGGCACACACATTGATGAATCGCCCTGCCTGTGAAACACCGGGATGATGGTTTGGAGCTGGGTCGGGATTCAAACCCAGACTAGACAGCCAAGAGGTGAGTGTGCGTAGCGTACATCTCAGTCTAAGCCATCTTGTCAGCCCTGCTGCTATAATGGCACAAGTAATCAACACTTCTTCCTGTCGTTTTTAGCTTGTCTACAATGAAGTCGAGCAGTCAGTCCTTCCTTCCTTCTGGCAATGGGTCCATTCACATTTTTTGTTTTTTCCCTACTCCTCTGATGTGGCTCAACTAGCTCATAGTCAGGTTCACTATGTTTTTTCGTTCAAAATCATGGTAGATTAGCAAACCTATACATTTTTGGAAACGTTATTGCATGGAAAATCTGAAAATCAATGTTTACATTTGCCAATTCCGACCAATTCGATTCGACCAATTCGACCAATCGACCAATTCCACTCGACCAATTCGACCATTCGACCAATCGCTTCGATCGACCATTCGACCATTCGATCGATTCGATTCGATTTGATTCATCGAATTCGATTCGATCGATCATTCGACCAATTCGATTTGCCAATCAATTTGACCGACCTTTGCTTGTGTGGAACGGACTGTGAAAACGATGCGGACTATATTGTCGGATACGACACACAGGACAGTGATGACGAACTCTAAATGGCATATTCTGTAATCGTGTATGTTTGATGCCATTGACTGTCTGTGTATATTTTGTCATTGACTGCCTGTGTAGATGTGAAGTTATACTGACTGCATGTGTATATATGATTTTGCTGACTGCCTGTGTATGTTTGGTGATATGAATTATTGTGACACATTTTGATGTTATTAACTGCCTGTACAAAATGATGACATGTATTTGATTATGCAACTTATCGCGAATATAAAGACAGTATTTTGCAATTCAAAACCTTTGATTCGTGTCTTACCATTCCCCATAGCACTAATTTGATACTTTCATTGGATTCCTTGTCCCTGAAAATATAGGTTTAGTATATTGTTGCGGATATGAGGATTGTATTTTTTTTATTGTGTATTATTATTATTGCTTTATTCTGAGCCCTCCTTGCTCCAGTGTGTATAAAGGTCAAAGGGCGTTCCGGTAGTTAATTCCATAAAGCATACATTGAAGGACACTATAATACCCTTGTTCAGCAGCTTATATCTTTATTATGTGTTTTAGGGTAAGGCCTTGTCTTCCATTAAAATGACACTCCATTGCACCAAGTGAAATAGATAGATTCCCTTCATTCCCATTCCCAAAACCTCCATTTCCCCTTTCGTCATGGCCAAGCCAGTTTGTTACAGCTGTGGGTTGTTTTCGCCCCAAAGCCACCATTGAACAGGTGCTCGGGTCGGGGAAGAAAGGCGTGCCCGCCCGTCGTCATCAAGGGCGGAGCCAGAGGGTTGCGCGACCAACCAGGGCCGAGGTGAGCACCCCGATGGGCGTGTCCAAAAAGCCGGCGGCTTAATCGCCGGAGGCGCTATAAAGGCGCGCGTGCAAGAAGTTGCGAAGAGCTGAGTTGTGTGGTTTTTGGTCAGAGTTGGTCGTCAGTGGTGGTCAGTGGTTGCGTCGAGTGGTTGCGTTGGTTGCGTCGAGTTGTCGGTGGTGAGGAGTGATTGGGCCAAGAGAGAGAGAAAGAGTCCTGGAGTAAGAAAGAGAGAGGAGAGAACCCGTCACGCCAGACCCCCCACCAGCGCGTCGGCTCCACCAAGCAGCTCCGACCCGTGATCCCGCGCACACGACAGGATCGGTGGCATCAGCGTCCGTCGAGGTCCAGCCCGACGTCCCGTGCGGGATCAAGCTCCAGCCAGCTCCGTGCCGTCCTCCCCCTCCAGCCACACACCTCCTTCCAGCCAATCCACTCTGCAATTTCCCCATTCGTGTACGTGAGTTTGTTTTGTTTGTTCTGTCCAGGGAATAAGTTAAGCTTGTATAGTTAAGCTAGTAATTTTCACTGTGTCACCTGCTTTTTCAATGTTCCCTGTACATAACCGTGACTGCTCCTTTTGCTTGTGTGTGTAAATAATAAATCCCGTTACTCTTCTGTACGTCTTCTTCTTCCTCTTTACATTTGGTCGCTTTAGAGTTTTCCATATTGAATAGCTGTGGCGCGATCCAGCCAACGTTCGGGAAGGGTTAATCGGGGTAACTGTTAGGTCGCGGTGCCTCCGCTCGGCAAACATAACATCCTTAACCGCGGACCGTAACAATATTTTAAAAAGTTTTTAGGGTAATTAGAGGCAGAAATAGAACAAAATATGTATTTTACAGTGGCCATTTTGAAAATCCAAAATGGCCGCCATACAGGTATCTCTCCAAATGTAAACATTGATTTTTAGTTTCCTTATGCTATAACCTTTCCAAAAATGTATAGGTTTGCTAATCTACCATGATTTTGAACGAAATATAATTTATTGACATAGTGAACCTGACTATCAACGGATCGTTTTGAAACTTGGCATGATGATTCATGACTATGCACAACAACTAATGTATCCCTTTTTCCAATTTCCATCCAGGTGGTGAGATAATTAGTAAATCAACTCAAAATGTAATCTATGTTTGTATGTCCATCACATACCGTGAGATTCCGTCATCTCACGAGATGTTTCGTTGTTGTTTAATTAATACCCCTTGACTTATGCAATTATCTTCGCCAGAGGAAGAGGGTATTGCATTTAGATTCGTTTGTCTGTTTTTCTTCGCACAATATGAGTAGGTATATTAATGACACACTATTGAAAAACTTAAGACCCCTAAGTCAATTTAGAACCCCAAGACCATTAAGACTCCTCGTGAAGCCAAAGACCCTTTAAGAATCCCAAGACACTTTAAAATCCTAAGACCCTTCAACAGGGTGAGAGGAAAGTTGACTGCTTTTTATTAGAAGCGAACATCTTGTAGCCTCGAGAACATTCGGGCCCATATCTCCCTCTAGAACCCGAAGACCCCCTTAGAACCATTAGAACCCTAAGACCCCTCATAACCTTAAGATCCCTTAGAACCCCTAAGACTCTATATAACCCTAAAATACCCTGAATACCCTGTAGAACCCTGAGACCGTTTATAACCCTGAGACCCTTTAGAACCCTAAGGCCCTTTAAGACCCCATGAGTCTATTGGAGATCCCTAAAACCCTCTGTGTCACCTAATGCAGCACGACTACTACCGCCCTCCATTGGGAGACGAGCCTCTGTCCCACTTGGGGCTATTTATTACCTCCGCTACCGAGGGTGGATGGAAGTTATGTTTTCACCCCTGCCTGTCTGTCTGTGAACAGGATATCTCAAAAAGTCGTGGATGGATTCGGACGAAATTTGGTGGAGAGGTTGGGCATGTCACAAGGACCAAATAAATAGATTTTGGTGAATATCCGGATCTGGATCTGAGAATTTTAAAAGTGATTCTTCACCGTTGAGTGATGGGGCCAAAAACGATATATAGCTTGATATTTGAAAAAGTTGTGGACGAGTTATGACAAAACTTTGTGGATGAGTTGGGTAAGTGACAAGAACAAGCCAATTAGATTTTGGTTCAGGTCCGAATCCAGATCCAGCCTATCAGTGGGTTTCAAAACATAAACTGTTCAGCCTGGTGGAGGTGTGCGCTCTACCCAGTGCAGTTCTAGTTATTCTTGCGACCAACGCATTTAATATGTGTACATTCATATCTATGCATGAGATAAATAACGATGGCATGCAATATACGATTGTTACCCTCTCGTTCGAGCAATATGTTGATCGTCCCTTTGTAAAACAATGGTCACAGCTTAATTTACATCCATTTTAACTTTTATCCACAGATGAAATCGTTTGAAAAGGCAATGCGTTAATTGAAGAGTAGTTGAGTCAACAGAGGACAGATATCCAAAGTGGTTTTCGAATTAATTTATTCACAGAGTAGTGTATGACATGTTTGAAAATTACATCACAGTCTCCCATTAATCACTATACGAAGATTTTGAAATATTGACCTTTATCTAATAAAAATAAAGAATACATTATACTTTTACTTTATGCAACTTTCAGTGTGCTCCTTTAAAAATATAAGTAAAAGAACAGATGATCATCACAAAGTGTTAACCCTTTGCAAAGGCCTTTGTGATGTTGAGAATGTCCAGCGCAGGAACTTAGGCTTAACAGACAAATTTCTATTGGATTGAAAATCGATTACGATCGAAAGCTCTGCTAGTGCCACATAATGCAATTACATTAAAATGCACGTGGGGACCACCAGAGAAGCTATGATGTCATCATCTTCAATGTGCCGGGCACTCCACAGAGTGAGATGAGACTTTATAGCTGGGTGGAGGTTGAAATCCAGGCTAACCCTAACCCTAACAATCTTAACCCTAACCCTAACCCTAGTTGTTAGGCTAGTGCTCAGAGGCTAGTGTGCACACCTCTAGTCCTGCCTGCACTCCCCACCTGGACCTTTGCACGCTCAAGTGATCCGTTTCAGACCATATTGCTTCACAGAAGGGAACTGCACATGACGGCTTGGACTAAGACAAATGACATTAAAAAACAATAGCCAATTACGTCACAAAGGCCCCGTCTTAGGGTTCTAAAGGTTCTAACCTAACGGGATCTTGGGGTTCTAAAGGATGAACCGTTATTCAGCCATTAAAATGTGATTGAAAAGGAAACATTGGATCCGAGTAATCGTAAAACGGACGATCCGTTGAATATTACAAATTTACATGCAGCGAATTGGAAATAAGGGAAAACAAATAATAATGGGATAATAAAATGATATGAGATTTGTTATCTCCCACAAAAATGCTACATTATTTCTTCAAACTTAATGAAACAAAAAATGTTATGCAGAATAATGTTTAAAGAAGATATTCCAATTCCGAATACCTTTCACAACCGGTGTTCTCACCCTCTTCAACGTTGTATCTGAAACTCGTGAAATATTGTCGTTATGACGTCACGCTTCGATGTAATCAGCGATCGATAGGCTCTTGGCTATGCAATAGTGCTAAACGTAAATAGAACCGATGGAAAGACGTTTCTGGATCAGCATGCCAGCACAGTCAACGTGAAACGAAAGAAAGTTCATTGTGGGTACCGCTGATGGAGACTATCACCTGCCCGCTGTCATTGTCACAAACTAATGATGCAAGTCTAGTACAAGGTGAGAGCTGAAGCGACGGATTTTTATTGGGAGCGAACATCTTGTAGCCTCGAGAACATTCTGGCTCATAGCGCACGAATCAAGGGGAGGGGTCGGTCGGTGTGGTGTGGGGAGGAGGTGGACGAGCTCACACGGAGCCCGTAGGCTTGAGGCTGTGTGTGGAAACTCAGATGGCTGGGAGACGTGGGCATGGACGTGGCACGCGTGAGTCGTGCCCGCAATCTGTGCTCGTCTTGCCACAGGTGCCAGCGTTTCCTCACAGCCGAGCGTACCTGACGAGGACAGGTATTGGTTCAGGCTACTCACACGTGAGCTAGGGGAGCTCCTTTATTGGCATTTGGCCAAAACCCAACATGTCCAATTTCACAGGTATTGAATATTAGTAAATACCCAATATTAGTAATCCTGTTTTACCCAATAATAATTTTACCCAATTTTACCCAACCCAATAATTTTACCCAACAATAATAAAAATACCCAATAATAATTCCCTGTTTGTCGTTAATTCCCTGTTTGTCGTTAAAGGCGGCAAAAAGGGTTGGCGTCAGGAAGGGCATCCGGCCGTAAAACATTGCTTCAAAAAGGGGACCGAAAAACAACAACAACCACGGTTCCCGAAAAAGGCCAACCCCCGCTTGCGGGGAAAAATGGCCTCTAAAGGTGGTTATTTTTTTTATAGTAATCACTCCATTTATATTTTAAGGGCAAATTTTCTCTTTGCACAACAACGAGATGCTGGAAGACATAGTGCTATAACTTGTTAGAGGACAAAAACAAAGCATAAACAAAGCATAAACAACCAAACAATATCCATGTGGTAAAGTAGAACAATACAAGTAAATTCTCTACAATGAAGGTCAATTGGCCCATCATGCCTACCCTACATCAACACCACATTATTACCTCCATCACAGAAGGTGGGCGGAGGTTATGTATTCACCCATGTGTGTTACTTGGCTGGAACCTCATGCACAAAGTGGGCGGAACTTTTTTTTTTTGCAAGTATGTTGATCACTCCGGTTTGTGTGTTTGTTACTTGCAAAATCGAAGATTTTTCAAGTATATTGGTCGGTTGCGTTTGTGGTTCTGTCTGTCTGTCTGTCTGTTTGTTTGTTTGTCACCGGCGTAAAGGTCACAATTCTAAACCGATCGTCACGAAACTTCACCAAGTTGTATATGTCGTCCCAATTGAGAAGCCTATTGTTTGTGGGGTCAAAAGTAAAAAGGTCAACATAGGCCAAAGGTCACCATCTTTGCCAATTTTTCTAAAATCCTAAATTTTCATCCGATTGACTTGAAATTTGAAGAGGACTTGCATATCTGGTCACTGAATTCAACCACCAAGTATATTTGAGGTCAACGTAGGCCAAAAAGTCAGCATAGGCCAAATTTCTAAAATCCTCAATTTTCATCCAATTGACTTGAAATTCGAAGAGGACTTGCATATCTCGTGACTGAATTCAACCACCAAGTATATTTGAGGTCAACATAGGCCAAAAGGTCAACATAGGCCAAATTTCTAAAATCCTCAATTTTCATCCAATTGACTTGAAATTTGAAGAGGATTTACATATATGGTCACTGAATTCAACCACCAACTATTTTTGAGTTCAACATAGGCCAAGTTTTTAAAATCCTCAATGTTCATCTGATTGACTTGAAAATTGAACAGCATTTGCACATTGAGTCATTAAATAGGAAAACCAGCTATTTTTGAGGTCAAAAGGTCAAAGATCAACTCAAGGTTAACCTCCCCAAATCATCATTTTTCATCTGAAAAATCGTCACTTTTCTTCCTGTTGACCCGAGCTTTGATCAATATTGTCAATTTTAATCTTGATGAAATGGACAATTTGCTGTATCAATATAATTTTTTTCTTGGGGAGAGGGGGGGGGGGGGGGGGGAGCGGATTTTGCAAGTATCGTGCTCCGCATGATGTCTTCTTGTTTGTTTGTTACTTGGCAATTTTTTTTAATTTTTTTTGCAAGTATGTTGATCACTCCGGTTTGTGTGTTTGTCTGTCCGCTCACTTATACTTGCCTACAGGTCTAAATTTTAAACCGATCTTCACGAATCTTCACCAAATGGTAGCGTTCGTGGTCCGACAAAATCCTATACATTTTTGAGGTCAAAAGGTCAACATAGGCCAAAGGTCAACCACTTTTTTTTCGAATTTCTAAAATCCTCAATTTGCATCCGATTGACTTGAAATTTAAATGATATTTTCATATCAGCGAACTGAATTCACCCACCAACAATTTTTGAAATCAACATAGGCCAAAAGGTCAATAGGCCAAAGGTCAAACACTTCTTTTTCAAATTTCTAAAATCTTCAATTTTCATCCGATCGACTTGCAATTTGAATAGGATTTTCATAGCAACTAACTGAATTCAACCACCAACTATTTTTGAGATCAGCATAAGCCAAAAGGTCAACATAGGCCAAAGGTCAACAACAATTTCAAATTTCTAAAATCCTTAATTTTCATCCGATTCACTTGAAATTTGAATGAGATTTACATATCAGCAAACTCAATTCAACCACCAACTATTTTTGAGATCAGCAAAGGCCAAGGGTCAACAACAATTTCAAATTTCTAAAATCCTCAATTTTCATCTGATTCACTTGAAATTTGAATGGAATTTGCAAATCAGCAAACTGAATTCAACCACCAAATATTTTTGAGATCACCATTGGCCAAAAGAGCAACATAGGCCAAAGGTCAACAACAATTTCAAATTTCTAAAATCCTCAATTTTCATTCGATTGATTTGAAATTTCAATAGGATTTTCATATCAGCTAACTGAATTCAACCACCCACTATTTTTGAGATCAACATATGTCATAACGTCAACATAGGCCATAGGTCAACCACCTTTTTGAAATTTCTAAAATCCTCAATTTTCATCCGATTGACTTGAAATTTGAATGGGATTTTCATATCAGCTAACTGAATTCAACCACCAACTATTTTTGAGATCAGCATAGGCCAAAAGGTCAACATAGCCAAAGGTCAACCACTTTTTTTTCGAATTTCTAAAATCTTCAATTTTCATCCGATTGACTTGAAATTTGAAAAAGATTTTCATATCAGCTTACTGAAACCAACCACCAACTATTTTTGAGGTCAACATAGGCCAAAAGGTCAACATAGGCCAAATTTCTAAAATTGTCAATTTTCATCAGATTAACTTAAACTTTGAAGACGATTTGCATCACAGGTCACTGAATTCAACCACTAATTATTTTGAGGTCAAAAGGATGCTCTACTGAGTGCCATTCTGTTTCGTGATGTTTTGCCAAGTGTCGCTCTATGAGTGATTTTTCATCTGTCTGCTTATTTGTCTATGAATGTGATGTCTCAAAAAGTTATGCAACCAATTTAGACGAAACTTGATCGGCATGTTGGGTGTGTGACAAGGACAAATCGATTCGATTTTGGTGAAGATCTGGACCCGCATACGAGAATTTTAAATTTTTTTGTTCGTGATTCTTCACCATTGAGAAATAGGCCCCAAAACGATATATAAACATCGTTGGTTATCTCCACACAGAAGGCAGGATCTACCAGGAATCCTTTTTTGTTGACTTGAGAACGGACTAATGGATTTCAATGAAACCAATGACGGTGGATTCAGGGAACTCCCAGGTAGAGTTAAAAGAAAATAATTTTAAAGGTTGTAGAAATAATATTAATTTCTTAAGTTTACTGCTGTTGACAGTGTCTTTTACACCACCTTATTTAACACATTACATTAGTTCTCCATGCCTGTTGTTTGTGTCCTTTACGACATCCTTAAAAACAGTAAGTTTCCTATTTGGAATGATTTTCAATTTTGTTTGACTGCCAGATAGACAGACGGAGTGAAAAAATGTGCGAACAAGTTCCTCTCTGAACAAGTTCATGTGAGTTCATGTACAGAGCCAAAGTACTGATAAACTACAGGTTTTTTTTCCTGATTATTGTTCCAATTTGTGTTTAAAATATAACATTGAATTGAAATTAAAGTTTTTCCTGGATCATAAACTGATGTTTGTTGACAGACAGACAGAAGTAAGCCAATTGCTTAACCCTGCTTTTCGCGTGGTAATAACGAACTAAGTTTGCACGTCATCGTGCTGTGTAATGGTAATTCACAAATTAATGGCTTGGCTACTGAGATTTGTCTGGAGAATCCCATAATCCTTTACCTATGATCGTGGAATTCTGAAGAAGTTTGTGTTACTTTTCTGCTCCTTTTAAAGTATGCAGAACACCTTGACTACAAGGCAATGCAAATTATACAACCCTTTACTGGCAGAGATAATCAAAAGCAGATATAAGAGCAAAGACAAAGATAGAGTATGAGTAAAGACATAGAAATGGATAAAAAGAATAAAGAAGAAAGGCCAGTAAGAAAAAGGGTTTTACATCTCGTGAATTTCATTAGCGAGGTATGCACACTAGCGAGGCTTCATGGAGGTATGCACACTCGCCTCCTAGTTATCTAGCCTGGGTTTGAAAACTGACCCAGGTATAAACTGTCATTCTGGTGTTTCACATGCAGGGTGAGGACATTACGCCATTATCGATGTGTGTGTCGTCCATTGGACATTAAGCCGGAAAACCTGTGCCGCACCTACTCTTTGCAAAGAACACCATGGGATCTTTAACATCCACAAACTAATGCTGGCAGAATGGATGCCGAGTTTAACGTTCCTCTCTGACATCGACTGGGAGAAATTTTTGCCCACTCCTCCATGCAGAATTCTTTCAGCTGTGCGATGTTTGAGGGGTTTCTTGCATGCACAGCTCGTTTCAAATCCTCCCACAACATCTCGATGGGATTTAGATCCGGGCTTTGACTTGGCCATTCCAGAACCCTCCATTTCTTTCTTTTCAGCCATTCCTTGGTGGATTTACTGGTATGTCTACGGTCATTGTCATGTTGCAAGGTCCACCTTCGGTTGAGCTTCAACTTTCCGACAGATGGCCTCACATTATCCTCAAGCATCCTCTGGTACAATTAAGAATTCATAGTGGATTCGATAATGGTGAGCTGCCCAGGCCCTGATGCAGCAAAGCTGCCCCAAACCATAATATTTCCACCACCATGCTTTACAGTTGGTATCAGGTTCTTGTGGTCAAATGCTGTCTTTGGTTTTCGCCAAACATGTCTTCTGGTACTGTGGCCAAATAGCTCTACCTTTGACTCATCTGTCCAGAGCACATTGTTCCAGAAGTGCTGGTCTTTGCCCAGGTGTTCATTGGCAAACTTTAGTCTTGCCCTGATGTTCTTTCTTGACAGCAAAGGTTTCCTCCTGGCACACCTCCCATGTAGATCAAATTTGTGCAGCCTCTCTCTAATGGTAGACTCGTGCACTTTGACATCAACAGTGGCAAGAGCTACCTGTAGGTCCCGTGATGACATTCTGGGGTTCTTAGAGACTTCTTTCAGCATCTTGCGGTCTGCACTCGGGCTGAACTTGTTGGGGCGGCCTGGCCTGAACAAGTTGGCAGTTGTTTGGAATCTTCTCCACTTGTAGATGATCTTCCGGATAGTCGAATGATTGATTTCAAACTGTTTGGAGATCTTTTTAAATCCCTTCCCAGACTCGTAGGCATTTATAACCTTCTTTCTGAAGGCCTCAGAGAGCTCTTTTGATCTGGGCATAGTGACGCTGCACACTTCAACAACAAAGAGCAAACCAAACTAAATGCCTGAAGTTTAAATAAGGCAGGTTCCTCCAAGATCCTCTCTAACGATGTTCTAATCATTTGCACCTGAGCTGGTGCACCTGATTCTAATTTTAGGTATTTAAAGTAGTGATAAATGTAGGGGTGTACTTACTTTTTCCACATGGGAAAATTGCATTTATGTTTATTTAAATTATACATTGGACTACAAAATGTAAATGTTTCATGATATTTGTTATATTATATCACCTTTATCTATCAATATTGTTGAAACTAGGGCATGCCCGTACTATATATATATCTAAAATTATATCCCCCCCCCTATTTACATGAAATGGTTTGGTCCAAAGCGAACGGCTTGCGAGTGGTGACAATCCCCCCCCTCTATTTACATGCAATGGTTCGGTCCAAAGCGAACGGCTTCCGGAGTTTGGTAAAGAAATCGCCATCGCGTACACAAACGCGCAGGAAAGCGAATGAATCGCAAATTCGTTTTTATTAGTTGTAAAACATAATGCCCAATTATTCAATTATCGCCAACGTATTTTGGCTTTTTGCAATTTAATCGCAAGGAAAAGTAGAAAGAGAAGAGGGAAAAAAAGAAAAGCCTTGCCTTGCTGCAAACAACAACAACATGGAAGGCTGCACTGTCCGGAAGTTGCCATATCGCAGTTACGATTATTTTAGTGTTAATGGCCAATTATTCAATTAGCGCCAACGTATTTTGGCTGTTTGCAATTTAATCGCAAGGAAAAGTAGAAAGAGAAGAGGGAAAAAAAGAAAAGCCTTGCATTAACGCATTAACGCTTGCATTGCATTAACGGTTCGGCACACGTGATAGCTCGCTGCTCTCTGATTGGTTGAAGCGTTTTTTGGACATAGCTCGGTAGGTACTTGTCCGATTAATTACAAACCTTGAAAAGGCACATCCTCGGGTCCCCAGCAATATACCTGGCAAGTTTCAAGTATATCGGACCCGTGGTTGTCGAGAAACAGCGGTCACAGACAAACACACAGACACACAGACACACAGACACACAGACACACAGACACACAGACACACAGACACACAGACACACAGACACACAGACACACAGAGATTGCTGGAATTATAGATAGATGAAGATCAAATAGCTGTATGTTGAAATATGTTGAAAAAGTCAAAACTTTACATGCGGTGTACTTGTTTTTGCACGTGACTGTATATAACCTCCTGCTCAGTAACACGTCAATCTCTATGATGTCAGGAGTCCTAGACATTAAGCCATTGTGGATTCTGCTTGGTGAGGCTAAAGCAAAGGCATTAACTTCGGACCATTTTTCTATTTAGCAAGTAAATTTTCGTTATTACCCAGCTGCGGGCAAATCACCCAGCCATCACTCCTCACTGACTAAACTAGTCCGAGATGGGCCGCAGGATGCTCGGCATGCTTGGACTAATTCCAAACACACGACAACTTGAGGCAGGGTTGCCAGACATACGATAATTATTATACATATATGATTATTTTAACCTTTGTACGATGTATGATCAATAACTGCAAAAATTGGCAAATATATGATAGTTCTGGCAAATCCCAAACAGTGCTCGACCTTCAATTTTCAGTTTACATTTCACAAAGTTTTTCTCACTCTGTAGTGCAGATTATGACCTACGTCACATGTCACACAAATTTTTCTACGCAGTTGCTCCTCTTACCGCAAAGCGAAATGTGCATGAACTTTCATAACGTCACTTCCGTTCTGTCTGTGTAGCTTGCAATCGTGCGAACCCATTTGCAGCAACACAAACACAACTACCTATCTTTCCATATTTTCGTCAACAAAGAAGTACGAGTCCCTCACTGTGACTTAATAGGATGATCTTGACCTTTGACTAATTTCCTTTTGTAGACAGGCCGGTTTAGTGTTGTACATTTCTTTTTTTTTGTAAAACATTCAAATACAAGGAGAAAATAACTCTCCGGATATGACGAAACAGAATACCGCTCCTCGGACAGGAAATGCTTCACCAGGTGGCAGTTGAACGGTTGATTGAGGCAATTCAAAGAAAAGGAGGATTAAGTCGATGTTTTCCCGAACTGTTCATGATATCCTTGATATATACTGGTTAGCCATCGTTTTTCCCGTTTCATTTACCTTGCCATTGGCAGAACTCCTCATCAATAAAGCGTTCATCTAGCTGATGAATGTTGTGCCTAATTGTCTATGCGAGTCTCGAATGACTTCACTCTTATTATTAAAAAATATTCCAGTATTCCAAATTTCACAGCGTGTGGTCTTCATGCTTTCATTGGAGCTGTGAGGAATGGCGGCCCATAACGCGTGACTCTTTTTGAATGTGATTATTTTTCTGAAAATACGATAATTTTGAGGCTCCAATATGATATTACCACTTTTCAGATCTGGCAACCCTGAGCTGAAGGTTCTTTGTCAGGCTCTGGTTCTTTGGCAGCCACCTTAGTGTGTGCCCTCATCAAATTTGTGACGAATTTATCTGCTAAGCTTATTGTGTAAAACAGTATCTTGTGCATCATTCAACACCATGACTGGTAAGGGTGAAATTAAAACCACATGGACGAGCGAGTGATGGTGACATACCATTGGCCGGTCGCTTGGACTTACCGAATACACTTTTTGCGAATGATTCGTGTGAATGCTTCAAAAACAAAGTGAGTGTTTGGAGTGTTACGCCATTAACTGCAACGAAAGTGAGTCGTTTGCGATCGTGCATTATGGAGACGATGGAACGCTTGCTTCATGGAACCCCTCAATAACTGGAAACCCTCCATAACTCCAGACCATCGCCCCTCCACCATCACCGCAAGCAACAACATTTAACATGTCAGGTTTGTGAAACTTGCTTTTATTAAAATTGGGTCGGTGTCGTGTTTCCTCAAGATGTTGAGGAGCACCGCACCATTTGTGCGTTTCCCACGCGGTGGTTCGAGGTGACAACCACCAAGCCGTGCGTTGCGATTAGAGCTAAGTGGCTGCATGACCAACCCCATTTTATTTTTATTTTATCATTCCCCTGTCTGTATATGAGTCGGAGTGGAGGATCCTCAACCAATGAATTTTAGTTTAACTCACCTTACGTTGTCTTTTACGTTACTGTAAATAAATTTGTATTTGTTGAATTTTACTTTTCTGTCCTGTCTCGTTTCTTTGTTCTGTGGGTTCGGATTAACCCTGTGTCAGCCATCCGATCAGGTAAGGCTTCGGGCTTTCCTGCGTGCATGAAAAAATAATCCCGCCAAGGTTCGAAGTATGCCTCCGAGTTAATAATGTTCGGCTTTCCTTCGCCCTGAGGTGTTCAGCACAGGGCTGACACGACAATATTGCACTAATCATGATAGAAAATTCGTCTTTATAAAGACTAGTCGATCTGCATTGACGGAATAATAATGACGATTAATTTTCTCAACCAAATGTGGTGAGGTTTGAGCACTACCTTGGAACAGAAGGGGAAACGATGTTTCGGGAGTGAGCCATTTCTTCAAAGCAACCCGCACTCTTGCTTTGAAGGGGGTCTCACGCATGAAAGGTCGCTTCCCCTTATTTCCAATGGCTGTGAGCAAACCCCTTTCAGCATTTGGTTGAGCCAACTTCTTGCACTTAACAAATCAATTCTCTGTAGGTCTTGAACATTATAAAATCATATTAAACCCATAGTTTTATACTCGCTGGGGTGTGTTATTGTTGTTGTATAGCCCTGGACAATTCTCTCGAGCAAGCCAGTGGTACAGAGACAGCCAATCGATCTCGTAGAAACGACCCAGAGATCCTCCACATCCAGGATGGCGTACCCCTGCCTTCATGAAGTCAGGGCCACGATAGAGTTAGAGAGAGATAGAGATAGAGATAGAGAGAGAGCCAACCCATGGGGACCGATCGGAACTCTGACAGTGACTGTGCTGCCCTAACGAATCCAGGCAGCAGAAAAGAATGAATGGAGAAGATTTGCCCCTTCCCTCACCCCCCCCCCCCCCCCATTCCCCGACAACAACCGCGAAGAGGCGTCCCCGCTAGTTGTCCCGGGTGGGTTGCTCTGTGATGTAGGTGTACCGCAAACTGTGACTCATTGCCACACACACACTCTCCCAGGCATACAGGATTGGGATTTATGCTACCCACACACAAAACGAGCTCGGGTTCCCATGAATAATACAGAACATACACAAAACATGTTGTTTTCTACTCACCTCGCCATTTAAGAAGCAGTAAAACACCGACACAAAAAATCCCTGAAAGATAGATCGATATGAGATGATAATCAGTTTTTCAAGCATGGCGTTGAATCATCTGTAATGGAAAGTCAAGAGAAACAGCTCTATTATATGAGCGATTAGATCAACACTTACCTGCAGAGACTGTAGGATCGAGTTGAAGTAAACGAAAACGACTTGTGAAGTTAGATCTTCTCCTGGGTTTATGAAAAACAGCAAATGAGTGATGCCCAGCAGTGGAAGAAGAACCATTGTGGCCTTCACGGCCTTCCTACAGTGGGCAAGTGGGACTGCATCAGTTAGCTGCCATCTTCAGACGATTTATCATCAGGTGAGAAACTTGATTTGGAAAATTTACACTTGGCTTAGATTATTTTCCCTTCCTTACTCTTTATGGACACCAACTCCAACCTTGCTCTCTCCTCTTCCCAATCTCCCATTTCTCCCCTCTCCTCCTCCCTACCCTTCCTTTAGATGATCCATCCCCAAACAGTAATAATACTGTTGGGGGATGTATATAAAACAGTAATAAATAAACACAAAACACATTAATCATCATTGCAGTAACACAATGTACATTTAAAATTCATGGGAACAATACCAATGACATTTTATGTCTTTTGCAAGATGAGATTGGAGAAAGTGTAAACAGATGAGGAAGCAAAAGATGTTGAAGGAAAACAAACAAGAACATGAGAATGGCTTTAGCTGATAGAAAATATTCTGTCAAAATTCGAGCGAATCAATCCCGGCTCATACATGTACCGATTCGAGCCCGGCTCATACATGTACCGAATCGAGCCCGGCTCATACATGTACCGATTCGAGCCCGGCTCATACATGTACCGATTCGAGCCCGGCTCACACATGTACCGATTCGAGCCCGGCTCGTACATGTACCGATTCGAGCCCGGCTCGTACATGTACCGATTCGAGCCCGGCTCTTACATGTACCGATTCGAGCCCGGCTCATACATGTACCGATTCGAGCCAGGCTCATACATGTACCGATTCGAGCCCGGCTCATACATGTACCGATTCTAGCCCGTCTCATACATGTACCGATTCGAGCCCGGCTCATACATGTACCGATTCGAGCCCGGCTCATTCATGTACCGATTCGAGCCCGGCTCATTCATGTCCCGATTCGAGTCCGGCTCATTCATGTCCCGATTCGAGCCCGGCTCATTCATGTCCCGATTCGAGCCCGGCTCATACATGTCCCGATTCGAGCCCGGCTCATTCATGTACCGAATCGAGCCCGGTTCATTCATGTACCGATTCGAGCCCGGCTCATTCATGTACCGAATCGAGCCCGGCTCATTCATGTACCGATTCGAGCCCGGCTCATACATGTACCGAATCGAGCCCGGCTCGTACATGTACCGAATCGAGCCCGGCTCGTTCATGCACCGAATCGAGCCCGGCTCGTTCATGTACCGAATCGAGCCCGGCTCGTACATGTACCGAATCGAGCCCGGCTCGTACATGTACCGAATCGAGCCCGGCTCGTTCATGCACCGAATCGAGCCCGGCTCATACATGTACCGAATCGAGCCCGGCTCGTTCATGCACCGAATCGAGCCCGGCTCATACATGTACCGAATCGAGCCCGGCTCGTACATGTACCGAATCGAGCCCGGCTCGTTCATGCACCGAATCGAGCCCGGCTCATACATGTACCGAATCGAGCCCGGCTCGTTCATGCACCGAATCGAGCCCGGCTCTTACATGTACCGATTCGAGCCCGGCTCATACATGTACCGATTCGAGCCCGGCTCATACATGTACCGATTCGAGCCCGGCTCATACATGTACCGATTCTAGCCCGTCTCATACATGTACCGATTCGAGCCCGGCTCACACATGTACCGATTCGAGCCCGGCTCACTCATGTACCGATTCGAGCCCGGCTCATTCATGTACCGATTCGAGCCCGGCTCATTCATGTACCGATTCGAGCCCGGCTCATTCATGTACCGAATCGAGCCCGGCTCATACATGTACCGAATCGAGCCCGGCTCATACATGTACCGACTCGAGCCCGGCTCATACATGTACCGAATCGAGCCCGGCTCATACATGTACCGAATCGAGCCCGGCTCATACATGTACCGAATCGAGCCCGGCTCATACATGTACCGAATCGAGCCCGGCTCATACATGTACCGAATCGAGCCCGGCTCATACATGTACCGAATCGAGCCCGGCTCATACATGTACCGAATCGAGCCCGGCTCATACATGTACCGAAACGAGCCCGGCTCATTCATGTACCGAATCGAGCACGGCTCATTCATGTACCGAATCGAGCCCGGCTCATTCATGTACCGAATCGAGCCCGGCTCATTCATGTACCGATTCTAGCCTGTCTCATACATGTACCGATTCGAGCCCGGCTCATACATGTACCGATTCGAGCCCGGCTCATTCATGTACCGATTCGAGCCCGGCTCATTCATGTACCGATTCGAGCCCGGCTCATTCATGTACCGATTCGAGCCCGGCTCATTCATGTACCGATTCGAGCCCGGCTCATTCATGTACCGATTCGAGCCCGGCTCATTCATGTACCGAATCGAGCCCGGCTCATTCATGTACCGAATCGAGCCCGGCTCATTCATGTACCGATTCGAGCCCGGCTCATTCATGTACCGATTCGAGCCCGGCTCATTCATGTACCGAATCGAGCCCGGCTCATTCATGTACCGAATCGAGCCCGGCTCATTCATGTACCGAATCGAGCCCGGCTCATTCATGTACCGAATCGAGCACGGCTCATTCATGTACCGAATCGAGCCCGGCTCATTCATGTACCGAATCGAGCCCGGCTCATTCATGTACCGATTCTAGCCTGTCTCATACATGTACCGATTCGAGCCCGGCTCATACATGTACCGATTCGAGCCCGGCTCATTCATGTACCGATTCGAGCCCGGCTCATTCATGTACCGATTCGAGCCCGGCTCATTCATGTACCGATTCGAGCCCGGCTCATTCATGTACCGATTCGAGCCCGGCTCATTCATGTACCGATTCGAGCCCGGCTCATTCATGTACCGAATCGAGCCCGGCTCATTCATGTACCGAATCGAGCCCGGCTCATTCATGTACCGATTCGAGCCCGGCTCATTCATGTACCGATTCGAGCCCGGCTCATTCATGTACCGAATCGAGCCCGGCTCATTCATGTACCGAATCGAGCCCGGCTCATTCATGTACCGAATCGAGCCCGGCTCATTCATGTACCGAATCGAGCCCGGCTCATTCATGTACCGATTCGAGCCCGGCTCATACCTGTACCAAATCAATCCTGGCTCATGCATGTCCATAATTGAACCCTTTTCATACCTGCATCAAGCCCAGCTCATACCTGTACTGAATCGTCTCTGAAGTCGTTGAAGCTCGCAGCTTTGTCATCAGTATCCTTACAATGTTGAAAAAAAACATGAAGTTTATCTGCAATAAAACACAAAGTTGCATTCACAAGAAATGAGAGCATTTATTCACCAGCTGCTCACAATATTACAGTAGTATTTTGTTCACTTTTATCACTTATTTCGGTGAAATGCTCACACTTTGTCCACGTGACATATCTGCACTTACCTTTGATTTGTCGACTCTGGGCTCGATTCCCGACCTCATCACAAACTGTTGGATTGGTGCTTTGACAGGGTCTTGCATCACAAATTACATTGTATTGTCCCCTTGGATGAACATTAAGCTGTTTACGAGCTGGTGGACATTACATATCCCACATTAAATATCCAGTGCATTTCGCGAAGAATATGCGAGTTATCACTGGCATCCTGAACAAGTAAATAATCCCTGCCCAAATCACTTCCAGCTAAACTTAATGCCTGGCCAGCCGGCTTAATGAAATAGTAAAACCCAGCCCAGGCTGTCTGTTCTCTGCCCCCCAAATACTCCTACAGGTCGCACAAGATCTGCCAGCAACCCTCTTATGGAGAAACTGCCAAAATCAATACTCTCTGCTCACCTTCACTCCTTCATTCCTCTTTTCTCCCACCTCTGGAACAAACTCCCCCACTCCCTTCAATCCCACTCCTCCCTCCAGGTCTTTAAAACAGCTGTTCACCACCATCTCTTATCTTCCCCCATCCAAAACCTGGATCTTTTCCAACCCCGTTAATTCACCCTAGATCCACTTTTTTGAAATACCAACTTCTTTCCTGGAAGTCCTAGCTGTGTCCATGTGTTTCTTACCTTTCCCACCCCCCTTCCCATGCGTCCTCCCCCCAAGCCCTCTCCCTCCCACAGATCTCCCGATGTCCCTGCTCTCAAATGTTGTACTTGTGTGCTTCCCTCTCTCTCTCCCCATCTTGTCTACTGCTCCCTTTATTTTGTCTTAAGTGTCAGTTTGTCTTTTTGTTATTAATGTTAGCTCTTACACGAGCCTCGATCTTGAATACTAAAAAAAATGGAAGCCAAATACGTTTCCTGGCCCAGGTGAAAATAATTGGGGCCATTGAGGTAGTAGTAGTAGAGTGGTGTAGTCGACAGGTGTCACTTTGTACAATATCACATAAAAGTGTCAGCAATTTTGAACAAAATGACAGATTCCATTACTTTATGGTGAAGTTTCAATTTTACAAAGTGGAAACACTTTGTATTTAGTTGTTTAATTTCTGAGCAAGTCGCAGAGCCGATTTCTATCGGACTTGGCATGTCACTGCAAACTGCACTCGATTCATTTGACGTCCACGTTGAAACACGTCGGCCCTAATCTCGGAATCCCTATGGATTGAATAGTTGTCAAACAATTTACGACATAAAACACAATGTCAGTTTGTATGTTTGTGTTTTTGTACAGTCGGACTTTAAAGGCCAATCTTTCAACACGATTGTGTGTTCACTATGGACTGGTCTATTTTGAGGATAACACAAACTCGAAAAACATTTTCCATAAAAGAGTAATTATGTCTCTTCTATTGGAATTGTAGACGGTGGTTTGCAAACCGAGCCTCAAGGGCGGTGTACACAAGCGTTATTTTAAATAACAATAAATACAAGGCGCAAGGAGGTGAAATTCACTGCAGGTGATGCGCAACACACGCACAGTAAACCGAGTGTTTATTTACATCCGTAAGATGTCTAATAAATAAAGAAGATATAAGCACACCTGACACTAGGCCGAGGCTTCAGACTTTGGCACGCTCACGAGGCTGCACCGTCGAATAAACTGTTCTCAGCCGTCATATTTGACGGGCTTTTTAATCGTTTGAGATATTACATGTGAAACTGGATTGCAGTGCCAATCGATATGACCAGAGAGGGTACACTGTCAACCATTGCACGCTTCCCTCTTGTAAACAGCAAAGTGTGCCGTGATGCACAGCCAGTCAAAAACATGAAGGCATGATCAAGTGGATCTCAGTGCTAGCGGGAGGCCTGGCTATGAGAATAAGCTGAGGATGTGCATCAGATGCACAACGACAGACGAAACGGTTTGGGGTAAGAGTGGAATGACTCAGATGTGACCACAATCTGCAATCCCACTGTGGGGACAGCTGTATCCACCTGTAATTGCAGGTGTGTCGACAGATTGCTCCTAAATCAACTTA
Organism: Myxine glutinosa; assembly: GCF_964187855.1. Taxonomy (NCBI): domain Eukaryota; kingdom Metazoa; phylum Chordata; class Myxini; order Myxiniformes; family Myxinidae; genus Myxine; species Myxine glutinosa. The sequence continues at coordinate 109,912,731 of NC_136266.1, forward strand.
TTACTGGAGTACTGCTTGTCCCTTGTGCTCAGTGATTTTATGCATTTACAACCACATTCCCAATGCTCATGAAATAAATACAAGTATTCTCATTTGACTATCTCTAGCACTGTTGGATCATCAGACAGGATTTCTTTTGGAGAGATTAGAGTTCCAAAATACAAAGCCAGTTTCAGACTGGACGTTATGTCATGCCATGTCCTTCCTCTGTGCGTATGAATCTTTATGACCCGCAAAGCATTTTATGATGCACGTCAAAATTATAATATATTTTTATAATTTTTTATTGATATATTTATTTTTTATAATCTATCTATCTATCTATCTATCTCTCTCTCTCTCTTTTACATCTCTCTTACGTCTCTCTTTTACGTCTCTCTTCTACATCTCTCTTCTACATCTCTCTTATACATCTCTCTTATGTCTCTCTTCTACATCTCTCTTTTACGTCTCTCTTCTACATCTCTCTTCTACATCTCTCTTATACATCTCTCTTATGTCTCTCTTCTACATCTCTCTTTTACGTCTCTCTTCTACATCTCTCTTCTACATCTCTCTTATACATCTCTCTTATGTCTCTCTTCTACATCTCTCTTTTACGTCTCTCTTCTACATCTCTCTTATACATCTCTCTTATACATCTCTCTTATGTCTCTCTTCTACATCTCTCTTTTACGTCTCTCTTCTACATCTCTCTTATACATATCTCTTATGTCTCTCTTCTACATCTCTCTTATACATCTCTCTTTTACGTCTCTCTTATGTCTCTCTTCTACATCTCTCTTTTACATCTCTCTTATGTCTCTCTTCTACATCTCTCTTCTACATCTCTCTTTTACATCTCTCTTTTACGTCTCTCTTATACATCTCTCTTTTACATCTCTCTTTTACGTCTCTCTTATGTCTCTCTTCTACATCTCTCTTTTACATCTCTCTTATGTCTCTCTTCTACATCTCTCTTTTACATCTCTCTTTTACATCTCTCTTTTACGTCTCTCTTTTACGTCTCTCTTTTACATCTCTCAGGAAATCTCTCTTTTAATCGGGAATCGGTCGGGAAATCTCTCTTTTACATCTCACTTTTACATCTCTTTCACATCTCTCTTTCACATCTCTCTTTCACATCTCTCTTTCACATCTCTCTTTCACATCTCTCTTTCACATCTCTCTTTTACATCTCTTTCACATCTCTCTTTTACATCTCTCTTTCACATCTCTCTTTTACATCTCTTTCACATCTCTCTTTTACATCTCTCTTTCACATCTCTCTTTCACATCTCTCTTTTACATCTCTCTTTCACATCTCTCTTTCACATCTCTCTTTTACATCTCTCTTCTACATCTCTCTTTTACATCTCTCTTATGTCTCTCTTCTACATCTCTCTTCTACATCTCTCTTTTACATCTCTCTTTTACGTCTCTCTTTTACGTCTCTCTTTTACATCTCTCAGGAAATCTCTCTTTTAATCGGGAATCGGTCGGGAAATCTCTCTTTTACATCTCACTTTTACATCTCTTTCACATCTCTCTTTCACATCTCTCTTTCACATCTCTCTTTCACATCTCTCTTTCACATCTCTCTTTTACATCTCTTTCACATCTCTCTTTTACATCTCTCTTTCACATCTCTCTTTCACATCTCTCTTTCACATCTCTCTTTTACATCTCTCTTTCACATCTCTCTTTCACATCTCTCTTTTACATCTCTCTTTTACATCTCTCTTTCACATCTCTCTTTCACATCTCTCTTTCACATCTCTCTTTCACATCTCTCTTTTACATCTCTCTTTTACATCTCTCTTTTACATCTCTCTTTCACATCTCTCTTTCACATTTACATTCACATCTTCCCTCTCTCCCCTTCCTCTATCTCTCCCTCTCTTTCGATCCGTCCCTGTCTCCTTCCCAAAGGTAGGATTACACTGGGTGATTTACCATTGTCCTCACATTGGTAGTCAGAGTTGAAATTTGGATTTTGTTTAGAATGCCGATGATAACTCACATACTCTTCATGAAACACACCATTGCATCTTCTTCAACATCTACCAACGAATTCAAGGAGATGGGACACCTGGCTATATACATCCATGCGAGTGATGGTGCACTAGTTGAAGCACCATCTCACAGTTTATAGTCAAGTCGAGCAGGAATCAAACTCAGACTAGGTTCAAAGGTAAATGTGCTACCTCAACACCATTCTGTCTAATGAGCCGGGACTAGGTTTTCTTTTAATGGTTATTTACAATGTGAATAACTGCCTTGGGAAATATGACACTGACTTGGCAAGAAAATGTTTGCACAAAACCATTTCCATATTGTTTGAATTTTTGTGCAGAGAATCAATGGTTATCCATTCATGGCAATTTTTACATGCTGGCATACTTAACTTAAGTAGAACAGATTAAAAACCTTCTTGGATAATGTGAACATAAAAGTCACAGAATGTGCAACGTGGAATGAGAAGTGAAATTGCAAACGATTGCAAAGCAAAAACTTTTAAGTGGTAGAAAAGTAACAAAAACTCATGAGATCACTTGCTTGTCATATTGCTACAATCTCTGCCTTGCATTTAGCGAACGAGTCAACATTGCCGAGGAGCGGTTTTTAGCCAAGACAGCACTTTGGAAATGACATAATTCGCCCCAAAATGTATGTTGCACATGTGCAGAAATCCACGAAAGCTGAAGAGTTTGGGGTGAAGTAAAATGATTTTTGTGTCTGGGCTAACGATTGTTTCCTACAATGGCTCACTAAGCTTCTGAAATGAGTCAAAATATTTGGAAAAGTACCTGAGAGAAAGAGCTGTTCCTCTGCACAACGAAACACTTGCAGAGCTTTCTCAGCACGCCGAACGGGCACCTGCTCGTACTGCAAACAACTGACCATATGGGTCGTACTGCAAACTCCCGACCGTATGGGCCGTAATGCAAACTTCCGACCATATGGGCCGTAATGCAAACTCCCGACCATATGGGTCGTACTGAAACCTCCCTGCCATTTGGGTCGTACTGAAACCTCCCGGCCATTTGGGTTGTTCTGCAAACTCCAGACCACATGGGTTGCACTGCAAACTCTCGACCATATGGCTCGTACTGCAAACTCCCAACCATATGGCTCGCACTGCAAACCCCCCACCAATGGGTCATACTGCAAACTCCCGACCATTTGGGTTGTACTGCAAACTCTTGACCATATGGATCGTACTGCAAACTCCCGACCATATGGCTCACACTGCAAATCCCAGACCATATGGCTTGTACTGAAAAATCCCAACCATATGGGTCATACTGCAAACTCCTGACCATATGGATCGTACTGCAAACTCCCAACCATATGGCTCACACTGCAAACTCCCGACCATATGGCTCATACTGAAAAATCCCAACCATATGGGTCGTACTGCAAACTCTTGACCACATGTGTTGTACTGCAAACTCCTGACTATACCGAGCAAGGACCGAGTGGAGAGACATGTGCTACACAAACCCCCCGACTGATCACTACCAGTGAATGGACTGTGTATCTGGATTAGGTTCTTCTGGGTACTGATGGGAAGGACATATCTGGGGCTTGTGCATGTACAGGTAAGTTTAAAACTATGATATTTACTGTTAATCATGGGGTAGGGGGGTTGGAAAATGCTACAGAAGGGAATGCTGCATATCTGTGAGGGTAGACCTGTGGTTAGACCTGTAGATGTTAATGTGTCATATAAATCAATTGACACTGCACCAAATGATGATGATGCTCCACAATATCCTGTAGAAATATCCTATAGATGTTAATGTTTACGTCACACTGTCATCCTGCTATGTTCATGGTGCAGCTAACATTAAACATTCAGGTGTGTGTGTGTGTGTGTGTGTGTTTATATATAAGTGTGTGTTTATATATAGGTGTGTGTGTGCATTCCTCCTGAGAAGTGATTACGTGTGTATTCCTGTGAATAAACAACATTGATACTCTAGTGCTATCCGTAACCCTCCTTACCTCCACCACCATGGTGGATGGAGGTTGTGTTTTCACTCCTGTCTGTTTATCTGTCTGTGAACAGGTTGTTGCTCTTTAACGGCCACTATTATCCCACCTTGTGGGGTCGGCTGGGGGAAGCTTGGCCCAAGTTTTTTAACGAACCGGCCTGTCCAGGCCTGACATTCGCCTCGTTCGGGCAGGAATTTGGAATTTGACCATGGTGCTGGTGATACTCGCCTACTCTTTGCGAAGGACACCATGGGATCTTTAACGTCCACCAACCCCTGCTGGCAGACAGGGACTCCCAGTTTAACGTCCATCTGAGGGACGGCGCACACATTGATGAATCACCCTGCCTGTGAAACACCGAACTGACAGTTTATAGCTGGGTCGGGATTCCAACCCAGGCTAGCTTAGAGGTGAGTGTGCGTACCTCTAGGCCATCCTGTCAACCATTGTCTGTGAACAGGATATTTCAAAAAGTTGTGGATGGATTCGGACATGTTGGGTGTATGACAAGGATGAATCGATTCGATTTTGGTGAACATCCGGATCCGATAGTTAAAAATGTTTTAAGTGATTCTTCACCATTGAGAGATTGGGCAAAAAATCATTATATAGCACGATATCTAAAAAAGCTATGGACGGATTTGGCCGAAAGTAGGTGGATAGTTTGGGTTTCTGACAAGAAAGAGCTGATTGAACTTTGGTGAAGATTCGAATCCCGATCAGAATATTTTAAAAAGTCATTCTTCACCATTGAGTGATAGGGCCAAAAGCGATATAGCACGATATCTCAAAAAGTTGTGGACGAGTTATGACAAAATTTGGTGGATGAGTTTAAGGTCTGAATCCAGATCTGGTCTATCAGTGGGATACAAAACGTAAACTGTTCAGCCTGGCGGAGGTGTGCTCTCTACCGAGTGTTGTTCTAGTTAGACATGAATTGATATGGCTGATGGCACTATCAATGTCATTAAGGACAGACATAAGAATCAGGATACAGCATTTTAGAATGTTGTCATGGCACCAACAAACGATGGCCTTCTCTTTCATAAAGGTTCCATGAGATAGTCTATATGTGAATGTCAGTAGGTGGAAGAGCGAGTTTAACATGTCACCACGAAAGGACGCTGTACTCTGATGCAATGGGTGTGAAGCACCAGACCAATTGGTGGTAGTCACGTTAAATTCCTTCTTGAATCAAACAGACGAGCGAACGACAGAAGTGTGTAGACCACCTTTCAGAAATCCTGCAAACCTACAAAGAATAATTTTCCCAAAAACGTTGACTTCTCGTTCCATGACATGTGCAAATGACTGTTTCAGGCATGTGCAGTATACGTGCAGTGTACGTACCACTAATACCAGCATGATAGAACATTGGTAAATGTAGTCGATGGGTTTGCTTGTCACTCTTTTCAACCAGCACCTAGAAAACAAAATTAACCTCAATGGCATGAGCACATTTTTCTCATAATTATATATATAATATACCGGCCCCAAGTTCAACGGAAGTGAAGCGCACCTTCCAGTTACCGTTTGCGTTACAGTTCCGGTGCACGTGCATATACAAATATAGAGATATACATACATAAACACACAAGCATATATTCATATACCATTTATATTCATATAATATATTTATATATTTATATAAATGACATATAAGGGTAGAATGAATGAATGAATGAATGATGAATGATGAATTCATTCTACCTTTATATGTCATTTATATAAATATATAAATATATTATATGAATATAAATGGTATATGAATATATGCTTGTGTGTTTATGTATGTATATCTCTATATTTGTATATGCACGTGCACCGGAACTGTAACGCAAACGGTAACTGGAAGGTGCGCTTCACTTCCATTGAACTTGGGGCCGGTGAGTGAACTTTGGCGTGGCTCTTCCTTTTGTATGCATTTTCTACACATATCACACATCTTACACACATATAACTATACATACTTGACTGATATACATGCCTCCTGTTTTTGTAGACTCAGAAGTAGACCTTTGTTGGTCGAAAGCTTGTCGACAATTAAAGATCGACGTCCTGAAGCTACATCCGCGTCTTATTTAATCTAACGATTATATATATATATATATATATATATATATATATATATATATATATATATATATATATATATATATATATATATATATATATATATGTCTAAATAAATTATTTATATATCTAAATTATATATACATATTGTTATGGTTTTTAGAACCTTCACTTTGTAAATTTAGTAGTAAAGTTCCTGTGTACATTTCCCCTTAATTGGCTGTTAATTGAAATAAGTGCACCTTAGCTAGTCCATGTACAAGCACGTAGCCAATCATAGAACCTCTCTATAGTTATTTCATTAGTCTGTGTTTCAGATAAGGCTGTGTGTCCAATAGTCGATCTTACGTTGCACCAAAATCAAATAAGATAGATCCCCTTTCGATGGCCCCAGAACCTCCATTGCCAACTGCGTTACCAACTGCATTGCCTCCATTGCCAACTGCATTACCAACTGCAATCACCACCATTGCCATGTGCTCTAACTCGGGGAAGAATGGCGTGGCCCGCCCATCGTCATCAAGGGTGGAGCCCCCGAACGACCAACCAGATATCGTGGGTATGGCTCAAGAGGGCGGGGTTGTAAAACCCGTTGCATCAGCCCGCACCGCCAGATGAGCAAAGGAGCACACACTGAGAGATACGTGGAGGGAGGTGTTTGGAAGTGGAGAGATTCTGCAGAGAGGTGAGCTTGCGGTTCTGCTGAGAGAGATGCTGTTTCAACAGCCCCAGCAACGTGAAGCCCTGACACGCTGCGGCACGCAAAACCTGCTGTGTGAACCAGATTGCGGGGGAGTCGGCGGCCGTTTGCCTCCAGCCTGCCATTCTGCCCGGACCTGAACCTTCCACTCCTTCCAGCCATTCGTTCCTGCCTTCATTTCCCATTCGTGTGAGTCTGCCCATCATCTGTCCTTTGTGTTGTCCTGGGTATAAGTTAAGCTTGTTTAAGGAATTGCTCTGTGTCCTTCTGCTCCTTCCATGTCCCTGTAAATTACATTTCTTCGTTCTTCTTTTCTTCTTTGGGTTTTTGTGTAAATAATTAATAAATACCTGTTCTTCCTACCTTTGTCTTCTTCATTCTCGTCCGATCGTCTTTGTCTTTTACCTATTGATATACGTGGCACGATTTGGCCAACGCTCAGAATCGGGTTTAGTCCCTTGATAAATGGCTCGAACTTCGGGTTGCTAAAAACCGCTAAAAACCGGCAACTAGTCCATCTCAAACCGGGGTTCGAGCGGTACTTGTCTCCCTGTTCTGCGGAGGGACGGATAAAGGTATTCGGGGCAAACCCTGGACCCATAACCCTGGTCCGTTCCATCCTGCAGAAGAGCGTTACAAGTACCAGGAGCGGAGACGGTCAGCTTAACAAGACAAGGGGCTAACCACCTCTTGCTAAGGGGAGAGCCGTACTCCGTTTTGGTAACAATTGGTGTCTGGGAGTGAGATTTGGACCCGAAGTGCGCTTAACGCACTCGAAATTTGGAGCAGCCGAAATTCTGTTTAAAATCCAAATTAAATCGTGCCATGGATAATCAAGGCGACCGGACGCTGGTGGGGGTAGAAGAAGAGGAGTTAGCGGTAGAGTCGACCCAGGACCCCGGGGAGGAATTGAGAATAATGGAGGAGGAGCGCAATACGCATTGGGTAGCGGAGGTTTCAGGCGCACAAGATGGCGGCCTCGCGCACGAGGTTGCAGCAGCACCAAATAGCCCCGCGCATGTGACCACAGCGGCCGCGCCCGCGGCGCCGATAGATACGAACCTCTTCATGACGCAAATGATGGCCTTTATGGTCAAAACGGGGGAAGAAATGGAAAAGATGAATGGGACGATGGGAGCCCAGAAAGAACAAATGAGGGCCGATAGTGAGCGAATGGGAGGCCAAATCAGAGAAATGAGAGACGAAGCGAGGGGTACCAGTAGCCAAATCGGGGAGTTGAGAAATGACTTGGGAAATCAAATCGGGGGGCTAGAAGCCAAATTTGGGGGGCTAGAAGCCAAATTTGGGGGATTAGAAAACCAAATCGGGGAATTGAGAAATGACATGGGAAGCCAAATCGGGGGGCTCGAAGGTAAATTGGGGGGCCAATTGGAGGACATGGGTAATCAAATTGGGGAAATGAAGGATGGGTTAACGGGGTTGGAAAATAGAATGGCCACCCAGGAGAACCAAATGGAAGGGGTGAAGAATGGGTTAATGGGTCTAGAAGACAAGATGGAAGGCAAATTGAGGGAAATAGAGGAGCAATCCACCTGGGAAATTAAACAGATGGGGAATCAGATAGAGGAGGTGAAAATTGGGTTAGAAGGTAAATTGGATGCCCAGAGGAATGATTTGGAACAGATGAGGATGGCATCTACCAAAGAAATGGGAGAAATGGGGGAGGAGATAAGGTGTGGAGTGGGCGAAGAGGTTGCGGGGGTACGCGAGGAGGTAAAGCGGGGTGAGGAGCGCATGGAGAAAGAGGTGAGGAATAGTACAGCTATGTTACAGGGGGGAATAGAAGACCTGACGCGAGGGGTAGAGCAGCTGACGGTGGGACAAAAGGAATTGGGGGAGCAAGTGGAAAAGAACACTGCGGTAATCGGGGGGTTGAAGGCGACACAGAAATAAATAAAAAAAGAACTTATAGCGACGAAGAGGGAATGTCAGATGGTACACGAGGGGTTGACAAAGAGGTTGGACGAGGTGACAGAGGCAATGGAGACAAAAGAACGGGAAGTAAGGACGCACATAGAAACGACCAAGGTGGCATTAGAGGAAGAAATTGAGGGGGCGCACCGGGAAATAAAGGAGGTGAGACAAAAATTAGAGGAAGTGGAAGAGGGGGTGAGCGAAATTAAGAAGAGACGGAGGGAAACTATCGGGGGGGTTGAAGGAGGAAGTGATGGATTATGTACAAGGTCTGTGCTCAAATCATGATGACGTGCCTACTGACCAAATAAAGAGTTTGCAGGTGGTGGAGGAGGAGCGAAGACGAGGTGCCGAGGTGAGTGGCGATATAATCGGGAATGTATATGGTGTGAGGAGAGATTCGGTGAGCTTGGGTGTTGGTTTAGACGCGGGCGTTCGTGAGAGGCCGCTGGTAAGGTGTGCGACAGGTACAAAGTGTGTGGAAAGAGGAGGTGTGCAAGGATGTCCGACTTTGGGGAATGCGGAAGGTATTTGTGAGCCAGCGTGTGCGGCGGTGATCGGGTGTGTGCAAGAATGCACCCCCCATGAGTGGTACGGAGTATGTACCGGGAGAGAGTGCGCAAGAAGGTGCGCGAGAAAGGTGTGGAACGGAGGTGTGTGTGTGAGGAAAGAGTGTGCGCCGAGGAGTGAGTATGCTGTCGAGAGTGAGAGTGACACGGAGCACGAGTTGGTTGTGGCAGGTGAGAGAGAATGCACACCTGGAATGGAAGAATGCACACCTGGAATGGTTGAGCGCATGCAGGAGTGTACACCTGAGTTGGTGGTGGTGATTGTGATTGGGTGTGCAGAAGAGTGCACACCCATGGTTGTCACAGAGGATGTGACCGAGGAGTGGGCGCGAAGAGGTGTGTTGATGAGGTGTGCGAACGACGAGTGTGTGCCAAGGTGTGCGGTGGTCAGGGGTGTGGCGAAGTCTGTGAGCGGAATGAGTGTACCTGGGTGGTGTGTAAGAGGAAGTACAATAACGAAGTGAATTGAGACACCTGGATGTGTGAATAAGGAACGGAACGCGTGGTGTGAGCATGCAAGTGAAGCATCGACGTTAAACGGAGCAGCGGTTAGACCGACGGTTAGCCGACGCGAGCCCTCGGTCCGTGCCGGGCTTTGGGTACTGCGGGAACCGGCAGGGGTCGTAATCACGGCGGTTTCAAAAGAACCGCCGTGCGCGATCCGCGCCGGGCCTCGCTTTGGACTGTCGCATCCGCGCTCTGCTAAGCGGAGCGGGTGGCCCGGTTCGAGGGCAGGTAGGAAGGGTTGGCACGGCGACCCCTAGTGGTTGCGGCGTTCCGGCCGGGCGAGGTTGGGGCACTGGGCGGGAGACCGGACGGCTCCGCGCCGAGGTGGACCTTGGAATCTCGGCCCGAGCAAACCTCCTTCCCTGAACCGAGTGCCGGACGGATCCAACTGCAGGAAACAAACCACCTGAATTCATTGCTCGGCTTTGCGAAGCCGAGCTTTGAGCATGTCATGACGTACCGAGAGGCTCAGATATCGCGGACTGTGAAGATAAGTGTTTTGATCCGAAATTGGGAATAGTGGAAATGATTGGCAAATTTGATGGGTAAAAATGATTGGCAGTGATTGGCAAATTTTGATTTGCAGAAAATTGGATGGGCAAGATTGATAGTGAGAGATAGCCGATGTGGAGGGATGGCAAGTCCACCATCCCTCACATACCCGGGCACATGAGCAATAGTTATGGGGTTATGGTAGTGTAAGCTCGCCGAGGGAGGGTTTGGATAATTGTATAGGGACCTAGAAAAATGACAATAGGTAACGTAACGGTAGAGGTAAGTAGCGACATTGTACAGGTAGTCAGGGACGTAGAGAGGTTAGAATGGTTGTTAATGACGTGGTATGTGCTTACTTTAAAGGGAAGATGGGGAGCACCAAGTTAGAAGGAAACCAGGTAGGTCAGATGATGCAGTGTGTTTGTGGTTTAGTGAATGAGGAATTTGTATGGAAGTTCTTGTTGGTGAGCATGTTGAAATGAGGAATTGAGGGGCAATGCTCGGGAAAGATGTGTGTATGAGCGTGGGAGAATTTGGGTGCCTGAGGCAATGGTTTGGAGAGTTGGAAGTGTATGGTGAAAAGTGCGATTGTGGGTTGTATTCAGCGTGAAAGTGATGCAGCAGTGTATGAGTGAATAATTGTAATTGTGCGTTGTATTGTATTGAATGAAGAAGCCTGGGAGGAAGGAGAGTGCAGGTGGCACCAGGTGTGATTGCACAGGTGTGCAAGTGAACAGGTGTATGGAGAATGGTTGTGTGGAATAAATGGTATGGAATACATGGAGTATGGAATGGATGGTGTGGAGTGAGTATGGTGGAAACTGTGGAGGGGAGTGGTTGGTGCGAAGGGAGTGTATGGGGAGGATGGACCCCTATCACGAATACCCGGGGAGGGTAGTTTAAGAGTTAGGTAGAGGGTAGAGGTAAATTGTGGTTGGATATTGGCATCTGTGGTGCGGGTGGAAGAATGGTGTTTGGATGGGTGCATTAGTGACGTGGAAATGGCTGGGCGTGTGGCCTGTTAGAGGGATGGTTGGTTGAGCGCTCCGCCACTTAGTCAGGTTCACTATGTTAACAAATATAATTTCGTTCAAAATTTTGGTAGATTAGCAAAACTATACATTTCTGGAATACTCAGAGCATGAGGAACCCAAAAATTAATGTTTGCATTTGCATAGACACCTTTGCGAAAATGACACTCAGGACAGTGATGATGAGTCAGGTTCACTATGTTAACAAATATAATTTCGTTCAAAATTTTGGGAGATTAGCAAACCTGTACATTTTTGGAATCATCAGAGCATGGAGAATCCGAAAATCAATGTTGGCATTTGCACAGACACCTGCATGGCCGCCATTTTGGAATTTCATAATGGCCGCCATAAAATACATATTTTGCGCTATCTCGGCTTCTAGTCAACCTAGAAACTTAATTAAATATGCTAATCCTATGTTTTCTGGGTTAAGGAATCCAATAAAGGCCTCAAAATAGTGCTCAGGATTATAGAAAAGCAACAAACATAGGTAGTTGAAAACCATTGTCTTTATATTTGTGATATAACTGTATTACATAATACATGATATTGCAAGTCCTTTGAAGTTATAGGTATGGGTTTATAAAGCAAGAAAGAAGCCTTGTTAGTATCAGATTGAACTATAAGTCCTATACACAGGATCTACTAGGTCTACACCTTTCAGGAATATGCTTTTACAGATATTCATCACTGTCCTGAGAGTCATTTTCGCAACGGTGTCTATGCAAATGCAAACATTAATTTTTGGATTCCTCATGCTCTGAGTATTCCAGAAATGTATAGTTTTGCTAATCTACCAAAATTGTGAACGAAAAAACATAGTGAACCTGACTAACTGTTAGGATGTCGGCCAGGTGAGGCCGCAGGTGGCTCTGGGAGCCGTTAGAGTTGTGGATGGGGCCCGTGGATCCGGAGGACGGACCCGGGTAGCCCAATGCCAGAGAGGGCATCAGAGGGGTGAGAGAGCCAGGAGGGGCCTTCCCCGATTTAGGGTAGTGGTAAGGAGCATGGTAAGCTCGGGTGGCGACTTCAGTGGCGGAGGTGCGCAGGTAGGTAGACCTGCTGGTAGAGCCACACGACCCAGCTCCGAAATTGTGCGAAGGCACAGTAGTGAAAACTTGGGGGAGTGAGACCCCAAATTGAATGGCATCACAGTTTGGTCAATGGGAATTGGTTTTTAGAACCGCATAGAGTAAGATGGCCAATGGATTGGCAGGGAAAGACCCCAGGTAGTGTAAAGTGTGTTAATGTCATTTAGGAAATAGTTAGGATTGAAATCTCCTTGCACCATCTACACCCACTCACCTGAGGTGACGTAACTCCACACCATGCCATGTTTTGATTATTTTTCTGTGCAAATGTTTTGGATTGTGAGACGCATCATGACGTGGGTGTGACGTTGTGCTTAATGTTCCATCTCTTCCTCCTTAAGAGGGATTGATGAGGAATTTGGGTGATGGCAAATTTTGTTAGAGGGATTGCGACGAATTTGGTATTAGGAGATATGGGGAAGACGTGACGCTAGAGACGAATTGTAAATTGTTTTGTAAATATGGGGTAAGGGCAAGGGTAGAGTAGGTGACAGGGTGGGTGACGTACGTTAGGGACGAGCTTTCTTCGCCCGCTCTCCGTGCGCACCTCGCCCTGCATTACCTGTGTTGATGTGTACCCTTGCGCCCTTGCCTCGCTAATTCTGCTTTGTCTTCCTTCCCCGACCCATGGATCGTGCTCCCTGGGCACTGAGGGGGAGCGTGCAGGAGGCCGCGTCTGTGTGCCCAAATTCTCGCTGCCAGCTGCTTGCATCGATGCACCACTTTATGGACCGCCGTTTTGCGGCCAAGCACCACAATATGGACCACGGTACTGTGGCCGAGCACCACTCATGGACCCCAAGTTTTGGGGCCTGGCTCCTTTGCTGGGACCGGCCATTGCGGCCAAAAGCCTTGCTTGCGGACCACGGTCAGGTGGCCCCTTTTTGCCATACAGGTGGACCACCCATAGTCGGCCTCCGTTGGCCATAAATAAAAAGATGGACGCGTTGTGTGCCTTTTTATTATTACAAATAGGCAGCAAGCAAGAAGAGCAAGAGAGAGAACATCAAGAAACATCGGCCAGCAGAGCAGGAGCTGAGAAGAGAGTCATCAGTTTGTTTATTATTGAAATGTGATGACATGTGTGAAATGAGCACTGGGGGTGCTTTTCGTGCTGATTGTGTTGATTGGTGCTTTATGGTGCTTTGGTGTTTATTGGTGCTGGTGCGTCGATGCAGTGCAGGCTGTCTCCTTCCTCCCACAGGATTTTCTTTTTGTGTCTCCCAAAAGAAATAACAGGTCCTGGGTTGCAGTAGTGTAAATACAAATAGTGTAACTTGTAAATAATGCTCCCCACCGTTCATGTATAGTTTGAGAATTAATTCCGCAATTCGGTTATCCTGTGGGCGTGAATCTGTTAGGTAGGGTGCAACGTAATAGCGGGACATATTTAATTGTGTTTTAAAACTGTCACACTCAGGGTCAGATTAATTGTCGAGGGAATTACACCTGAGTGTCACACTAAGTTAAAGTTTTGTCGGCCCGAGCCGTGCCGTGAGGAATGAGGGTGCTGTGTTACGGTTTTTAGAACCTTCACTTTGTAAATTTAGTAGTAAAGTTCCTGTGTACATTTCCCCTTAATTGGCTGTTCATTGAAATAAGTGCACCTTAGCTAGTCCATGTACAAGCACATAGCCAATCATAGAACCTCTCTATAGTTATTTCATTAGTCTGTGTTTCAGATAAGGCTGTGTGTCCAATAGTCGATCTTACGTTGCACCAAAATCAAACAAGATAGATCCCCTTTCGATGGCCCCAGAACCTCCATTGCCAACTGCATTACCAACTGCATTGCCTCCATTGCCAACTGCATTACCAACTGCAATCGCCACCATTGCCATGTGCTCTAACTCGGGGAAGAAGGGCGTGGCCCGCCCATCGCCATCAAGGGTGGAGTCCCCGAACGACCAACCAGAGATCGTGGGTATGGCTCAAGAGGGCGGGGTTATAAAACCCGTTGCATCAGCCCCCACCGCCAGATGAGCAAAGTAGCACGCACTAAGAGATACGTGGAGGGAGGTGCTTGGAGAGATTCTGTGGAGAGGTGAGCTTGCGGTTCTGCTGAGAGACGCTGTTTCAACAGCCCCAGCAACGTGAAGCCCTAACGCGCGCAAAACCTGCTGTGTGAACCAGATTGCGGGGGAGTCGGCGGCCGTTCGCCTCCAGCCTGCCGTTCTGCCCGGACCTGAACCTTCCTCTCCTTCCAGCCATACGTTCCTGCCTTCATTTCCCATTTGTGTGAGTCTGCCCGTCGTCTGTCCTTTGTGTTGTCCTGGGTATAAGTTAAGCTTGTTTAAGGAATTGCTCTGTGTCCTTCTGCTCCTTCCATGTCCCTGTAAATTACATTTCTTCGTTCTTCTTTGGGTTTTTGTGTAAATAATTAATAAATACCTGTTCTTCCTACCTTTGTCTTCTTCATTCTCGTCCGATCGTCTTTGTCTTTTACCTATTGATATACGTGGCACGATTTGGCCAACGCTCAGAATCGGGTTTAGTCCCTTGATAAATGGCTCGAACTTCGGGTTGCTAAAAACCGCTCGGCAACTAGTCCATCTCAAACCGGGGTTCGAGCGGTACTTGTCTCCCTGTTCTTCGGAGGGACGGATAAAGGTATTCGGGGCAAACCCTGGACCCATAACCCTGGTCCGTTCCATCGCGCAGAAGAGCGTTACAAGTACCAGGAGCGGAGACGGTCAGCTTAACAAGACAAGGGGCTAACCACCTCTTGCTAAGGGGAGAACCATACTCCGTTTTCGTAACAATATATATATGTCTAAATTATGAATATATCTAAATATATCTAAATTATTACGTGAAAAATTAAGAACACCCCATGTAAAGTTTTTACTTTTTCAACATATTTCAACATGCAGCTATTTGATCTTCATTTCAACAATATTGATAGATAAAGGTGAAATAATATAACAAATATCATGAAACATTACGCCACAATTTACATTTTGTAGTCCATTGTATAACTTAAATAAACATAAATGCAAACTTCGCATGTGGAAAAAGTAAGCACACCCTTACATTTATCACTACTTCAAATACCTAAAATTAGAATCAGGCGCACCAGCTCAGGTGCAAATGATTAGAACATCGTTAGAGAGGATCTTGGAGGAACCTGTCTTATTTAAACCTCAGACATTTCGTTTGGTTTGCTCTTTGTTGTTGAAATGTGCAGCGTCACCATGCCGAGATCAAAAGAGCTCTCTGAGGCCTTCAGAAAGAAGGTTATAGATGCCTACGAGTCTGGGAAGGGATTTAAAAAGATCTCCAAACAATTTGAAATCAATCATTCGACTGTCCGGAAGATCATCCACAAGTGGGGAAGATTCCAAACAACTGCCAACTTGTTCAGGCCAGGCCGCCCCAGCAAGCTCAGCCCGAGAGCAGACCGCAAGATGCTGAAAGAAGTCTCGAAGAACCCCAGAATGTCATCACGGGACCTACAGGTAGCTCTTGCCACTGTTGATGTCAAAGTGCACGAGTCTACCATCAGAAAGAGGCTGCACAAATTTGATCTACGTGGGAGGTGTGTCAGGTGGAAACCTTTGCTGTCCAGAAACAACATCAGGGCAAGACTAAAGTTTGCCAATGACCACCGAAGCAAAGACCAGCACTTCTGGAACAATGTGCTCTGGACAGATGAGTCAAAGGTAGAGCTATTTGGCCACAGTACCAGAAGACATGTTGGGCGAAAACCAAAGACAGCATTTGACCACAAGAACCTGATACCAACTGCAAAGCATGGTGGTGGAAATATTTTGATTTGGGGCAGCTTCGCTGTATCAGGGCCTGGGCAGCTCACCATCATATAATCCACTATGAATTCTTCATTGTACCAGAGGGTGCTTGAGGATAATGTGAGGCCATCTGTCGGAAAGTTGAAGCTCAACCGAAGGTGGACCTTGCAACATGACAATGACCCTAAACATACCAGTAAATCCACCAAGGAATGGCTGAAAAGAAAGAAATGGAGGGTTCTGGAATGGCCAAGTCAAAGCCCGGATCTAAATCCCATTGAGATGTTGTGGGGGGATTTGAAACGAGCTGTGCATGCAAGGAACCCCTTAAACATCGCATAGCTGAAAGAATTCTGCATGGAGGAGTGGGCACTGTGTGTGTATATATATATGTGTGTCATCGCATAGCTCTGACATCGATTTCTCCCAGTCGATGTCAGAGACTGGTAGACAGTTATAAGAAACACCTACTTGAGGTTGTTTCTGCCAAAGGGGGCAATACCACCTATTGGAGCCAAGGGAGTACTTACTTTTTCCACATGCGAAATTTGCATTTATGTTTATTTAAATTATACAATGGACTACAAAATGTGAATGTTTCATGATATTTGTTATATTATATCACCTTTATCTATCAATATTTTTGAAATGAAAATCAAATAGCTGTATGTTGAAATATGTTGAAAAAGTCAAAACTTTACATGGGGTGTACTTACTTTTTCACGTGACTGTATATATATATATATATTTTAGTGCTCCAACCTATGACTGAACGCTGTGACGTCATCGCCACAATGTCTGTCCTGTCTGCGAAACTCCGAAGAGCCATCTCCCAGCGCTACATCATAAAGATGTTATTTCAGATGCTGTCACAAGTGCATGGAAAAAAAATCAGTTACCGACCTGGTTTCGCCCTTATTGGGGCATCATCAGGGCAACGCAACGAGCTTCCACACACTTGTGACTATGAAAACCTTTCGATTATATACCAATACTTATGCGACTCCTCATGCGAAAGGTTTTCAGCGTCACAAGTGTGTGGAAGCGTGTATGTGAGAGTGTGTGTGTGTGTGTGTGTGTGTGTGTGTGTGTGTGTGTGTGAGAGAGTGAGTGAGAGTGTGTATGTGTATGTGTATGTGTGTGTATATATATATATATATATATATATATATATTGTAACGAATGTGGAAACGTTACAATGTGAACGTTACAAAAGTACGGTAACACCCTGTTAATGTAAATAATGGTCGCAGTCGGCCTCCTAGTTAATTCCATGAAACTTACACGCAGGTCACGATATATCTTTTAAATAGTGTATTTCCTTATTCCATGTAGGCTAAATATGTGTTTTCCCACTAGATTGACTTTGCATTGTATCAAACAAAATAAGCGTAGGCCCTTCCAATTTCCCCAAAACCTCCCTTCCAATTGCCTTCCGCATTTTGGGCGGTTTTCTTCAACCACCATTGGCCACGAGGTAGGGTTGGGGAAGAAAGGCGTGTCTCCACCTCGTCATAAGAGGGAAGGAGTGAACCAGCCCTAACAGCCAATCAACACCGCGGTGAGCGACCCGGTAGGCGTGCCCTCGGAGCCGGCGGCTTGATTTCGCCCGAGGTGATAAAAGCGACTGTAAGGGACTGCTTTACCAGATGACTTGGGAGAGGCCTTGGGAGATGACTTGGAAGAGGCCTTGGGAGATGAGCAAAGAGACTGCACCAAGAGGCGGTGAGATGCGAAACGCTCCAAGCCAAAGAGGAGAGGTACTCGGCAAGGAAACCAGCTTTGGAGAGACGCGCTGAAAGGAGGGAGACGGCTCCACCTCAAGAAGAGGAGCAGGTGTGCCGAACCAGCGCGTGACGTCTACCGCAGCGGATACACGACGGAGGGTTTCCCGCCAAAACCGCGAGGAATTGCGAGCTGCTGCCTCCCGACTTTGCCTCCCTATCAAGCAATACACCTCAAGCCCTACCTGCCTGCAATATCCCCTGTGTAAGTGTGAACGTCCTGTCCTGCTCGTTGTCTTGGGGTTAAGTAAAAATGAATAGTGTAAGTTAACGATTCGCTGTGTTACTGCTTCTTCCATCCATTGCTTGTGTGTGTATAATAAATCTGTTCTTCCTCCGTATTCTTCTTCTTCTTCTTTTTCATTCTCTTTCGGTCGCTTTAGAGATTTCCCGATTGAATATCTGTGGGGCGATCTGGTCAACGTCGGGTGGAATCGGGTTTTAATCGGGGAGTAACTGTTCGGACGCGGTTAAATACACCACCGCTCGGTCAATATAACATCTAAAACCCGCGTCTGTAACAATTGGTGTCAGGAGTGGGATTCGGACCTGGGACTAAATTTGTTAGGCCCAAATTTTGGAACACCAATTGTACTATTAGAGTAACAATTGGTGTCAAGGAGGGAGATCGTACCCGAAATCGGACCCGAAGCGCGCTTAACGCGCTCAAAATTACAAGCTGCCGAAATTTATTTTGTTTTATAAAACCCGAATTTTGAGATCGCGCCATGGACAATCAAGGCGATCGGATGTCGGTGGGGGAAATAGACGGGTTAGGGGTAACCCAGGACTTAGGGAAAGAAAGGGAGGAGGAGAGCAATGAGGAGGCGGTTGAGGAGGTTTCAGACGCACAGAATGGCGCTCTTGCGCACGAGGTTGGGGCAGCTGCGGCCGCACCCTTGGTACTACCAACGTTGGCCCAAATGCAAGCCTTCATGGCCCAATTCATGGTGGAAATGCAGAGAGAAAACGACATTATGGAACGATTGGAAAACCAAATGGGGGTAATGGGGAACCGGATGGATGCTAACAGTGAGCGATTGTTAAACAAAATTGAAGCAACAACGAATGGAATGAGGGCCGATAGGGAGGAAAGGGAGCAGAGGAACAGAGACCGCAAGTTGGGCGAAAGGGTCCCAGGGGTGCACGAGGAAGTAACGCGGGTCGAAAAGCGCTGGTTGAGCGAAGCGGAGGAAAGCGCGGGTACAATGACGGGGGTAGAAATCGCGACACGGGGTTTGGAAAAGCCGGCGACCGATGAGGTAGAGGGAATTTTATTAAAGCCAACGGTCGTCGAGGTGAGTACAGAAAAAGCGGAAGTGGGCATTGAAATTGAAGAGATGACGGAGGTAGCCCGGGAATTGCAGGGAGAAATGGAATATGTGCAAAGTCCCTGCTCACATCACGATGCTGTGCTTAACCCGAATGGAAGTTTGCAGGTTCGCGTGGAGAAAAGGATCCCCCAGGTGAGTCGTGCTGTTGTGTATTGTGCGGGGAGATTTTGTAAGAGGATGTTTGGCGACAAAAGAATTGTCGCGCGATTGGGATCGATATGGCACCCGGGCGTTGGTGAAGGGTCCCGTGTGAGTGGAAATGGCATGCGTGGGAGGAAAAAGTGTGCGTCGGCGAGTGGGTGTGTTATAAAGTGTGGGAGTGAAACCGAGTGCGAGCGAGAATGCACGTCGGGGTGTACGGAGAGTGACACGAATAGTGAGTTGGTGATGGCGCAGGTGCGAGAGGGCACATCGGAGCGCGAGTGTGAAACCGAGTGCGAGCGAGAATGCACGTCTGGGTGTACGGAGTGTGACACGAATAGTGAGTTGGTGATGGCGCAGGTGCGAGAGGGCACATCGGAGCGCGAGTGTGAAACCGAGTGTGAGCGAGAATGCACGTCGGGGTGTACGGAGTGTGACACGAATAGTGAGTTGGTGATGGCGCAGGTGCGAGAGGGCACATCGGAGCGCGAGTGTGAAACCGAGTGCGAGCGAGAATGCACGTCGGGGTGTACGAAGTGTGACACGGAGAGTAAGGTGGTGGTGGAACGTGTGCGAGGAAGCACACCTGAGTTGGTCATGGCGCGGGTGTGGGAGAGCCCATGTGAGCGCGTTAGTGGGTGGATGCAAGAGTGCACGCCCATGGTGAGTGTTACGGAGGATGTAACGGAGGAGAGGTGTGGACCAAAGTGTGCGCGAGAGGTGTGGTGTGTAACAGGGAGAGCGTTGGTGGAATGTACGGACGGCGTTGGAACGCCAGGTTTTGTGAGGGTGAAAGGGGTAGCGTATGCTTGTAAGCATGCAAGTAAAGCACCGATGGTAACCGGTTTAGTGGTTAGAGCGACGGATAGCCGATGCGAGCACTCGGTGCGAGGGGTGCTTGGTTGGGTGCGAGGCCCGGCGCGGATCGATGCTGCGTCGCTTCTCTTCGAAGCGTCGTTGCCGATTCGGGCTTGGCCCCGCCCCGCACGGTCGAGTCCGGGCTTTGCCAGGCGAGGCGACCGGTCCGGTTCAAGGGCGAGTGGGAGGAGGCGGAACGGTGCCCCCTCGTGGGGACGGGGTTCCGACCGGGGGAGATTGAGCCATCGGGCCCGGGACCACAAGGTGCCGCGCCGAGATGGTGCGTGGAGCCTCGGTCCAACCAAACCACCTCCCTTGAACCGAAAGCCGGACGGATTCAACCTGCAGGCAACCAAACCACCCGAATTCATTGCTCGGCTTTACGAACCGAGTTTAATGATGTCACGATGCACCGAGGCTAGGATATAGTGGACTGTGATGATGGTGATAGTGATAGTGATAGTGTTTTGATCCGAAATTTAGAAAAGTGAATAGAATTGGCAGTAAATGGAAAATTTTTGAATTGGTTGGAATTTGGACGAACAAAATTGATAGTGGAGAGACCCCCGATGTGGTGGGATGGCAAATCCACCATCCCTCACAGAGTGGGGGCAAATGCGCAATAGTTTATGGGGTGGCTATGACAACCGAGCCAGGGAGGGCTTGGATAATTGTAGGGATCTAGCGAAGATGACATTAGGTAACGTTAAGTTTAGTTAGTGACTGATACCTGTAGTGGGAGCGCAATAGTTTAAAGGGACGACTGGGAAGCGCAAGTTTCAGAGGGGAGTAGTTAGCTGAGATGATGCTGTGTGTGTGAGGATTGAACAGGTGAGAATGGAACAGGTGTGATTGCACAGGTGTGCAACTGAACAGGTGTGTGGAGCCGTGTATGAGGGAGTAGTGGTGATTGCGTGTTGTGTTGACCAAATGGTCCAGGAAGAAAGGAGGGTGCAGGTGGCACCAGGTGTGAGGGCACAGGTGTGCAACAACAGGTGTATGTGGCTGTGTGGAATAAATGGTAGTGTGGAATATCTGGAGTAGTGGAATGGATGGTCGTGGAGTGAGAATGGTGGAAATTGTGGAGTGGAGTGGATGGTGCGAAGGTGTGAATGGGGGAAGAGTGGACCCCCATCACGGATACCCGGGGCGGGTAGTGTAAGTGTTAGGTAGAGGGTACAGGTAAATTGTGGTTGGATATTGGCATCTGTGGTGCGGGTGGCAGAATGGTATGTGGATGGGTGCATTAGTGTTGTGGAAATGGCTGGGCGTGTAGCCTGTTAGTGTGTGTAGTTGGTTTGGGCACTCCACCACTGTGAGGATGTCGGCCAGGTGAGGCCGCAGGTGGGCTCTGGGAGCCGGTAGTAGTTGTTGTGGATGGGGCCCGAGGATCCGGAGGACGGACCCGGGTAGCCCAGTGCCAGAGGGCACCATGGGGTGACAGAGCCAGTAGAGGGGCTGTCCCCAGTTAGTTAGGTTAGGGTGAGGAGCTAGGTAAGCTCGGGTGGCAACTACAGTGGTGGAGGTGTGCAGGTGGGTAGACCTGTTGGGAGAGCTAGACGTCGCAGCCCAGAAATTGTGCGAGAGCACCGGGAGATGAATCGGGGAAGTGAGACCCCAAATTGAGAGGCACCACAGTTTGGTCAATGGGAATTGGTTTTTAGAACCCATAGTGTAAGTTGGCCAATGGATTGGCAGGGAGAGACCCCGGGTAGTGTAAAGTGTGTTAAAGTCATTTAGAAAATAGTTAGGATGAAGGATCTCCTCGCACCATCTGCATCCACTCACCTGAGGTGACAGGTACTCCACACCATGCCATGTTTTGATTATTTTTTATGATGCAAATGTTTGGATTGTGAGACGCATCATGACGTGGGTGTGACATTGTGCGTAATTCCATCTCTCCCTCCTTATGAGGATTGATGATGAATTGGTGATGGCAAATTTTGAGGTAGAGGGATTGTGGTGACGAATTTGGTATAGGGGAAATATGGGGAAGACGTGACAGTAGTGACGAATTGGTAATGTGTAGATTTTGTACATATGGGGTAAGGGCAAGAGTAGGGTAGGTGACAGGGGGGTGACGTACGGTAGAGACGAGCTTTCTCACTTCGCCCTCCGTACGCATTTCGCCTTGCATTGCCTTATTGACGTGTACCCTTGTGACCTTACCCCTCGCTCAATTGTCTTTCTTTTGTCTCCCACATGACCTGTGCGCCATTGGGTGCCGAGGGGAGCGTGCGTGAGGTGGCCATTGTGCGCCCGAGATTCCCAGAACCAGCATGCATTGCGTTGATGTACCACTTTATGGACCGCTGTTCTGCGGCCAAGTACCACTTGATGGACCCCAGGTTCTGGGGCAGGGCACCTCTGTTGGAGACCGGCCATAGTGGCCAGGGAATCTTGCTTGCGGACCTCGGTAAGGTGGCACCTATGCCAAACAGGTGGACCACCCTTAGTTGGCCCCTGAGGCCCTAAATAAAAACGAACACAAGTTGTGCTTTTTATTATGTCCAAATAGGCCGCATGAAGCCAGAAGACGTCGGGAAGAACATCGGCCCAGCAGAGAAAGAGAAGACCACCACCAGTTGTTTTGTTGTGTTTATTATGAACCATGGTGACTGCGCACTGAGTGGTGCTTTTGGTGCTTTTGGGTGCTTTGGTGGTATTGGTACTGGTGCATCGATGCAATGCGTGCTGTCTCCTCCCTCCCAACAGGAATTTCTTTCTCTTGTTCCCTAAAAAGAAAAAAAAAAGAAAAAAAAAAAAAACACAGGTCCTGGGTTGCGTTGTAAATAAGAAATCACGTCATTGTAAATAATGCTCCCCACCGTAAATGTATAGTTTGAGAATAATTCCGTAATTCGGTTAGCTGTGGGCTTGAGTCTGTTAGACAGGGTGCAATGCAATAGGGGGACATACTTATTTGTGTTTTAAGATTGTCACACTCAGGGTCAGGTTAATTGTAGAGGGAATTACACCTACGTGTCACACTAAGTTAAAGTTTAATAGGCCGAGGACGGGCCTGAAGAAAGGAGGGTGCAGTGTAACGAATGTGGAAACGTTACAATGTGAACGTTACAAAAGTACGGTAACACCCTGTTAATGTAAATAATAGTCGCAGTCGGCCTCCTAGTTAATTCCATGAAACTTACACGCAGGTCACGATATATCTTTTAAATAGTGTATTTCCTTATTCCATGTAGGCTAAATATGTGTTTTCCCACTAGATTGACTTTGCATTGTATCAAACAAAATAAGCGTAGGCCCTTCCAATTTCCCCAAAACCTCCCTTCCAATTGCCTTCCGCATTTTGGGTGGTTTTCTTCAACCACCATTGGCCACGAGGTAGGGTTGGGGAAGAAAGGCGTGTCTCCACCTCGTCATAAGAGGGAAGGAGTGAACCAGCCCTAACAGCCAATCAACACCGCGGTGAGCGACCCGGTAGGCGTGCCCTCGGAGCCGGCGGCTTGATTTTGCCCGAGGTGATAAAAGCGACTGTAAGGGACTGCTTTACCAGATGACTTGGGAGAGGCCTTGGGAGATGACTTGGAAGAGGCCTTGGGAGATGAGCAAAGAGACTGCACCAAGAGGCGGTGAGATGCGAAACGCTCCAAGCCAAAGAGGAGAGGTACTCGGCAAGGAAACCAGCTTTGGAGAGACGCGCTGAAAGGAGGGAGACGGCTCCACCTCAAGAAGAGGAGCAGGTGTGCCGAACCAGCGCGTGACGTCTACCGCAGCGGATACACGACGGAGGGTTTCCCGCCAAAACCGCGAGGAATTGCGAGCTGCTGCCTCCCGACTTTGCCTCCCTATCAAGCAATCCACCTCAAGCCCTACCTGCCTGCAATATCCCCTGTGTAAGTGTGAACGTCCTGTCCTGCTCGTTGTCTTGGGGTTAAGTAAAAATGAATAGTGTAAGTTAACGATTCGCTGTGTTACTGCTTCTTCCATCCATTGCTTGTGTGTGTATAATAAATCTGTTCTTCCTCCGTATTCTTCTTCTTCTTCTTTTTCATTCTCTTTCGGTCGCTTTAGAGATTTCCCGATTGAATATCTGTGGGGCGATCTGGTCAACGTCGGGTGGAATCGGGTTTTAATCGGGGAGTAACTGTTCGGACGCGGTTAAATACACCACCGCTCGGTCAATATAACATCTAAAACCCGCGTCTGTAACAATATATATATATATATATACACACACAATGCATTCAGAAAGTATTCAGACCCCTTCACTTTTTTCACATTTTGTTATGTTGCAGCCTTATGCTGAAATCGTTCAAATTCATTTTTTTCCTCATCAATCGACACTCAATACCCCATAATGACAAAGAGAAAACAGGATTTTAGAAAGTTTTGCAAATTTAATAAAAAGAAAAAACTTAAATATCACATTTACATAAGTATTCAGGCCCTTTGCTGACACTTGAAATTTAGCTCAGGTGCCTCCCATTTCTCTTGATCATCTTTGAGATGTTTCTCCACCTTGATTGGAGTCCAGCTGTGGTAAATTCAATTGATTGGACATGATTTGGAAAGGCACACACCTGTCTACATAAGGTCTCACAGCTGACAATGCATATCAGAGCAAAAACCAAGCCATGAGGTTGAAGGAACTGCCTGCAGAGCTCAGGGACAGGATTGTGTCGAGGCACAGATCTGGGGAAGCCGACAAAAAAATTTCTGCTGCATTGAAGGTTCCCAAGAGCACAGTGGCCTCAATAATTCTTAAATGGAAGAAGTTTGAAACAACCAGGACTCTTCCTAGAGCTGGCCGCCCGGCCAAACTGAGCAATCGGGGGAGAAGGGCCTTGGTAATAGAGGTGACCATGAACCCGATGGTCACTCTGGCTGAGCTCCAGAGATCCTGTGTGGAGATGGGAGAAACTTCCAGAAGGACAACCATCACTGCAACACTCCACCGATCTGGGCTTTATGTCAGAGTGGCCAGACGGAAGCCTCTCCTCAGTGAAAGACATGAAAGCCCGCTTGGAGTTTGCAAAAAAGCACCTAAAGGACTCTCAGACTGTGAGAAACAAGATTCTGTGGAGTATAATAGAAGGGTTTATTATAATAACAGAATAATGGTATAATAGAAGAGTATAATAGTAAAAATAATAGAAGGGTTTATTCATAAACATAGATAAATAAATAACATAGATAAATATCGGGATAGGGAAACGCGGTGATAAAACTAAATTCTAGGTTGGGACGTCCCCACTCACAGACTTCGGATACAACAATGAGAGAATGAATAAAATAAATGTCCCGTCGTGTATTTGTGAATGCGAGCTTATCTGTCTGGCAGCGTAGCGTCGGGTCGATGTTCGAGCGCGTCGTCCGATGCAGCTCTGGTTGGCGCGAAGAAAGGCCTCGATGTGCCCCCGCTCGCCCGCTGCCAGGCCCCGAACCACCCGCTCGCCCCGGTCTCGTCTGCTCAGTGGCACGCCTCGCTCGCTCGCTCGTCGGTCGCACGCGAGGTCCCGTTTGCTCGTAGCACCAAGCCTCGCTCCAAGCTCCAAACCTCGCTCCAAGCACCAAGCCTCGCTCCAAGCACCAAGCCTCGCTCCAAGCACCAAGCCTCGCTCCAAGCACCAAGCCTCGCTCCAAGCACCAAGCCTCGTTCCAAGCACCAAGCCTCGCTCCAAGCACCAGGCACCAAGAGCACCA
Source organism: Myxine glutinosa (assembly GCF_964187855.1). Taxonomy (NCBI): domain Eukaryota; kingdom Metazoa; phylum Chordata; class Myxini; order Myxiniformes; family Myxinidae; genus Myxine; species Myxine glutinosa. The sequence goes on from NC_136266.1 coordinate 109,938,652, forward strand.
AGACCAAGACCAAGCACCAAGAGCACCAAGACAAAGACCAAGCACCAAGAAGAACCCAGGGAAGATGACCCAGAATGCCCGCGAGCGAGTCGTTTTGTCACCCGTGGTGCGACGTCAGCTCTCTTACTCCACCAACCAGTCCCTCACTTCTTCGTGGTCTTTCCCGCCTTCTGATGTCACTGGCCCTTCCCCTCTAATCAGCGACCTGCTTTTAAGTAGTGGTTTTGCGCCTTCTGCACTGATTGGCCGAATGTTCGCGTCTTCCGCACTGATTGGCCGAGGTGTCCACAGTCGGTGGCCAATCAGTGTGCCACTTCCTTCCACCTTCTTTTCACCAATCAGTGGCCAGCTTTTCACCCCCAACCAATCACACGTTCCCCTGGGCGTGGCTATTGCCTGCCTTGCACGATGTTTGTTGCTATGACAGCGGGTGATGTGGCGTACTACGTGGCTGCTGCCTGTTGCTCTTCCAAAGTCATTGTGGTGGCGGGGAATTATTTAATGTGTGCACTAATGGATCTATCAAATGTGTATGAGTGCGTTGCCATAAGGGACACTGGGTTTCTCAGAGGGAACGACACACGAGGGAATGTTACCCATAATCCCTGTACTAATTAGCATGCCCCGCCCCCTCATGGCGGGGACACAGATACAACTTATTCCGACATACGGCTAAACGTAGAACTTATTACAGGTAGATTCCCTACTAGTACCCGACTGCAAAGCCGCAATGAGCCGGCGAAGCCAAAGCTTCTTGCCACTATTTTACCCATCACTATGGCATCAGTAGGTTAGGTAGTTTGTAGTAGGTAGGTGTAGTCGGTACCGTAACTAGTTCAAAATGACACCATTTGCATTCTGGATGAGATTAAAATTTATTAAAATTTCCTTCTTGATTAATTCGGTGAATGTTCATTCATTCAATAGTTCATTCAATATTCATTCATTCTTCTTGATTAATTCGGTGAATTCCGTCTCAACTTCGGATATTTCCGGCCGTGAAAAACCATCCCCTACGGCCGCGAGATTTCTAAAAAATAATTCTTCGTCAATTTTAGAACATTTGACGCTGTTTTCAGCGTCCGAAACGCGTAATAAGCTTTTTAAAAATATTTTTCAAATGCTCGAATCTCATTGGTTCCGGTGTTTGGTGACGATTTTCGTTGAAGATAACGAGGTTGGTCTTAACGTATGTTAATTACAAATTAGAGGTGCATTAGATTGTGAATCAAACAAAGACGGGTGAAACAAACTCCTATTGAACTTTTTCGCAATTGTTTTATGCAAACTTCCGCATCCGGTCGATGGCGGCCTCCATTGAATGATTTGGTTTTCGAAATATTTTTTCAAATGCTCGCATCTCATTGGTTCCGGTGTTTGGTGATGATTTTCGCTGAAGATAACCAGGCCCGTGCGGGCCGAGGTTGGTCTTAAAGTATTTTAATTATCAATTAGAGGTGCATTAGATGGTGAATCAAACAAATACAGGTGAAAGAAACTCCTATTGAACGTTTTTCAATTTGTTATGCATACTTCCGCATCCGCAAGATGGCGGCCTCCATTGCGCTTCGGAATTCTCAAGCCAAGGGATACAGCAAGATCTGGTTTTCGACATAATACGTACGTGTTTATTGACAACACCGGCTTCGCCGGCTATCACGACAGTCGAGTACCTACCTATGCAGATCTACCTGGCTCTAGATATTCCTCTACCCATAAGTCATAACAATATAATCACAGTATATACTTAGATAATCACCAAACTTATACAACACAGTGTGGTGCTGCGCACACACGACTCGATTGCCAGAGAGGTAGGCCACAACGCGTTGGTAATACAAAGAGTCTTTATTCAAAGCTCGCACTTCAGCACTGAGCGGGCTCGAGCTTAGAGCCCGCATATATATCCCGAGGCCATGCCTAGTCCCCGGGCGTGGCCGATCGGTCGATAGGCGGGGCATGAATTCCAGTTCCCCGCCTGGACGTTCGCGCCACCTGCTGGTGCGCTGAATTTGTGTCCCTTGTGTCTGCCACACGCGCCCCCCCAGAATTCCCGCGCACCTGAAGGGTGAGTTTGCGGGGAGGCCGGATGACCCGGCCGAAACGCCCCCTGGCGATGGGTGCCGGTCTGGGGGGTGGCGGGACGGCGGGGCTGTGGGGTGCCGGAGGTCCGACCGCCGGGGGGCGGCCTCGACGCGGAGGCAGAGCTGCTTGCAGGGGGTGGTCCGGATCGAGGTGGGCCGGCTTGAGGCGGTCCACGGAGATGCGATCCGGGGCACCGCCGATGTCGATGGTGAAAAATTTGTCCCCGGTCTCCAGCACGTGGAAGGGCCCGTCGTACGGGGGCTGAAGCGGTGCCCAGTGGGCGTCGTGCCGGAAGAAGGCGTACTTCGCAGTGCGAAGCTGCGGGGCGACGTGGGAAGGCGGGCAACCGTGATGTGCCGTCGGCACCGGGGCGAACCTCCGGGCGGTCTCCTGAAGGGCGGAGCGCTATTGCGCAGCGGACCAAGGAGCCGTGGATAAATTCACCCGGTACCCGCAGTGGTTGCCCAAAGACCAGCTCCGCCGAGGACGTGCGCAGGTCGTCCTTGGGCGCCGTCCTGAGGCCCAGCAGGACCCAGCGGAGTCTGTCGACCCAGCCGCCGTCGCGGAGGCTGGCCCGGAGCGCGGCCTTCATTGAGCGATGAAAGCGCTCGCACAGGCCATTGGCCTGGGGGTGGTAGGCCGTGGTGCGGTGTAGTGTCACCCCGAGCCCTTGCGCCACCGCGGCCCAGAGCTCCGAGGTGAACTGGGGGCCGCGGTCGGACGAGATGTCCGAGGGGGCACCAAACCGGGCAACCCAAGTGGCGATGAAGGCCTGCACCACATCAGCTGCAGACGTCGCCGCCAATGGGACGGCCTCCGGCCACCGCGTGGTGCGGTCCACCATGGTGAGGAAGTGGGTGAACCCCCGCGAGGGGGGCAGAGGTCCCACCAAGTCGACGTGCACATGGTCGAACCGACGCTCGGGCACCGCAAACGGGGCCAACGGGGCCTGGGTGTGGCGGTGGACCTTTGCGCGCTGGCACGCGAGGCACGTCCTGGCCCAGTCGCGGACGTCCTTCTGGAGGCCGTGCCAGACGAACTTCGCCGCGACGAGCTTCTGGGATGCCTTCGTGCCCGGGTGGGACAGTCCGTGGATGGCGTCGAAAACTGGGTGCCGCCAGCCAGCGGGCACGATGGGGCGAGGCCGGCTGAGGGAGACGTCGCATAGGAGGGCCGCGCCCGTGGCGCCGAACGGCACCTGGGTGACGCGGAGGCCCGTGACGGCGGTCCGCAAGGCCTGGACGCCGGGGTCGGCGGTCTGGTCCTCCGCCATCCGGGCATAGTCGACCCCAAGGTGGACCGCGAGCACGACGGACCGGGAAAGGCAATCCGCCACTGGGTTGTCTTTACCCGCCACATGACGGATGTCCGTCGTGTACTCGGACATGGCAGAGAGGTGACGCTGCTGCCGTGCCGACCATGGCTCGGCGACCTTGGCCATCGCGAACACAAGGGGCTTGTGGTCGACGAAAGCCGTGAACGGGCGGCCCTCCAGCAGATGGCGGAAGTGTCGGACCGCCAGGTGGAGCCCGAGCAGCTCGCGGTCGAAGGTGCTATAGCGGCGTTCGTGCGGGTGAAGCTGCCGGCTAAAAAACGCCAGCGGTTGCCAAGCACCACGCATCCACTGCTCATGCACCGCGCCCACCGCGTAGTCCGACGCGTCGGTGGTGAGGGTGATCGGCGCATCGGGCGCCGGGTGCGCCAGCATGGTGGCGTCGGCCAGGGCCAGCTTTGCGCCCGCAAACGCCGCGGTCATCGGCGCCGACCAGGCGATGTCATCTTTGCCCGGCTTGCCCCGGAGGGCCTCGTGCAAGGGGCGGAGGAGCTGGGTGACGTGGGGCACGAAGCGGTGGTAAAAATTTACCATGCCCAGGAACTCCTGGAGCCCCTTGATCGTGCGGGGCCACGGGAAATCCCTGACCGCCTCCACCTTGGCCGGTAAAGGGACGGCCCCGTGCCTGGTGATGCGGTGCCCCAAGAAGTCGATGGTGGCGACGCCAAAACGGCACTTGGCGGGGTTGATGATTAGGCCATGCTGGCCCAGGCATTCGAAGAGCGTGCGGAGGTGGAGCAGGTGCTCCTCCCAGGACGCACTCACGACCAGGATGTCGTCCAGGTAGACAAACAGGAAAGGTAAGTCGCGCAAGACGCTGTCCATAAGCCGATGGAATGCCTGGGCCGCATTCTTCAACCCGAAACGCATTCTCAGGAACTCGAAGAGGCCGAAAGGGGTAATGACGGCCGTCTTCGGGACGTCGTCCGGTTGGACGGGGACCTGGTGGTAGCCCCGGATGAGGTCCACCTTGGAAAACACGGTCGTGTTTGCCAACCGGGCGGAAAAGTCCTGGATATGCGGGACCGGGTCGCGGTCGGGGGTGGTGGCATCATTGAGCCGGCGGTGGTCCCCGCACGGCCGCCATCCTCCGCCGGGCTTCGGCACAATGTGCAGAGGAGAAGTCCAAGCGCTGTTGGAGCGCCGTACCATCCCCAGCCGCTCCAGCGTGGCGAACTCCGCTTTCGCCACCGCAAGCTTCGTGGGCTCGAGTCGGCGTGCCCGGGCATAGCCCGGCGGCCCGACCGTGGGGATATGGTGCTCCACCCCGTGTTTAACGGCCACCGCTGAGAAGGTGGGCTGCGTGAGGGCCGGGAAACTGGCGAGGAGGCGGGTAAAGTCGTCCGCTGCCGGAAGCATGCAAACTAAACTCGCCAGAACCCTCCAGCAAGCCGCTTGGCAAGCCGCTCAGTGAGCCGCTCAACGAGCCGCTCAGCGAACAAGCGAGCGAGCTGAATGTTTCGGCCTGGACGAGCCGTCTGCGCTTCACGTCGACCAACAGCCCATTCGTACATAGGAAGTCCGCACCGAGCAGTGCCATTGGCACGCTGGCGGTCACGAACGACCATTGAAAGCGCTGCCCTCCGAACCGCAGGGAGAGGCAACGCTTCCCGAATGTGCGGATGGGTGTACCGTTGGCGGCAAGCAAAGCGGGGCCCCGGCCCACGGTTTGCTTGTAGGACATGGAGGCGGGGAGGACGCTTACCTGCGCTCCTGTGTCGCAAAGAAAACGGCGCCCGGACAAGGTGTCCGTGATGAAAAGGAGGCTGCCGGAATGGCCGACGCTCATGGCCGCAAGTGAGCGCCGGTCGTTTCCCGACCCGACAAAAGAGCACGGCGGGCGACACGTTTTAGCCTGGCGGCCGAACCTGGCATGGTAGTAGCACCAGGTTTGCGGCGGTAACGGCCGCGGCGGCGGTGGTGGCGGCGGTAGTGGACGGGGCGTAGCGAGGGAAGTCGGGAGCGCTGGAGCCTCCGCGCCGGGATCCACTACGGCAGCACCGTACACCGACCGCGTGTCGCAGGCCGCAAAATACTTGTCGGCCTCTCTAGCCAGGGCGCTGGGTTCCTTTATTTTGGAACCAGCCAGAGCGAGGCGTACCTGTACGGGTAGCTGGCATAGGAAAAGCGCCCGGAATAAGAAATCCGGGGGCTGGTCTCCAAGCAGGGACAGCATGGAATCCATCCGGACGGATGGTTGTGTGTCGCCGAGGGCGGGAAGGTCCAGGAGGCGGTCGGCCCGTTCGATCTCCGTGAGCCCGAACGTGGCGATGAGGAGACGTTTGAGCGCCTCGTACCTGTTGACGCCCGGCGGGCGCCGAAGGATGGACACGACTCGGGCGGCAGTGCCGGGCCCGAGGGCGGCGACCACGTGGTAGTACCGGATCTCGTCCGCCGTTATGCCTCGGAGTTGGATTGAGCTTCGGCCTGCAAAAACCAAACGTCGGCTTGCGCTTCCCAAAACTCGGGGAGTTTGACTGCGACGGCGTTGGTAGCCATGGCGCGTTCGGTGGTCAGCAACGGCTGAACCAATCGGGGTCACCAGTGTGGTGCTGCGCACACACGACTCGATTGCCAGAGAGGTAGGCCACAACGCGTTGGTAATACAAAGAGTCTTTATTCAAAGCTCGCACTTCAGCACTGAGCGGGCTCGAGCTTAGAGCCCGCATATATATCCCGAGGCCACGCCTAGTCCCCGGGCGTGGCCGATTGGTCGATAGGCGGGGCATGCATTCCAGTTGCCCGCCTGGACGTTCGCGCCACCTGCTGGTGCGCTGAATTCGTGTCCCTTGTGTCCGCCACAACAGTATATATAATCACCAGAAATGTATTTTGCATTTTCATGGAGGCCTACTCACTCATCATTGTCGTAGTAAAACTTGCAAAGAGCCCAGGCAACAATTATGGGACAAGGAATTCCTGCAGGATACAAAAGATGGTTAATTATATCTTGCCTTTGTGCTTCCAACAATATACATTCTAACACTTAATGATTATGGTGGTAGTTCTGATGGGATGCTCTTGAGGTAGTGCAATTGTTTATGAGCTGTCTATTCAGGGGTTTAATTCTAGACCCGACTGTAAACTATTGGACTGGCACTGCACAGGCAGGGAGATGCGTTACTGAATGCACCATCTCTCTGATGGAGATTAAGCAGGGTGTCCCATGTGCTTGCATTAGTTGGTGGAAATTAAATATCCCATCGTGTCTTTCAGGAAGAGTAGGTGAGTTATCGAACACGAATGGCGACTTTGTATCCGGGGAGTCAAATAAAGTAAAATTGTCAAGGATATAGCACCGCGATTAATATAGTAATCACCAGTATGAGTCACGAGGTGAGGAAAACATGCGATCAACACCCCGCACCATAATCTATCTATCTATAATTCCAGTAATCTCTGTGTGTCTGTGTGTTTGTTTGTCTGTGACCGCTGTTTCTCGACAACCACGGGTCCGATATACTTGAAACTTGCCAGGTATATTGCTGGGGACCCGAGGATGTGCCTTTTCAAGGTTTCATATTAATCGGAGAAGTAGTTACCGAGCTATGTCCAAAAAACGATTCAACCAATCAGAGAGCAGCGAGCTATCACGTGTGCCGAACGTGGCGAACAGACTCTGCCTCGGACGGCACATTTGAGAGCGTATTCATTTATTTCACGTTGGCAAACTATGTTGGCGTTAAACTATGTTTTAAAACTAATTAAAACTAATTTGCGATTCATCGTAACTGCGATATGCGACCTGGAGGACAGTCAAATGAGGACGTCACTTCCGGACTTACGGATAGTCATAGTGACGACGTACTGATGCTGAACGTGGCGAGCAGACGCTGTAAGGTACGATCGATTGTAGTACACGTTTATAATAACTCTGCCGATACAGGCCCGATTAACTGCAGCGCCATCCGAGCTGCGGCGTCGGGACGATACATTCATTGTACGGTCACATCACGCACTTACGGGCACGCCCATGCATGCATGGGCGAAGACATTTTTTTTTTTTTTTTTGGCAAGGAACGGGCACCCACGTACGGGCACGTCCTAGTATATATAAAACACAGTTTGTGTGTGTGTGTGTAATGTTACCGATAGACTCCGAAACGGAGAGGCTCACGTGCTTGATATTTGGCATAGACATGGCCATTGAGCCTGGGACGAACATGGCTGAGACCATATTTGACGAGATCCATATTTTTTATTCATATTTACCTCAGCGCATTTCAGCGAAGTACCCGCTAATCTCAGCCAGTGCGAGCAGCTCGCTGATTCGCTCAGAGCGATCACGTGATGTTCCATCCCGTCACACGTCACACGTTTGCACGTAATTCAGGGCGAAAAGCGATTACGGTTTTTCACCTTTATGCGATCGTGTTTTGTGTCGATTTTGTGCGATATGAATTAAATTTTAATTCATATCTCGTGTTTACGAATTCGAATACGAAGGATTTCCCCTTTCGATTTCGAATACGAATCGAATACGAGCTTGAGTCGAGAGGGCGAATGTACGGGTCTCCCCTCCCTCCCCCACCCGGCAATGCCGGGTACTTCTGCTAGGATCACGTGATGTTCCAACTTTGCCGCCATAATCTCACAGTTATGCGTTCGCACGTAATTCAGTTTTTTCACATTTCAGCGAGGAACATTGCCATTCACACCACATAGGTTTTTTTTTCACTTTCATCTGATATTTGTGATTTATTTCAAACAAACTGTATTTCCCATCTACACGGCCATGTATTCCTATTAACGTTATGTAAAGTACATAAATTGTGTGGATTACATCATTTCTGGATGTGATCAATTGCCAGTAACCATCTATATCCCTCCCCTCCCCTTCCCCCTCCACCCTACCCTCTCCCCTTTCCCCTCTCTTTCCCCCATGCCCCTCCCTTTCCCCCCTACCCCTTCCTTTCTGCCCTACCCCTTCCCCATCCACCTCCCCCTCCCCTCCCCCTCCCCCCATGCTCCTCCCTTTCTCCCCTACCCCTTCCTTTCTGTCCTACCCCTTCCCCTCCCCTCCCCCACCCCCCTACTCCTTCCTTTCTGCCCTACCCCTTCCCCATCCACCTCCCCCTCCCCTCCCCCTCCCCCCATGCTCCTCCCTTTCTCCCCTACCCCTTCCTTTCTGTCCTACCCCTTCCCCTCCCCTCCCCCACCCCCCTACTCCTCTCCCCCTCCCATCCCTCCCCCTCCCCCCACCCTCCCACTCCTCTCCCCCTCCCATCCCTCCCCCTCCCCTCCCCCCTGTTCCCCTCCCCTCCCCCTCCTCCCCCTCCCTCGCTTTCCCCCCTCCCCCTCCCTTCTCCCTACCCCCTCCCCTTTCCCCTCCTCTCTCCCTCCCCCTCCCCCATGCCCCTCCCTTTCCCCCCTACCCCTTCCTTTCTGCCCTACCCCTTCCCCATCCCCCTCCCTTTCCCCCATGCTCCTCCCTTTCCCCCCTACCCCTTCCTTTCTGTCCTACCCCTTCCCCACCCCTCTTCCCTCGCCCTCCCACTCCTCCCTCCCCCCTCCCACTCCTCCCTCCCCCCTCCCACTCCTCCCTCCCCCCACCCTCCCACTCCTCCCTCCCCCCACCCTCCCACTCCTCTCCCCCTCCCCCCACCCTCCCACTCCTCTCCCCCTCCTCCCCTCCCCCCTCCCTCTCCCCTCCCCCCTGTTCCCCTCCCCTCCCCTTCCCCCTTCCCTCCCCCGCCCGGCAATGCCGGGTACTTCTGCTAGTCACCAATATTGTAATCATAGATGTGAAAGGTGAGGTAACATGAGGTGATGGAAGCGTGTGATAAAGATGCTGCACCATAATCACCAATATTGTAATCACCATGTTGAGAGGTGAGAAACCATGGTGAGGAAAATGTATGATAAAGACACTGCACAGTAACCAATATTGTAATCATCGCTGTGAGAGGTGAGGAAACACGAGGTGAGGAAAATATGTGATAAAGACACCACACCACCACACCGTAATCACAAATATTGTAATCACCTCACTGCTGCGACCAATTGAAGACTGAAAGGAAAACCGGGTCCACCAGATTGGTCAGTGCCAAAAACAATCGACGAGTGAAGATCGCCGGCATAGCTACAGCGACACCAGCTCTATTTATTACCCTGCGCTCGCGAAGCGAAATTCAGGGTTAAGCATTCGTGTACGTACAGAGAATAAAGCATCACTAAAAATACGTACATACGTACGTACGTGCGTGTCTGCATTTCAGTAAAGTAAAATGTGTGCCGTGTCAGCATTTTAAAAATTCATTTTCTCGGCAACCATTGGTCCGATTGACATGAAATTTTCACCATAGGAGGTCTCCTCCTGTAGAATATTTTGGTGAATATTATAACGTCACAGGTCACGTGGTACGGGCGCCATCTTGGGAAAAAGTTACACATCTATCTCCCAAACCGCTCAATGGAAAAAATTGAAAGATGGCTCATTGCCAAGTACTCACCATGGGGAATAAGATAATTAAGATATGTTGATGGTGATGTCATCGGTGCCTTAATTATGACGTCATAATTCGACAAGTACAACGCTTGATCTGATCAGTATGAATAAGACAAAAATTCCACTGCAACTGTTAGTCAGTCCCATGGACATGACATTTTCAGAATATGTGCGGCTCCTCGTGTAGAATTATGTAATGATAATTATAACGTCATATGACACGTGGTACGGACTCCATCTTGGAAAAAAACCGAAAAACCTTGCACCTCTATATCTCCGAAACCGCTCCATGGAAAAAATTGAAACATGGCTCATTGTTAAGTACTCCCCTTGGGGAATAAGATATGTTAATGATGATGTCATCTGTGTCTTTGTTATGACGTCATAATTCGACAAGTACAACAGATATCTGATCATTGTGAATTTTTTTTTCTCAGCAACTGTTGGTCTGATGGGCATGAAATTTTCACCGTAGGAACGCCTCATCATGCAGAATATTTTAATGATAATCATGACGTCATAGGTAATGTGGTACAGGGTTCATCTTGGAAAAACCGAAAAATGTTGCACCTCTATATCTCCAAAACCGCTGCATGGAAAAATTGAAACAAGGCTCATTGAAAAGAACTCCATATGGGGAATAGGTGTTGTTAACGATGACGTCATTGGTGCACTAATTATGACGTCATAATTCGACAGGGACAACGCTTAGTCTGATCAGTTTGAAATGTATTGAGCGTGATCTATGCAACAATTCTATTAGAGAATATAAATTTATGATGTCATCGCTCACGTGGTCTGGCAACCATATTGGATCAAAGGAAGAAAATGTTCAAAAACAGAAGAGTTAGCTCGCACCAAGTTGACTGCGCAGAGTAAGTATTCTATGAATACCACCTAGTTTATTAATTTTTTTCAAGAGGGGTGAACCGTCAATGTACAAATGTTATAGAAAATGTCACCAGGTTCCTAAGCTTCCTCTTGGAGGGGTGGGCGTTTGTGGCTTTGTGCATGAGGTCACATATGTACCAATCAATTAGTCAGTGTTCCATGGTGTACCATATTAAACCCATGTTTACGTTTCTACCCTCTCCTTTTATGATTATAACCACTGCCCAATCCAAACTTTGCTATCTAACTTCCCCAAGCTGTACGAGCCTGGTTTGGCTACCACGGAATTTGTGGGTAGTATTTTTGTATGGCACATTAACATGTCATGGCAGGTGGTGCGAGCCTCCAACTCACAAGCAGATTTAAAAAAGGCAGCCCAGGGATGTGGTAGCAGTTGAATAAGAGAAGTACAAGTGATAGCATAATAGTTTGAGTTTGAATGTGAAGAGAGGAAGACTCCACTCTGTGCAAGAGGACAGAATAGTTGCAGAATATGAGATAGAAGTCGACAGAACAAGTTGGATATTAACAAGTAGAGAACATTTTTTTTTCCTGCACCTCCTTGCCATGTGGCGATCATAACTACCAAGTTTGATGAATATCTGCACAATCGTTTAGGAGAAGATGGCGTGACTCACAGACGGAGCTGTTCGCAATATCACTGCGTTTTTTTTCTGTAATTAGAAGCCTGGTGTTGGCTTAGCGGTTAGGGTGCCGGCTTGGGATCCTGGGTTCGAATCCTGGTCGATCATTGAATTAACGCCAGGGGGGTTGACTCAGTCTGTCATCCTTCAGGGGTCTGGAAATTGAGTACCAGCTCACTGGTAATTCTCTGTGTGGCACAAGAGGCGACTAACAGGGTTGGTGGCAGGAAGGGCATCTAGCTGTAAAACATTGCTTCAAAAAGGGGACCACAGTGCCCAAATAAAAAGGCTGACCCCTGCTCTGCAGGGAAAAAAGATGGCCTCTAAATGCGGTTCTTTTATTTCCTTTTTTTCAAAATTAGTTCTCTCAGGCTCGTGGAAGATTTGTTGCACACACAAATCACGCACTCAGATGCAGAAGGAGACAGCAGACAATACAGAACTTGATATCAGAGAAGCAAGGCTGTTAAACATGGGAAAATTTACTTTCTGGAACACACTGGTGTGTGGCGGCACCATCTCGTCCTAGTAGCAGAGTTCACTCATCTCTCTACACTCATCGGGGCACCTTTTCAAGAGAAATCTCCCTCCCCAAGGGGACCGTACATGCTCTCTCCAACAAATGTGGAGAGTCGAGCAAGAAAGCAGCACGTACCATTGTGATAGTCTTCGATATGACCCCGCTTTGGTTGGAATTGAGAAACCGCCCTCTGAGATTCAAAGTGGATGCACATTGTAAGTTAAGAGTGGGTGGTGTGTATTGTCCTGTGGGGGATCTTTCATACCTTGTTTCTTTGTTGTCGTATATAGTTGCCAGTGTATAAGTTAATTTACCTTCCTGTACTTTCTTTAACGGGAGGATGGCCTAGAGCTGCGTTCCGCAACCTTTTTAGCCCAGGACACAATAAAAAACCCAGGAATCCAGTCGCGACCCAACCCCCCCCCCCCTCCCCCACAAACCATCACGGAAATATCGATTGCTTATGACGTTAATATCTTGGTAAGGGTTCGGTTCATCATCTTTGTACAGTAGTACAATTCGTAATTGAACAATAAAGCAAAGTGACGACAATCATACCAAACACTGTCCTTATTTTGTAGAGAGAGAGAGACAGAGAGACAGAGAGAGAGAGAGAGAGAGAGAGAGAGAGAGAGAGAGAGAGAGAGAGAGAGAGAGAGAGAGAGAGAGAGAGAGAGAGAGAGAGAGAGAGAGAGAGAGAGAGAGAGACAGAGAGAGACAGACAGAGAGAGAGAGAGAGACAGACAGACAGACAGACAGAGAGAGAGAGAGAGAGACCACGCCCCCCTTGAGAATGAGCAGCGACTTCGATCACAGACACCGCCCACTTGATATTATTGTCAGCCAATCAGGCGTAAACTCCCTGCCTTGTTAGCACGGACGTATATAATAAACCTGGACCCGCAATGCGACTATCACTCCCACGTGAGCTAATGAAGTCACCGGAAGCAGTCTGGCGGCCATGTTGGTGTGACACTCCCGCCACCCCACGAAACTTTAAACAAGTCAGTTTGTTCATCAGGTGTTCAACGTACGTTGACATATTTTGTGTGTATGTAGTATGAAGGTAGCATGTAGTATGAAGGTTGTAAGTATGTAGATAGTAAGTATTAAAGTAGTAAGTATTAAGGTAGTATGAAGGTAGTATGTAGTATGAAGGTAGTAAGTATGTAGATAGTAAGTATTAAAGTAGTAAGTATTAAGGTAGTATGTAGTATGAAGGTAGTATGTATGTAGGTGGTATGTATGTAGGTATTATGTTTGTAGGTAGTATGTTTGTAGGTAGTATGTTTGTAGGTAGTATGTTTATAGGTAGTAAGTATGTAGGTAGTATGTATGTAGGTAGTATGTATGTAGGTAGTATGTATGTAGGTAGTATGTATGTAGGTAGTAGTAGTATGTTGTGGTAGTATGAAGTGGTAGTAGTAGTATGTAGTGGTAGTAGTAGTAGTTGCAGTGCCAAGTTGTCATAGTAGTATGTAGTATGTAGTAGTAGTAGTATTAGTAGTAGTAGTAGTAGTAGTAGTAGTAGTAGTAGTAGTATGTTGTAGTATGTTGTAGTAGTCATAGTATGTTGTAGTAGTAGTAATATGTTGTAGTAGTAGTAATATGTTATAGTAGTAGTAATATGTTATAGTAGTAGTATGTTGTAGTAGTCGTAGTATGTTGTAGTGGTAGTAGTATGTTGTAGTAGTAGTAGTAGTATGTTGTAGTAGTAGTATGTAGTAGTGTTGTAGTAGTAGTAGTATGTTGTAGTGGTAGTATGTTGTAGTGGTAGTATGTTGTAGTAGTAGTAGTAGTATGTTGTAGTGGTAGTATGTTGTAGTAGTAGTATGTTGGCCGCAAGAAAATATGCTTCCCTGACCTATGCATCCACGTTATCATGTTGGTTTGTTTACAAGCGAGTGTCACACAAACATGGCCGCCGACCGACTCGCTCTGACTTCAGCCAAGGAGGCGCATTGCGGGTCCAGGTTTATTATATACGTCCGTGCTTGTTAGCAGCTTCGGAAGAGATGAATCCGCCCCTACGATGAATCCGGATGAAGATTTAATGAAGAAGATGAAGATAATGTTGAAGATGAAGAAGATGATGAAGATGAAGATGAAGATGAAGATGAATCTCACAACATTCATTGGCGGTGTATCTTTTGTGAAACAGAATAAAACTTTAATTATTAAAGTGACACGCCAAGATAATGTGTTTGAACTTTATTTTAATCTTCATCGTGAATAGATAATTAACTTAAAATGTAACATGAACTGATAAACAAAACAAGAATAACTTTCACTGAAAAAACCCGATATGCATCTGAACTTATATCCAGGTTCAATGTTCCGTTATCATGAATAACATTAAATAAACAACTTTCACTGATTAAACCCGAAAGTGAAACTTACAAGCCTAATTCAAATGTTCCGTTCGCAACATTGTAGATGTCGATTATCCACATCAGTGCGATGGTTGACTTTGCATATTGGCTGCGAGATCATCGATTCGGCTTTGAAGTGGCGACAATGCGATTCTCAGGTTGGCGCACAGGGCCACTGTCTCCAGTTTGTTTCGATACTTGGACTTCAGATATCTCATCGTTGAGAAACCTGCCTCACACATCCACCTCACGTCGTGAATGGCATCAGGAACTTTACCGTGAGATGTGCAATCTCTGGGTACTCATGAGACACTGTCAGCCAAAACTTTACTAAAGTGTCCTTCCTGAACAGTGTCTCAAGTGTACCGTCGGACACGATGTCGATCAAGTCCTCTTTCAATCTGTTGGACAAGTTGCAGCACGACTGAACGTCGACTGAATAAGGGTCTCAGATCCACTTCTTCTCCACGCGTGGATCAACAGGAAAGTATTCGTCAAATCATTTGCGCAGGTTCACCAGATGTTCGACGATGACATCCTTAATGTCCACACGTTCCTCGACACTCTTGCTGAGCAGATCATCCAGGTTTTCAAACATGTCAAATTCATCATTGGTCTGTATTCTTCTCTTCCATAGATCCAGCTTTGACTTGAACGCTGCTATCTTGTCATACATTATGAACACGGATTTCGCCTGCTTGTTTGTTTTGCCCTGGAACGATATTGTTGCGGATCTCGGGCTCGTCGACGTACTGAGGGGGGGTTAAGCCAAGCTCCCCCTCGAGCTCCAAGTAAACGAGGCCGCCACTCACTCTACACTCGTGGGGGGCGGATTGCTACGCAATTCCAGCCGCCGAGCCCACAGCTACGCGTGGAAGGGTTAACGGGCACAACCCGAGTACCTTCGACACACGCAGCCGTGAGAACGGGGACTGAACCTCGCACGAGTCAAGCTGGTATTTAACGCCCGAGCGGTTGTGCGTCGCATAACTCATGCCGTTAATCACTATTGAACCCGATCGAGCGGTTTTAATTCGTGCAATGCGACGTCAAGAGTGAAAGGACGATGACGGCCAGGTTGGAAACAAACCACAGGATTTATTCACAAATGTACAGTATTCATAGAAAAGGGACACAGCGAAGAATCTTAACGGCCTTACTTACGTTCCCAGACAAGGGCCCTCAGACTCATTCAGGGAAGGGGAGGAAGAGGGGAATGCGCCCAAAGCACGGCCGCTCATGCAGTTTGCCTGGACAGGCTCGTTTGGCGGATACCCCCAAGGATCGCTCCAACCCCAGGACACTACAGCAGGGGATGTTCGTGGCAGGGGCGTTGATCATGGTCGTGCACGTAGCAGGAATCCGAGGAGCGTATCTCAAGGTCAGCGAGGCAGAGCGCACGTGCAGGGAGTCCAGGCAGAGAGAACGTCGGGGCAGAGAGAGCGTTCAGAGTCCGAGCCAGAGAATCCAGAGAGAGCGGGGGTCCGGGCCGGGTTTTATAGCCCCCCCCGGAGCCCCACTCGAATGTTCCACGGGCCTCCGTTGGCCACCTGGGGTCACGTGTCGTGACAGCCCCTTATTGGTCACCCTCGGGCACTCCCTTCAGCTCCCATTGGCTGCTCGCTGCTCACCGGCCACGCCCTCCAGCTCCTCCCTCGGGCCTGCAAGACTTGTCCTAGGCCCATGACCAGGCACTTTAGGCTTAAATGAGGCCTACCATTAGTCTACCTGCCTCAACGCATACTAACACTGGGAAGGAGACTATACTTCACAATTAATAAGAAATAACTAACGAAGCGAGGCTACATGTTGTCTTGTAACTAACTATGGGGGGTGGGGGGGGGGGGAGGAGGTTGCCTTTAATTACAAAACCGCAACAACATGTTCAGATTGTTCAATAAGTTGAAGATGTCGGCCATGTATGCCAATGTTGCGATGAATTTGTTGTTTTTGTAGTAGACTGCCAGGTCTGACCTAGCCACCTCAAAGAATGCGAGGACCTGGTCGCGAAGTTCATACAATCTTGCCAAAGCATCTCCTCTGGAGAGCCAGCGAACAGCTGCAAAATACAGCACCGTGGTGTGTTTTGCATCTTGCTCCTTACACAGCTCTGCAAACAACCTCGAATTTAGGGCACTCTTCCTGAGATGGTTGATTGTTTTCACTGCAATGTCCATTACTTCGGCAAGTCCAGGTGACATCTCTTTCGCCGCTAATGCCTCGCGGTGGAGGAAGCAGTGGGTCCAGCTTGCCTCTGGTGCCACATCTTGGATTAGCTTAATGACACCGCTGTGCCGACCTGTCATCGATGCCGCACCATCGGTACAAACGCCAACACAATCTTCCCACCTGAGGCTATGCAATGCGATGTGTTTGTTGACGACTGCGAATATTTCTGCGGCCGTGGTCTTGGTCTGTAGCTCGTCACATGCCAGAAGATCCTCCACAAAATCATCGTCATACCGATAACGAACAAATATGAGGATCAACGCCTTTTGTGCGATGTCCATTGACTCGTCCAACTGGATGACAAACTTGGCCTCTAGGTTTGCGTACAGCTGGTGCTCGATGTCTTCGCCCATGTCTATTATCCGTCGGCGAATCGTGTCGGCAGAAAGCGGCATGGTGCTTATCTTGGAAGCCGCCGTCTCTCAAAGCACTTCTCTGCACATCGCCTTGGCGAATGGCAGGATGAGTTGCTCTGCAATACAAGATAAATAAAATAACACATGAACATTTCTTTCACTTTATGATTAATCTTGATTTTGTTCCAAGATCCAAGGCATTATAAAAATTCAATATGTTCGATGTGATTGCCGTACACACTTTTTAAAAAGAGCCAAAGTTTAAGAATGGCAGTATTGCAACAAACAATAAAACTTACGAAGTTGTGATATACCAACGTATACATGGCACGAGTAATAGTAAGCAAGAACCCGACACATCAATATTCTAAAGACGAAATGAAAAACTAAATTTAACTATACTTACAGCGCCACGTATTACTTTATGAACCTACAAACCGCCAATGCAGTGAAATACGTTGAAGAAAAAAAGAAAAAGAAACTTACCCGCAATAGTGTACGGTTTCTTTTCTTTGGCTATCTTCTCCGCCACCAGGTAGCTGGCTTTGGTCAGTCCCTTCGATGGAAAAACAGCCGAACTCATTACTGACTTTTCTGTTGTTCATATCGCGTTCTTTTCGGAGAAAAAACTCCCGCGACTTGTTGACATGGTCTCCATGTTTCTTCTCGAGGTGCCGTTTCAGCTTTTGGGGCCTGAGGGACTCGTTGGCCAACACGGCAAGGCATATCACACACTGTGATCGATGAACATTGTGCTTATCGATATTCAAGGTGAACCCATAGTTCAGGAACACAGGCTGATACTTTCTCGCCATGGCGAGTACCTTACGCTCACAGCTCAATCTTTCGAATGAAAAGCAATGGACATTCGCGTGTCGGAAACTAAACGTATGATCTGACTGACCGGATGCACGCGCGGTACATCAGTACAGCGCGGCAGAAGAGTCCACACTATAAAATGTCGGCGTTGGTTTGATCTCTGTTCTGTTCAGTCGGGAGAAGTAAATCGTCGATAAAGTTTTTTTCCCGCGATTTCTGAAACGAGCGTGCGACCCATTCAAAATCCTTTTGTGTCGCGACCCATAGGTTGCGGAACGTCAGCCTAGAGATATGCACACTCTCCTATGAGTCAAATAGTCTGGGTTTTAATTAAGATTGTGACCGTATATGTGTACACGGGAAAAAGCTCAGACATTTTAGCAAAAAATCTGTAAACGTGTACAGTTTATTTGCTAATCCATACTATAGAAGGAGCCGGTCTCTACATCCAGTCTCCATCCATCGTTCGTTCGTTCAGGGCGGTACTTATGCCACCAGCCCATCAGATATGTTCCCTCTGGCGCTAGTTGAAAAGAGGCCACCATGTTGTTTATAGACGTTTTTTCATACACGCAGTCACGTATTGTTGCTGTTTCATGTTTGTAGATACGTATTGGTGGCTGCATTCACTAACCGTTACTATTGTTACTTTGATTTGAATCAAAAATCCACGTCTTTGAAATAGAGACTGAAGGAAATAGGAAACAACAACAAAACGACATAAAATGGGATATAGCCCCCACCTCACCCCCCTCTCTCCCTGGGGTTTTAGCAATTTTGCTGTACGGAGTTAAAGGCTGTCAGTCAGCCATCTTTGATCGCATAAAAAAAACAAAATCTTCTGCATATGTATACGCATAACTCATGTATTGTCTTTGTGCCAAGTTTAAAGAAAAGTGGTCCGTGCCTGTCCGAGAAATGGATGGGGACACAATAAAGTAACAAAATGGCCGCTAGTCGGCCATCTTGGATCTGATCTCGAAAGAAAATGATGTGCGTATGTAAGCCATAACTCATTATCTGTGTGCCAAGTTTGAACAACATCGGCAAATGCGTGTCCGAGAAATGGTTGAGGACGTGTTCAACATCGGGTTTTTTTACAACTAAAATGGCCGCCAGTCGGCCATCTTTGATCGCATCGTGAAACAAAATGTGTATGCCGTCATGTGTTGGCTTTCTGCCAAGTATGAACAAAATCGGTCCATAGATCCCCGAGATATGGGTGTGGTCGCACGGACGAGACCAAATCCATAAGCCCCCGTTTCGGACTAAGTCCAATGGGGACTAATAAACAGCCGTCCAGCATGGCTGGCAGAAATATAAGTGCTGTATAATAATAATCACACATCTGCTATGCGGCTTTTTAAAAATTGTTATTACCTCCGCCCCCAAAGGTGGATGGAGGTTATGTTTTCACCCCTCTCTGTCTGTCCGTTTGTCTGTCTGTTTGTGAACAAAATATCTCAAAAGGTTGTAGACGGATTTGGACGAAACTTGTTGTGTGTGACAAGGAAGAATCGATTCAATTTTGGTGAAGATCCGGATTTGGTGAATAATTTTTTAAGTGATTCTTCACCATCGAGTGATATGGCCAACCAGGTGGAGGTACGCTCTCTATTGAGTGCCGTTCTAGTTTCTGCAGTTTCTGCAGTTTCCATCGCAATCGATAGTAGTTTATAGATTAAGGATTTGGAAAGGCTTTGCAAGCTGCAACCCTCCCACAGGTCTGCAGAAGTCTTCCATAACTCAATAAGCTTGTAAAGCGCTCGCCAAGTGGCTCCCCTGATTTTAAACACTCAAGCAAGCACTCCAAAGAAACGGTTTATAAAGAACGGTTGGCTTGCCAAGCGATACCAAGCTTATTGCTGATGGCCAAAGCTTGGTTGTTGTTAAGGACGCGGAGACTGGTGGAAACGGCAAAGCCACGCCCCTCGCTGATGGCGTTGAAATCTTTAAGCCACGCCCCTCGCTTCGTGTAGACTTCCTGGAAACCGCCAAGCCACGCCCCTCGCTGACTGCGTTGTCATCGTTAAGCCACGCCCCTCGCTCAGTTGTGTTAGTAATGAGTCGAAATCGATGAAATAGTGAAAGTTATAAACGTCCATTTAAATTAATTGCTTAACTGCGAGTCGTGTCGTCCTTTAAAAGAAGCAAATATTACATGTAAACAGAGGTGGTTTGATTGAGAGGAAGGAACGAGGTCAGAATACCTTCGAAGTGTTAAATGGCTGATTTGAGTTGTAATTTTAACAACTTTTGAGGCTCTTTGAAGATGATTAAAGGAAAGTTATTCGAATATTTCCTTTTGGAGAATTACTCAAAGAAATCCGCAATGAGAGAAACTCGAGTAAGCTCGATGTGACGCTGAACGGAGGGATGGAGACGGTATAGGGAGGGAAAGAAAGCACAAAAGTTGGGATGGATCAGAAGGGCATGTCCTCTACGAGGTCCGCCTCTCCGGCATATAAAGGGCGCAATTCAATCACTTGATTCGGGTAGTGAACAGTCACGACATCGTTGTCTCTTGTTGTCGTTTGTTTTCATGTGAGGTTGTGAACGGTCCGCCCCCTCCCAGGCTCGTGTAGTAGTAGAGACCTGGGAGTATAGACAGGATTTCCCTCATCCTTCCCATGGGCCTTACCTCTCCCTCCCTCCCCTCCTCTTGCCCCCCCCCCCCAAACATTATTCATCAAAATAAAAACAGAAAAATGAAACCTCATGGAGGTGCTCAGAATATCGTCACCATGAACCCCACATTGACGTGGTTCTCAGCACCATGAACCCCACATTGACGAGGTTCTCAGCACCATGAACCCCACATTGACGAGGTTCTCGGCACCATGAACCCCACATTGACGAGGTTCTCAGCACCATGAACCCCACATTGACTAAGTTCGCGGCACCATGAACCCCACATTGACTGGTTCTCGTCACCATGAACCCCACATTGACGAGGTTCTCGGCACGGTGAACCCCACATTGACGAGGTTCTGAGCACCATGAACCCCACATTGACGTGGTTCTCGGCACCATGAACCCCACATTGACGAGATTCTCGGCACCATGAACCCCACATTGACGAGGTTCTCGGCACCATGAACCCCACATTGACGTGGTTCTCGGCACCATGAACCCCACATTGACGAGATTCTCGGCACCAAGAACCCCACATTGACGTGGTTCTCGGCACCATGAACCCCACATTAACGAGGTTCTTGGCACCATGAACCCCACATTGACGAGGTTCTCGGCACCATGAACCCCACATTGACGAGGTTCTCGGCAACATGAACCCCACATTGACGTGGTTCCCGGCACCATGAACCCCACATTGAAGTGGTTCTCAGCACCATGAAGCCCACATTGACGTGGTTCTCAGCACCATGAACCCCACATTGACGTGGTTCTCAGCACCATGAACCCCACATTGACGTGGTTCCAAGCACCATGAACCCCACATTGACGAGGTTCACGGCACCATGAACCCCACATTTACTGGTTCTCAGCACAATGAACCCCACATTGACGTGGTTCCCGGCACCATGAACCCCACATTGAAGTGGTTCTCGGCACCATGAAGCCCACATTGACGTGGTTCTCAGCACCATGAACCCCACATTAACAAGGTTCTCAGCACCATGAACCCCACATTGATGTGGTTCTCGGCACCGTGAACCCCACATTGACGAGGTTCTCGGCACCATGAACCCCACATTGACGTGGTTCTCAGCACCATGAACCCCACTTTGACTGGTTCTCAGCACCATGAAGCCCACATTGACGTGGTTCTCGGCACCATGAACCCCACATTGACGTGGTTCTCAGCACCATGAACCCCACTTTGACTGGTTCTCAGCACCATGAACCCCACTTTGACTGGTTCTCAGCACCATGAGGGGGCGGGGCCAAAATAATACTACTCTCGTACCTTCTTGCCATGTGGCGATCATAACTACCAAGTTCGATGAATATCTGCACAACTGTTTAGGAGAAGATAACGTGACTGACAGACAGTTGGATGAAATCCCCACCCCCCCCCCCCTCCCGTTGTTTATTTATTACGCTGTGTTCGCGAAGCGAAATTCAGGGTTAAGCATTCAGGTGCGTACGTGTGCCGTGTTCCGTGTTCCGTATGTGTCTGCATTTAAAAAAAAAACATTTTCTCGGCATTATCACTGAGCTAGTTAGACACATTAGCTCTATTATAGTACACTAGCCGAATGCACCCGGCGTTGCCCGGGTTCTTTTTGAATGAATTTACTGTACTCGCGGCTGTAGAAGATTGACTACTATAATTCAGCTCAGCTTTTATTTGTGAAATGGGCCCAGCCCGGCCGAGGTGGCCTCGATCGGCCTCACCAAATAGCCTATAACCTTCCCGGGGCCCGTCCCGACATTTTTTGTGTCAGAGGTTTCCTCCTATCTTTCACCTTTCAGGAGATTAGCGCGTGCAGACAAACAAACAAACAAAAACTTTGTTAAATTATACAGTGTAACGAATTTGAGAAAGTGTAAAGAATGTGAGAATTATGGTTTTGTTGTGTGTAAATGTCACCCTCCGTAATGTAAAGAAAGGTCGAAGCGCGTCCTCTTAGTTAATTCCATAAACCTACACACAGGGCACCATATATCCTTTTAAATAGTTAGTCCCTTATTCTATGTAGTTTAAGGATGTGTTTCCCAATAGTTTGACTCTTCATTGCACCGAATTAAATAAGAGTAGGTCCCTCCGACGCCCCATGGCATCTTCCAAGTGCCAGGTTTGCCAGGTTTGCTGCAATTGACTCCTTTAGCCACTTTGCTGCTGCATTTTCATCTCCCATCCACTTTGCTGCAATTGACTCCATTACGCACGCGGTAACCACGAAGAAGAAAGGCGTGTCCACCTCGTCATAGAGGGGAGGAGTGAGTCGGCCCCGCTCATCCAACCCAGAACGAGGGGTTTGGCTTGAGAGGGTGGAGAGAGAACGATCGGGGAGGTTCGCAAAGGTTGAAGGGCGGGGCCTATATAACCCGCAGCGGGACGCTCCCCACGAAGATGAGTAAGGGATCCCCACGAGCAGATGCGTCAAGAAGGCAGTTAAGCAGATGAGTTCTGAGTCCAAGAGATGCACTGGAGATGAGCAGGTGTGACCAAGCCGCCGTGATACATGCCGCGCTGCAGGAAAAACGGACCGAGGCAACGCAAGGAGCGCGTGAGGCAGCAGTGCGGAGAAAGGAACTTCGCCCGCGCAGTTTGGGACCGCGGGAGTCCGCACGGCCGCGGCTCGGGTTTTTGACGGCGGTGCCTTCTGGCCCGACCGTGCCCAGTCCCCGTTGAACCTTCCTTGCCTCTCAAAGCCATCCATCTCCAAGCCATTCATTCCTGCCTGCATTCCCCGTGTAAGTGTGATCGTCCGTCTGTCTTTCACGTTGTCCTGGGGTATTAATTAAGCTTGTATAGGTAAGCTAATGATTTCACTGTGTCTCCTGCTCCTTCCATTTCCCTGTATATAACCTTGACTGCTCTTTTTGCTTTGGCTTGTGTAAATAATTAATAAATCCTGTTATTCCTCCGTACTTCTTCTTCTTCTTCATTCTCGTTCGGTCGCTTTAGTGGTTTCAATATTGAGTGTACGTGGCACGATTCGGCCAACGTTCAGGATCGGGTTTAGTGAAGGCTAATGACTCGAACTTCGGGTTGCTAAAAACCGCTCGGCAACTAACTAGACCATCCAAACCGGGGTTCGAGCGGTACTTGTCTCCCTAGTCTGTGGAGGGACGGATAAAGGTATTCGGGATAAACCCTGGACCCATAACCCTGATCCGTTCCATCCCGCGGGATAGCGTTACAAGTGCCAGGAGCGGAGACGGTCAGCTTAACAAGACAAGGGACTAACCACCCCTTGCTAAGAGGGAAGAGCCGTACTCCGTATCCATAACAATATGTAATATAAAATATATAGATAGAATAGATAGATAGATAGATAGAAGATAGAAGATAGATAGATAGAAGATATCAACACCAAAGTTGCTTATAAGTAAACACGTCAATTGAGTGTCTGTAACGTGTTTGTTTATTTATTTATTTATTTTAATTAGTACAAGTGTTGCAGTTAACATTGGTTAACACCATGACATAGTTAATGAGATTTAATGAAAATGTAAAAAAAATGAAAGATTACATGCACTTGCATGTTTTCAGTGTCACAGTGTTTATGCTAAAATAACTGGAGTTAGTAATTGTTAGTAGTAGTTGTTAGTAAAAAGAATTCCTTCACTAATGGCCCGACTTCATTTTAATGCAGCGCTCTTTTATTACCTTTTTCTATTTACGTATTAATAATAACGATCTTATCTATATAATAATAGCGTAAGGACTCGACTTTATTATCCCTTTTACGCCGCACCAAGTGACCCGATGCCCACGGCACTAATGGATTTACGATCTACGAACCGCGCACTTTGTTTATCACGTACAGCCATACTCGAAAAATCAGAATTAGCCGACGTTGGGGCCCAAAAGCATCCGATTAACTGCCGATACGACGCCATCTTACAACGCCATCGTATTGGCGTCTGCTGGGCGAAGGCAAAGCAAGCCGTCCGCTGATTGGACAATCCAGAACATGCATTTGTGCCGGTGTCGGCGATCGTTGTTCATATACGCACTCTTCATTCTCATCTTTCTTCCTAACTCTTACTCGGACAAGCAAATCCCCTATGCCATCCATAATGGTACACTCTATCCATACACCACATCCTCCCTTCCGTGGATGTTCCACGCGCCATCGTATTGGCGTCTGCTGGGCGAAGGCGAAGCAAGCCGTCCGCTGATTGGACAGGCGAAGGCGAAAGCAAGCCGTCCACTGAGTGGACAATCCAGAGCATGCATTTGTGCCGGTGTCGTCGATCGCGGTGTACTACACCACATCCTCCCTTCCGTGGATGTTCCACGGGTTTCGGCTAGTATATTTTAATGCAGCTATTAGTTTATGTTTCAACCCCTGTCTGTCTGTTTGTGAGCAGGATATCTAAAAAGGTTATGAACGGATTCGGCTGAAATTTGGTGGACAGGTTGGGTGCGTGATGACAAATGTTGAACATTACTGAGCTTGCACGTTATCATATATAGATTAATACTTGTCTAGACGTTGAGATAATGAAGTATGTATTTTCATGAAAGGGTAGTGTGTGATTGTCATTAAATTTTCCTCCCTCCTCTCTTTGCAACATTTTGTCTCCTCCCCCCCCCCCCCCCCTCCACCTCCACCTCCACCTCCCCCCTTCCCACCAACCCTCCCTCCTCTCCACCATCCGCTCCATCAAAGTTTTCCTATACTTAACCACAAACTTTATAATGAAGACATCTCTCCCCCTTCCCCTAACCTCCATCTTGATTGTTTCCCGCCCAGCCTCATTTGCAGTTTTATATCAAGGCCAAACATTCTTCCTTCAACCCCATAGTTTGTAATTGTCAACATAGAGTTTAATCTATTAAAATTAGTATCGTCTCAAGTCTCTTAATGTATGTTTCATTGATGTGGATGGCACCATGAACCTTGGAAGTGAACGCACTATATGACCGTCCACCCTATAGAAGAACGCTTCATTTAATCCAGCAAGCCCCGAGTATTTGTGTGTTTCATACACGAGATGCAATTCAGGATGCCTGGGCAGTTCAGTTTTTGTCACGTGGTTCTATCTGTACTCAGTTCATTGTCCATGATGAATCCGATATCAGCACCCGACAGGTGAGGCCATTCCATTAACCATGCGCAAATTACCTTGATAAATAAGGTGGTGTGTTACCGTCAATTGCGGATTGTAAGCTTTTATCCAGGGAACATCGACAATGATATACCAGTCGTGGAAATTATATAACAGGGAATTTGTGTACCAAATAATATATAACAGGGAATTTGTCTGTGTACCAATTGTGAAATGTTATACAACAGGAACTTTGTCTGTGTACCAAATGTGGAATGTTCTATAACAAAGACTTTGTCTGTGTACCAAATGCTATACAGTGCCTTCAGAAAGTATTCACACCCCTTGACTTTTTCACATTTTGTTGTGTCACAGCCTGAATTTAAAATGGATTCAACTTAATATTTTTGGCACTGATCTACACAAAATGCCCCATAATGATAAGGTGAAAACATGTTTTTTTAATTTTTTTTTTACACATCAATTGAAAATGAAATACAGAAATTTCTAATTTACTTAAGTATTCCGCCACCTGAGCCAATACTTTGTAGAAGCGCCTTTGGCAACAATTACAGCTTCGAGTCTTTTTGGGAATGTCTATCAGCTTTGCACATCTGGATTTGGGGAGTTTCTCCCATTCTTCCTTGCAGATTTCCTCAAGTTCTGTCAAGTTGGATGGGGAGCGTCGGTGAACAGCAATTTTCAAGTCTTTCCAGAGATTCTCAATGGGATTCAAGTCTCGGCTTTGGCTGAGCCACTCAAGGACTTTCATGTTCTTGGTCTGAAGCCATTACAATGTTGCTTTGGCTGTATGCTTGGGGTCATTGTCCTGGTAGAACGTTAATCTTCACCACATTCTCAGTTATTTTGCACTCTGAAGTAGGTTCTCCTCAAGGATTTGCCTGTATTTGGCTCCATTCATTGTTCCCTCTATCCTCACAAGTTTCAACGTCCATGCCGCTAAAAAGCATCCCCATAGCATGACGCTGTCACCACCATGCTTCACAGTAAGGATGGTGTTACATGGATGATGAGGTGTGCTCGGTTTTTGCCAGATGTAGCACTTTGCATTTAGGCCAAAGAGTTCAATTTTCATCTCGTCAGACCACAGAATATTTTTCCTCATGCTCTCAGTCTTTCACATGCACGTGCCTTTTTGAAAAATCTAGGCGTACTGGCATGTGCCTTTTTCTCAGGAGTTGCTTTCGTCTGGACATTCTCCCATAAAGCCAAGGTTTGTGAAGTGCTGCAGAGACTGTTGCCCTTCTGGCAAGTTCTCCCATCTCAACCAAGGAACTATGTATTTCTGTCAGAGTGGTCATTGGGTTCTTGGTCACCTCCGCTCCGCACCCTCCGGTCACCAAGGTTCTTCTTGCCCAGTTGCTTAGTTTGGTCGGACGCCACCTCTTGGAAGAGTCTGGATAGTTCATTATTCTTTCCACTTCCAAATGATGAGGCCCACTGTGCTCTTGGGAACTCTCAACACTCTAGAAACTGTTTTATACCCTTCCCCAGATTTATTCCTCTTCACAATTCTAACTCGGAGTTCTACGCACAGTTCCTTGAACTTCATGGTGGAGTTTCTGCTCTGACATGCACTGGCAACTGTGGGAGCTCAAAAAGAAGGGTTGTGTTTCTTTCTAAGTCATGTCCAATCAATTGAATCGGCCACAGGTGGACTCCAATCAAGTTGTAGAGACATCTCAAGGATGATCAAAGGAAATTGGATGCACCTGAGCTCAATTTGGAGTGTCATAGCAAAGGGGATGAATACTTGTTGACTCAAGACACACTTCAGCTTTTCATTTTTAATTATTTTGTAAATAAAAAAAAAAAAAATTCCACTTTGACATATGGGGTATTATGTGTAGATCAGTGACCAAAAAAATCTCGATTTAAACCATTTTTAATTGTAACACAACAAAATGTGAAAACGGCAAGGGGTGTGAATACTTTCTGAAGACACTGTTTAACAGGGAATTTGTCTGTGTATCACATATGATATAACAGGGAATTTGTCTGTGTACCAAATGTTATATAACAGGGAAATTTTCTGTGTAACACATTATATAACAGGGAATTTGTCTGTGTACCGAATGTTATATAGAAGGGAATATATATTATATGTGTACCAAATATTATTTTTAAAAGCACAACTTTTCAAAAGATTCCCCAAGAAACGAGACACAAATGACATCAGGTCTAGCGGCAAAGGAACCTGGAACCATAATTCAAGCCGGAATGGGAATTGGTTGGCACTGCGAGGTTGGAAATCAAACTTAGAGCAGACAGCTCAGAGCTGAGCACACAACCTTTGAGCTATCCTGGGAGCCCCACCAGTGCGAGTTAAATAAATCCAAATCCCCTCATGCAATGAGCACGTGACCCGGCAGCCAACACATCATACCACTTGAATCCAAAGTGCAATGACTGATTGTTTTGCAATGGTGTAATTGAATAATAGGTTGAAAACAAATTGGTATTTGATTCATTCGCTCTTTCAACTGATAAGTTATGAACACAAGCAAAAACCTACAATAATAATAATAATAACAACGAAAACAATAATAACGATCACAATAATAATATTTATACAAAGAATATATAAATGATGACATATTTTCTCCAAAGCCAGTATCTAATATTTTTCACGTCTAAAATATGCTCAGAATCCAAAAATAAAGAAAGAGCAATCCGAGATTGCAGACCCTTGCCAGGAGGTGTTTTTGTGGTTTTTAAGGCTTTTGTGTTACAATAAATGTATTGAGCCTGAACCGGCCGTCATTATTATTTTTCTTCTCCACCAATTCATCCACAGACGCCGCTCAAGAAATTTCATCTTGATCGGATGAAGGTTTGTACTTGTAGAATTATGGCGTCATAATGGACGCACCTATGACATCACATTTAAAAAATAAAAAAATAAAAAAAACACCTTTAGAGGCCATTTTTCCCCGCAAAGCGGGGGTTGGCCTTTTTCAGGCACCGTGGTTGTTGTTGTTTTTTTGTTGGTCCCCTTTTTGAAGCAATGTTTTACGGCCGGATGCCCTTCCTGCCGCCAACCCTGTTTGTCGCCTTTTTAAGACAAACAGTGAATTACCAGTGAACTGGTACTCAATTAGCCGACCTCGGAAGGATGACAGGCTGAGTCAACCCCCCTGGCGTTAATTCAGCGATCGACCGGGATTCGAACCCAGGATCCTCGGATCCTAAGCTGGCACCCTAGCCGCTACACCAAAACCAGGCTCCGGCCGTCACATTAACATATGTTATTCCCCATGGAGAGTTCTTCACAATGAGCAAAGTCTCAATTTTTTTTTTACTAGCAATGGTACCCGCCCAAGGGCGGGGCTTCAATTTGGAGGCGCAAATGATAATTTAAACGATTTATATAAACATCCGTTAAATCGTATCACACGCAAATCATCAAAATCTAAACAGTATTTGTAGAATTTCAATAAAAAACCACATCACTGTTCCTATCGGTAAATATTATTCCATCGTGTTTCAAATCGCGATATCAACTGTATGCTTTTCTTTCAACTGTACGATATCAACTGTATGGAAAAAAAATGGAATGAATTTGTACCTCTTCTTCAGCTTAGAACTTCAGGATAGACGACATTGCTGATAAAAGTTCCTTTTCTCTCTTTGAAGTTCTTGGCAAACATTTTTATATTGTCACTGCTGCCACGCGACGCCATGGCATTATTCATTACATTCATTCATTTAATGATCATTAAACATTATTCTTACACTCATTAAACGTTCATTAAACATTAAACGTTCATTAAACGATTAAAAAAATATATAACCACCTTTAGAGGCCATTTTTCGCGGGGGTTTCATAAACGATTATTATGAAAATAAAAACGAAAAACATGACGAAATTACGTTCACACCACCATCACATCAAACACTACAGTGAACACAAACATCGTCACAACATCGTCACAATGAAAACATCGTCACAAACGTTACATTACGTAATTCAAACCGAACACGTCGAATATTGGAGAGCCCATTGCCCAAACGATTTGTGTTCTCTGGTACGTTTATCAAGTAATCAGATTAGATGTACATACACGTTAATCTTACAGCCGCCATGTTGGTGCTCGCCGTCACTGTGATGCGAAGCGAACGTTATGCGGGAATCCAAACCTGACAATGCTGGAGACCAAAGCTGAAATTGGACAAACAATATACCCTATTTTACTCTAGGGGATCCCAGGATTACCCACCCAAAATATCGTTGCGATCGGTTCAGCCGTTTTTGCGGTACCTTCGAACGGACGGAGAGACAGACGGACGGACGGACATTTGATGAATTATAGTAAGATGCAGCACTTTCGGAGATATAGAGGTCCAATTTTTTCGGCTTTTCCAAGACGACGCCCGTACGACGTGACCTATGACGTCATAATTATCATTAAAAAATTATACAGGAGGTGCACCTATTGTGAAAATTCCCTGTCAATCAGTCCAACGGTTGCAGAGAAAATCATATATATTCTGTACAGACAAACAGACAAACAAATGAAAAATCGGTCAGAGACCGAGGACTTGCCGGAATGTACCTTTTTATCGGCCATTTTGGACAAATAAAACGGCGGAACCACGTGACCGATGACGTCATTATTATTTGTTTTCTAAACTAATTTATTCCTTGATGATGCTCAATAAATTTCATCTTGATCGGATGAAGTTTTGTACTTGTCGAATTATGACGTCATAATGGAGGCACCTATGACATCATTAACATATTTTATTCCCCATGAAGAGTTCTTTACAATGAGCCATGTCTCAATTTTTTCTATTCAGCACTTTCGGAGATAGAGGTGCAAAGTTTTTCGGTTTTTCCAAGATGGCGGACGAACCACGTGACCGATGGTCATCATTTTTTTTTTCTCAACCAGTTTATGCCAACATGGCACTCAAGAAATTGTATCTTGATTGGATGAAGTTTTGTACTTGTCGAATTATGACGTCATAATGGAGGCACCAATGACATCATCAACATATTTTATTCCCCATGGATAATTCTTTACAATGAGCCATGTCTCAATTTTTTCTATTCAGCACTTTCGGAGATATAGAGGTGCAAAGTTTTTCGGTTTTTCCAAGATGGCGGCCGAACCACGTGACCGATGACGTCATCATCATTTTTTTTTCTCCACCAGTTTATGCCGTCATGTCGCTCAAGAAATTGCATCTTGATTGGATGAAGTTTTGTACTTGTCGAATTATCGAATTATGTCATAATGGAGGACTTGGGTCGAGAGAGTTAAAAATTGGGCACAGTCTATTCCAGGGCAAGTCAAATATGTGCGTAAAGTTTGGCGATTCTA
Organism: Myxine glutinosa; assembly: GCF_964187855.1. Classification (NCBI taxonomy): domain Eukaryota; kingdom Metazoa; phylum Chordata; class Myxini; order Myxiniformes; family Myxinidae; genus Myxine; species Myxine glutinosa. The sequence goes on from NC_136266.1 coordinate 109,969,386, forward strand.
TGTGCAACGGTGTAGACGTAGTACTGCGCACAAACAGACAGACAAACAGACAAACAGACAGACAGACAAACCAACCAATCAACATAATTGCCGGAATGTTTTCCGGGAAGTAACAAACAGATAGATGGAAAATCGGTCAGAGACCGAGGACTTGCCAGAATGTACTTTTTTTATCGGCCATTTTGGATCAAGTTTTTCGGTTTTTCAAAGATGGCGGCCGAACTCCGTGACCGATGACGTCATCATTATTTGTTTGCTAAACGAATTTATTCCTAGATTATGCTAAAGAAATTTCATCTTAATCGGATGAAGTTTTGTACTTGTCGAATTATGACGTCATAATGGAGGCACCTATGACATCATCATTAACATATTTTATTCCCCATGGAGAGTTCTTTACAATGAGCCATGTCTCAATTTTTTTCTATTCAGCAGTTTCAGAGATACAGAGGTGCAATTTTTTTCGGTTTTTCCAAGATGGCGGCCGAACCACGTGACCGATGACGTCATCATTATTATTTTTTCTCCACCAGTTTATGCCGACATGGCGCTCAAGCAATTATTGCATCTTGATTGGATGAAGTTTTGTACTTGTCGAATTATGACGTCATAATGGAGGCCTTGGGCCTAGAGAGTTAAAAATTGGGCACAGTCTATTCCAGGGCAAGGCAAATATGTGTGTAAAGTATGGCGATGCTATGTGCAACTATGTAGACATAGTACTGCGCACAAACCGACAGACGGACAGACAAACCAAACAACTTCCGGCAAGTAACAAACGGACTCAAATGCAATACCTTCTCCTCTGGCGAGGGTAAAAAGGGTTTATATTATCCTCGTGGATTGTCTTTGCATTGTGCAAACAAATAAATGAATAAATAAATGAATAATTGAACAAGAACGGCACTCGGTAGAGAGCATACCTCTGCCAGGCTGAACAGTTTATGTTTTGCATCCCACTGACAGGCCGGATTTAGATTCGAGCCTGAACCAAAATCTAATCGGCTTGTTGTTGTCACCTAACCAACTCATCCATCTAGTTTTGCCATAAATCCGCCCACAACTTTTTAAAATATCATGCTATATATCGTTTTTCGCCCGAACTTTCAATGGTGAAGAATCACTTTAAAATTCTAGTATCTGGATCTTCACAAAAATCGAATGAAATCTTCCTTGTCACACACCCAATCTCTCCACCAAATTCAGTCCGAATCCACCCACAACTTTTAAGATATCCTGTTCACGAACAGACAAATTAAAAATCATTCATAGAGCGACACTTGGCAAAAGAGAACAAAGTAGAATGGTACTCAGTAGAGCATCCTTTTAAACTCAAAAATAATTGGTGGTTGAATTAATTGACCTGATATGCAAATCGTCTTCAAATTTTATTTAATCGGATGAAAATTGACAATTTTAGAAATTTGGCCTATGTTGACCTTTTGGCCTATGTTGATCTTTCGGCCTATGTTGATCTCAAATATAATTGGTGGTTGACTTCAGTAAGCTGACGTGAAAATCCTATTCAAATTTCAAGTCATTCAGATGAAAATTGAGGATTTTAGAAATTTGAGAAAAGTGGTTGACCTTTGGCCTGTGTTGACCTTTTCACCTTTTGACCTCAAATATAAATAGGATTCTGTTGGACCACCAACCCTACCGTTTGGTGAAGTTTTGTGAAGATCAGTTTAAAATTGTGACCTGGAGGCAAGTATAAGTGAGCGGACAGACAAACACACAAACCGAGTGCTGAACATGTCAATTTTTTTTTCTGCAAAGTAACAAAGAGACAGACAGGGGTGAAAATACAATCTCTGCCCACCTTCGTTGGCGGAAGTAATGAAGTGTGAGCTATTTATTTATGTGCAGTGGCCTACAAGCCCCACCTCTCTCCTGGCCATGCTAGTGATGCACCACCGCATTCTCAGCCCCGCCTCTCTCCCGACTAAGGTAGTGATGCACAACCACATTCTCAGCCCTGCCCCCATACCGGCTGAGGCAGTGACGAACCACCACATTTTCAGCACTGCCCCTCTCCCGACTGAGCTAGTGATGCACCACCACATTCTCAGCCCCGCCCCTCTCCCAGTTGAGCGTGTGAAGCACCACCACATTCTCAGCCCCGCCCCTCTCCGGGTTGAGCGTGTGAAGCACCACTACATTCTCAACCACACCCCTCTCCCGGCTGAGGAAGTGACGCCCCACTGCGTTCTCAGCTCCATTGCTGTGCCGATTCGGCCAAGGTGGAGAGCCCCCACAGGCCGACTTTCATTTACGGAGAGTTTATTACCTCCGCCACTAAAGGTGGATGGAGGTTATGTTTTCACCCCTGTCTGTCTGTCCGTTTGTCTGTCCGATTGTGAACAAAATATCTCAAAAAGTTGTGGACGGATTCGGACGAAATTTGGCAGAGAGGTAGCGTATGTGACAAGGAAGAATCGATTCAATTTTGGTGAAGATCCGGATTCAGATCCGGCTAGTAGAATTTTTAAAAGTGATTCTTCACCATTGGGAGACAGGGCCAAAAACTATACAAAGCAGGATATCCCAAAAAGTTATGGACGGATGATTTTGATTAAATGTGATTCTGTATTGTGATTTTCTGGTCGACTCTGAGATACAAAACGTAAACTGTTCACCTGGTGGAGGTATGCTCTCTACTGAGTGCGGTTCTAGTTTTTACCTTGTGCTCGCGAAGCGAAAACAGGGTGAGGCATTCGGTTGCGTACATGTGTCGTATGTGCGTGTCCGCATTTTTAAAACTCTTTTTCTCGGCAACCGTTGGTCTGATCGACACGAAAGTTTTACCATAGGAGGGCCTCCTCCTGTAGAAATTTTTTTATTCATAATTATGATGTCACAGGTCATGTGGTACGGATGCCATCTTGGAAAAACGGTACACCTCTATCTCCAAAACAGCTCAATGGAAAAAAATGGAAACAAGGCTCATTATCATATTAGATCTGGCAGCCGTTTTGGATCAAACAAAAAACCGTTCAAAAACAGAAGAGTTGGCTCGCACCAAATTGACTGCGCAGGGTAAGTATTCTATGAATACCATCTAGTTGTTTTTAAGGAATTGTGGCTTCGAGTTACATCAGGATAATTTAAACTTTCCAGCTAAACGAACCGATGAAGTACTAACCATTTGTATTAGTGCGTCAATGAGCGAGTCAGTGAATGAATGGTTCGCACGAGCTGTATGTGCAGTATTTGTTCGTTATTCGGTGAGTAGTTTTACATTCAAAGTATACCTGAGATTATGCAATAATATCACATGACAAGGTTCTTGAAACTTTCAAACGGCTAATTCGAGGTCGCTATGAACACCATGATCCACCCGATATTCAAACTCGATAAAGTCCCATTGGTTGAGTGGATTTTAAACTTCTCATATACAACCATGGGGAATGTTGTTTATGAGCCATAGCATCACAACTGCAGATTACAGCAAACACACCAGAGCGGATATTAACAGAGGTCGTGGTATGGTATCAAAAAAGCAATAATAAAAATCCTTATTTTATTAAACAGCTTTTGTAGATTCCAGGTGATTGACAATATCTAAAGTTCACGTATAAAGACATAATTCTGGCTCAAGTCTTTTGTGGAGTCGAGTGACCATGTTGGAGTGAAGGCAATTTGGGCAGGAATTTGCAATCTGTTCAGGGTGCCGGAGATAAGTCGCCTACTCCCCGCCTTCTCTGCCTGCGAAGCACCAATCAGATATTGTATAGCCAGATCGGGAATCGAACCCAAACTAACCAGCTTAAGGTCCGTGCGCTAACTCTTTCACCATCTAGAGTCTGACCAGCCAACTGGGTCCACGTGACTTGACTGACAATGCCACTCGGGATGAATCCAAGGGGCATAACCATGAGTCTTCACCTCTGAAGATCTGCCAATGCCCGCAATTCCATGTGCTGTGCTTGGAGACGGTTTATCACTCGTGTTGCCGTTTTTGTGTACCAGAGGGATGAAAGGCTCAGATGATTATCCATTTGCTTCCTCTATGTTTCTATTGTTGTGCGAATGGTTTCCGATGAGTGTTTCGATCATTTTTCTCATCCTCTTATGTGATGTTGATAGACCGGTGGATTGATCATCCATACAACACAACAACAACAACATGCATTTTAAGGCCATTTTCCCTGCTAGAGCGGGGGTTAGCCTTGCGGTCCCCATGACAATCTTCTCCATTTTGCCCTATTTTCTGCATCTCTCCTTGTTAACCCCCTTGCCTGCATTTCTTCTTCCACCATCTTTAGCCAAGTCTTTCTCGGTCTTCCCCGTCCTCTACTTCCTTCTACATTAATTTCCATCACTCTTCTCAACCAGTCACTTTCATCCTTCCTCAACACATGACCAAACCATCTCAACCTGTTCCTCTTCACAGCATCAATCACAGGCAATATTCCCATCATCTTTCGCAATTCATCATTTGTCTTCCTCTCTCTCAACGATACTCCAAACAACCATCGAACCATTCGCATTTCCACCCTTTCCAGCCTTCGTTGCTGCTCTACGTTCATTACCCATGTCTCGCTCCCATAAATCATAACACTTCTCACACATGCAGCATACACCTTTCCCTTCAGCTTCAGCGACACTCCCCTCCTCATCAGCACGCCACTCAGTTCCCGAAACTTCTTCCATGCACATCTCACTCCAGCAACCGTTGGCGAGTCTGATCCACCTTCTCCATTCAGCATGTCTCCGAGGTAGCAAAATGTTTTCACACCTTCCAGCTTCACGCCGTCTCCAAGATCCAACTCAACATTTCCTCCATCTGCAGCTCCCTCTGTGCACACCTTACATTTGAATGTAGCTGCCACACTGGTTAATGACCCTCTCAGACCACTACATTTTTGATGAACCCACTCAGCGCACATTGTACATTGAATGGAGTTCACTCCGACACCCTTCCTGCACACAGCACACGGCCACTTCCCAGTTCTTTCCACCTCACCACATGCTTTACCACTTGCCATCACCTTCGTCTTTCCGATATTCACCTTCAGACCTTTTGTCTCCATACATTCCTTCCACTTGTTCATCTTTTCCTTCAGTCCATCCATACTTTCCGCAATCAACACCAGATCATCTGCATACAACAACTCCCACGGTAAACCCTCCTTTACGTTCTGAGCCAGCACCTCCATCACAGCTACAAATAGTAGTGGACTTAGTACGGACCCCTGATGCACTCCCACCTTCACCTCAAACTCACCACTGTTCCCGTCCTTCGTCCTTACAGCAGTGCGCGCTCTTTTGTACATTGCCATTACTACTCTGATCAACCATTCCTCCACTCCTAACTTCCTCAATGCCCATGTCAATACTTTGCGTGGAACCCTATCGAATGCTTTCTCCAGATCAACAAACCCAAAAAACAACTTCTTCCTCTTCTCCATGTACTTCTCCTGCAACTGCCTCACAATGAAAAGCGCATCTGTCGTTCCTCTTCCTGGCATAAATCCAAACTGCATTTCGTCGATCTTCACTTTCTTCCTTATCCTCCTCTCCAACACCCTTTCCAATACCTTCATTCCATGCTCCAATAACTTTATCGCTCGATACGAGCCACAGTCCAGAGGGTCACCTTTCCCCTTGTATAGAGGGACGAGGGTACTCAGTTCCCAATCCACTGGAATGCGGCCTTCTTTCACCACCAGATTACAGATCTCTGTCATTCTCTTCACACCCCAACTTCCTGCTGCCTTCAACATATGTCCCACAACTCCCGTTGGCCCTCCGGCTTTTCCACTCTTCATTACCTTTATCGCTTCCTCAACTTCCTTCTCAGTTATCTTCTCTGCCGGTCCTAAAACTGGGTTACTCTCTATGTTGCCATCCCATTCATTCTCTGTATTCAACAGCATTTCCATATATCTTTTCCATCTTCCTTTAATTCCATCTGGGTCGACAACAATTTGTCCCACTTCATCCTTCAAGCAACTCACCCCCATCACATCACACCTCTCTTTCGCGATGTGCTTTGCAATCCTGAATCCTGCTTTCTGACCCTCTTCCGAATCCAAGCGTTCTCCGAACATTTTCCTACATGCCTCCTGCGCCTTTGCTACCTCTTTCTTTGCAGCCTTCCTGGCTGCCTTATAACTTTCATGCTCTGCTGTTTCTGCTCCCGTACCCTTCGCCTTCTGCCACTCCTTGAACTTCTTCCTCTTCTCGTCAATCCTCTTTCCAACTTCATCATCCCACCACCATGTTTCCGAGTGCCTCGGTGGTCCTTTTGTCCATCCACATACCTCACCAACGGCTCCCAACAGACTAGCTTTCATTTACATCCAACCACTTTCAAGCTCAACCACATCATCCTCTACCCTACTCAGCCTCTCTTTTAATGCCTCCTTTACTGTCACCTCTTTCAACCTCCACACCTTCATTCTCGGTTGGTACTTCACCGCCGAGCTCTCCTCACACCTTTCACCCTTATGTCGCAGACAACCAAGTGGTGCTGTGAAACAGCCTCCTCACCAGGGATCACCGTTGTGTCCCGGAGGTGCCCCCTATCTCACCTGCGCACCATCAGGTAGTCAAAAGTTGTCGTCGACCCACCTGACGTGTATGTAACAAGCTTATTATCCTCTTTCTGGAACTGAGTATTACAAATCAATAATTCAGCTCCATCAGCAAACTCCAAAATCCTTTCACCTTCTCCATTTCTCACACCATATCCGTAACCCCCATGAACTCCCTCAAAACCATCCATACTCCTTCCCACATGTCCATTCAGGTCTCCTCCCACCACAACAACTTCCTCATCTTTCACGTTTTCCATCAGCTTCTCTATCGCACACCAGAACTTGTCCTTCTCTTCATCGCTTCGACCAACCTGCGGAGCATATCCCGAGATGGCGTTCACCAAGAGCTTTCCAATCATCATTTTCACCATCATCAACCTATCACTCACTCTAGTCACACTCACCACACTGTCTACAAACTCCTCAGAAAACAGGACACCAACACCATTCACGCCCTCCAGGCACCCTTGCCACACAAACTTGTATTTCTGTCCCTGCCTACCCTTCACCATTCTCACACCACTTCCCTTCCATCGCGTCTCCTGCACACAACATATGTCCACTCTTCTTCTGACCAATACTTCCACCACTTGTCCTGATCTCCCTGTCATTGTCCCTACATTCCATGTCCCAAACCTCAGAAACCGATCTCCACTTCGGGCTGCACCCTGCCCATATGTACTTGTGATTGTCATGGTTCTCTTTTTGAGGCAATGTTTTTATGGCCGGATGCCCTTCCTGACGCCAACCCTCTTTGTCGTCTCTTACGGCACGCAGGGATACGGTGTACCTATTCTGACCAGGGTACACACTGGGAAACGTTTAAAACATGGAAATTCTGGGGGGGGGGGGGGGGGGGGGCGGCGTCAGCATCACGGCTGCGGTTTAAATATATTCCAACAATATCCAAACAGAACCATGATAACCATGAAAAACAATCTGGGAAAAGTCTCCAAGCGAGAACATGGATTTGAGAAAGAAGGAGCAGAGGCGGAAAAAAAACGAGATACAGGGGGCGGGGCACAAGTCGAGACGAGGAGGAGAGCGAACAAGCACGTGTCCGGGAGGAGAGAAAGAATCAATATAGAATTCTTTGTCTATCCGTTTGTCCTGTTTTTTAAAAAACGCCGGACAAAGGGTAAGATGCCCGCGAGAGGCAGGGGGGAGAAAAGAAAATCAAAGAAACAAGCAAATACTATGAAGGAAAGAACTTACACTCACAAAACACCGACGGGTGGAAGGGAGCCCGGAAAGACCAGGCCGCGCACGACGCGCGAATAAAAAACGACCAATCACACACAAATCCGCAACAACCACAAAACCAAAACTAAACAGAAACACACAACAACACACACACACAACAAAACAACCAGCGGAAACCCGACACAGACACGAATGGGAAAACACTCAAACTTCGATGCCGTGGAGAGATCGAAGCAAGCCTCGTCGCCCGAGGGACCCGAAGTCCTCAAAATCATCCATGTGTTCCACAAATACTTTGGGGTTATTGACTTGTTCTTGTATTCTTTTTACATCTGATTTGAAACACTTTGGGTTTATCCTTTGCACCAACATCAACCAACCTGGGAGGGTTCTTGATGGACCAATGATGTAAAAATGTTGTTTTCTGCTTCAGTAACTTGAAATAAATGTAAATTATTTTTTGATTTTTGAATTGATCGCACAAAACACTCTATTATGAAGTTCATAAACATTCGCTTAAATTATATTATTCCATTTCTCAAACTTTGGAGTATTTTTTAAGTGAAGTAACTGTCATATTCGGTCCTTTCTCATGTGGCTTGTATTTGCTAACTCTTCCAGAATAATTATCTGCAAGATACAAATGCACCTTCACAGTCCATATAAAGCATCACCATTGGTGGTGGAGGCGCACACTGTTGACAAGGTGTTGGAATATTCACAACAGGTTGTGAACATTTCCGTAGCTCGGAAGCCAACCCTGGACACAGCACCGTTCAGTCACAAGGTGTGGAAATTTCTGCCGAGCAGTCATGGGAATTGAACCCACAATTCCAGAAGGCTTTACCAACTCCACCACCAAACCGCTCCGCTAATATTATGTGTGCCTCCCTGTTGCTTCGCCGATCGTTTAGACAAAAGACAACATGTACTTCACAAATATATTGCATGTCTATCTGTGTGTCAATGTAGATGAAAAATGAAGTGAAACGTGCGGGAGCACCAGGGGGAGTCATACATTATTATCCTTATTATTATTGCCAATTATTAGTACTATTACTTATGTTAGATCAGATCATTGAAAAGATGAGATCGTGCCTCACCATCCATGAGGGTGTCAAGGGGAGGGAGGACAGGGGGGAGGGCAGGACGGAGGGCAATAGTGCAAGTCAGAGCCGTAAATAGCGAGAGTTCGGTCAACCAGGTTTCAACTGGTCTGCCCTATGATTGGTTAAGCGCTGTCATGTGATTCACAGGCGCCATGTTGTTACCCAACCTCCGTAACTAGCAGAACGCGCATCGCATTGCATGCATTCGCTTAGTGGAAGTTGGGATGGATGAGGGGAAGGAGGGATGGTTGAGGGGAAGGAGGGATGGATGAGTGGAAGTTTGGATGGATGAGTGGAAGTGGGGATGGTTGAGTGGAAGGAGGGCTGGATGAGTGGAAGTGGGGATGGATGAGTGGAAGTGGGGATGGATGAGGGGAAGAAGGGATGGATGAGGGGAAGAAGGGATGGATGAGTGGAAGTTGGGATGGATGAGTGGAAGTTGGGATGGATGAGTAGAAGTTGGGATGGATGAGTGGAAGTTGTGATGGATGAGTGGAAGTGGGGATGGATGAGTGGAAGTGGGGATGGTTGAGTGGAAGGAGGCATGGATGAGTGGAAGTGGGGATGGATGAGGGGAAGGAGGGATGGATGAGTGGAAGTTGGGATGGATGAGCAGAAGGATGGATGAGTGGAAGGATGGATGAGTGGAAGGATGGATGAGTGGAAGGAAGGAGGGGTGGATGATGAGTGGAAGGAAGGATGGATGAGTGGAAGGAAGGATGGATGAGTGATGGATCTTCCACTCATCCATCCTTCCTTCCACTCATCCATCTCTCATTCCACTCATCCATCCCTCCTTCCACTCATCCATCCCTCCTTCCACTCATCCATCCCTCCCTCCTTCCACTCATCCATCCCTCCTTCCACTCATCCATCTTTCCTTCCACTCATCCATCCCTCCTTCCACTCATCCCTCCTGACCTTTAAAAGAAACAAAAACCACATTTGACATTTCAAAACAAATAAATTGATCCTTGAAAGTGATGTAAACTGATATCGAACTCAATTCATGGACAGTACTGTGTTAAACTTCTGTACGTTTTCCAGAAGTATCTCTATTTTTCACATTAGCCAAATTTTTTTTTAACAAAAACAAAAGTTACATTACGACTGGGATTACGGACAGTAAAATGACAGTTCAGTACTTCGTGTAACCCCCACGAGCATTCAGGAGAGCACGTACACGTCGAGGCATGCTGTTCACGAGATTTGCCAAGGTTTGGACAGGAATCGCTTGCCATGCAGTGACAATAGCCTGCTGCAATTCACGCACAGAGGTCGGCTGCTGGTTCAAGTGTTCGATTTGACGCGTTAATTCTGCCCACAAGTTCTCTATCGGATTCATATCCAGGGACATGGCAGGCCACTCCATATGCTCTACACCACGGTCAGCAAGAAAGTGTTGGATCATGCGAGCACGATGAGGCCGTGCATTGTCATCTTGGAAGACAAAGTTTCCTCGAAAGGCTGCACGAGCAAATGGAAGCAATGTTTCTTCCAGAATGGCCCTGTACTTGAACTGGTTCAGGTTTCCATTCAGAACAACCAGGTCAGTTTTGCCCCCTGCATGAAAAGCAGCCCAAACAGTCACCCCACCACCTCCAGCTTGGACTCTTGGCACTATACAATCTTTGTTGTAGGCTTCATGCACTTGTCTGCGCACTCGGACGCGGCCATCTTGACGATAGACCAGAAATCTAGACTCGTCACTGAAGATCACGTGATTCCAGTGTCCTGGCTGCCATTGACGGTGCTCTCTGGCCCACTGCAATCGGCGCTGGCGGTGTTGTCTGGTCAGGCGTGGCTTTCTCAGGGGACGCCTGGCACGATAGCCTGCTTGAACTAGTCGTTGGTTGACTAGCCTTCTGGATACAGGCACATTTGTCAGTTGCTGCCACTCAGCCCTAAGCCGATTAGCTGACTTGGTACGGCCATTGCGGACTAACCGGTGCAGCTGGCGATCATCCCTCCTTGTGGTTCTGCGGGGACGTCCTGGCCTCGGTATTGGAGTAGGGACACCCCTCTGAACATTTCGTTTCAGGATCTTTGACACCTCACCTTGAGTGATGCCATACTGCCGAGTAATACCACACTGTTTCACGCCAGAATTTCGTAAAGCCACCACTCCATGACAAACAGCATTGTCAAGTTGACGGACCATCTCCAGAGGAAGCGGCAATAACTTTTGTAGATGTGCAGCAGTTGTTTTCCACTAATACAGAACGCAACAACCCTTATATACCCGATTGTGAAGCCAATCGTCAAATGTACCTGTCCTTACATTTTGTCACGCCACCTGTGATATAATCCTGTTTTTTTTTTTTGGTTTTTTTTTGTATACTGAATCGAGGCTCGTGAAAGAGCTGACATTTACTTCACAAACAAATCAACCAGACAAACAAAATATATAAAAAGAGGGAGCGGAAGACAAGAGAATGGGAAGCACACAAACACTTGAGAGCACACAACATTTAAGAGCAGGGAGATGTGTGGGAGGGAGAGGGCTTGGGGGGAGGAGGCGTGGGAAGGGGGGGGGGGGGGGAAACCACTTTCTATTGACTTCTTGCTGCGAAAGACAATCAGTGACATGGTTCTTTCAACAAAGACATCACCGAAGCGTAAAATAAACTCACCCGATTGATATACTGAGTTCAGAAAGTAAACCGAAGTCAAGAAAAAAAAGATTCCATATTAAATGCCAAGTCTGTATAAAAACATCTATAATGGGGGGAGGGGAGGGGAGGGGGGATGGGGGGAGGGGAGGGGGGATGGGGGGAGGGTATGGGGGATGGGAGGGGGGATGGGGGAGGGGAGGGGGGATGGGGGGAGGGGAGGGGGGAGGGGAGGGGGGATGGGAGGGGGGGAGGATGGAGGGGAGGGGGGAGGGTGGAGGGGAACGGGGGGGGGAGGGGAGGGGAACGGGGGGGAGGGGAGGGGAATGGGGGGAGGGGAGGGGAACAGGGGGGAGGGGAGGAGGAGTGGGATGGTGGGGGGAGGGAGAGGGGGAGGGATGGGAGGGGGAGAGGAGTGAGAGGAGTGGGAGGGTGGGGGGAGGGAGAGGGGGAGAGGGGGAGGGGGGAAGGGAGGGGAGGGGGGAGGGGAGGAGAGGGGGGAGGGGGGAGGGGGGAGGGGTGGGAGGGGAGGGGGGAGGGGTGGGGGAGGTGGGAGGGGGGAGGGGGGAGGGGGGAGGGGAAGGGGTAGGACAGAAAGGAAGGGGTAGGGGAGAAAGGGAGGAGCATGGGGGAGGGGGAGGGGAGGGGGAGGGGGAGAGGGATGGGGAAGGGGTAGGGCAGAAAGGAAGGGGTAGGGGGGAAAGGGAGGGGCATGGGGGAAAGGGAGGGGGAGGGGAGGGGAAAGGGGAGGGGGGAAGGGGAGAGGGTAGGGTGGAGGGGGAAGGGGAGGAGGGAAGGGGAGGGGAGGGATATAGATGGTTACTGGCAATTGATCACATCCAGAAATGATGTAATCCACACAATTTATGTACTTTACATAACGTTAATAGGAATACATGGCCGTGTAGATGGGAAATACAGTTTGTTTGAAATAAATCACAAATATCAGATGAAAGTGAAAAAAAACCTATGTGGTGTGAATGGCAATGTTCCTCGCTGAAATGTGAAAAAACTGAATTACGTGCGAACGCATAACTGTGAGATTATGGCGGCAAAGTTGGAACATCACGTGATCCTAGCAGAAGTACCCGGCATTTCCGGGTGGGGGAGGGAGGGGAGACCCGTACATTCGCCCTCTCGACTCAAGCTCGTATTCGATTCGTATTCGAAATCGAAAGGGGAAGGGGAAATCCTTCGTATTCGAATTCGTAAACACGAAATATGAATTAAAATTTAATTCATATCGCACAAAATCGACACAAAACACGGTCGCATAAAGGTGAAAAACGCAATGGCTTTTCGTCCTGAATCACGTGCAAACGTGTGACGGGATGGAACATCACGTGATCGCTCTGGGCGAATCAGCGAGCTGCTCGCACTGGCCGAGATTAGCGGGTACTTCGCTGAAATGCGCTGAGGTAAATATGAATAAAAAATATGGATCTCGTCAAATATGGTCTCAGCCATGTTCGTCCCAGGCTCAATGGCCATGTCTATGCCAAATATCAAGCGCGTGAGCCTCTCCGTTTCGGAGTCTATCGGTAACGACTCACTCACTCACACACACACACACACACACACACACACACACACACACACACACACACACACACACACACACACACACACACACACACACACACACACACACACACACACACAGTGAAACCTTGACTTACGAGTTTAATTCGTTCTGTGACTGAGCTCGTAACTCAATTTGCTCGTTTCTCAAATTAAATTTCCCCATTAAAATGCATTGAAATGCTATTAATCCGTTCCAGCCCGCCAAAAACCACACCAATTTTTTTTTAAATATACAGTATATATAAAAATATCTCGCGCTTTATATTTCACCTGTATGCAGCATACAAGTTGGCAGGATGGCCTGGACTGGAGGTACGCACACTTGACTCTAAACTGTCCAGCCTGGGTTTGAATCCCGACCCAGCTATAACCTGTCATGTCGGTGTTTCACAGGCAGGGTGATTCATCAATGTGTGTACCGCTAAACTGGGCGCCCCGTTTGCGTCCCATTAGTTGTTGGATGTTAAGGATCTCACCGTGTCTTCCACAAAGAGAAGGCGAGCTATCGCCGGCACTCTGAACAAGTTGTGGCCTGGCATGCTCTTCTCCTCTGCCGTTATATACGTCCTCCTCGGCATCTTTTTCCAGAAGAGCCCTGTCTCGTCACAGTTGAAGATTTGCTGGGGGATGTATCCTTCGGCTTCTATCAGTTCGGCAAAAGTTATAATAAAATCTTCAGCTGCCTTCACATCCGAGCTTGCTGCCTCACCATGCCTGACGACGGAGTGAATGCCGGTCCTCTTCTTAAAATTATCAAACCATCCCCGACTGGCTTTGAATGACTCTTCCGATGCCTCGTCCGTTGATGTTCCCGCCGTCTGCTGCACCAAATCCCCGTAAATGTCTCGTGCCTTCTCACAGATGATGCTCTCGGTCACGGTATCTCCTGCGAGCTGCTTCTCCATCAACCACACAAACAACAACTTCTCCATCTCTTCATGCACAGAGGTCTGGAGCTTTGAAATAATCTTTACGCCCTTGGCTGGCGTTATAGCCTTTATCGACTCCTTCTGCTTCAAAATCGTACATATCGTAGAAGTACTACGATCGTACTGCCTCGCCAAGTCGACAACACGCACACCTTGCTCATGTTTTTCGACGATTACGTGTTTTATATCCAAGCTCGCTCGCTCGTAACTCAGATCTCGGCTCGCATCACAAAGCAAAAAATCGACCGAGCGACGGCTCGTATCTCGGAAAACTCGTAAGTTGGTGCACTCGTAAGTCAAGGTTTCACTGTATATATATATATATACACACAGTCATGTGAAAAAGTAAGTACACCCCATGTAAAGTTTTGACTTTTTCAACATATTTCAACATACAGCTATTTGATCTTCATTTCAACAATATTGATAGATAAAGGTGATATAATATAACAAATATCATGAAACATTTACATTTTGTAGTCCATTGTATAATTTAAATAAACGTCAATCCAAATTTCGCATGTGGAAAAAGTAAGTACACCCCTACATTTATCACGACTTCAAATACCTAAAATTAGAATCAGGTGCACCAGCTCAGGTGCAAATGATTAGAACATTGTTAGAGAGGATCTTGGAGGAACCAGTCTTATTTAAACCTCAACATTTAGTTTGGTTTGCTCTTTGTTGTTGAAGTGTGCGGCGTCACCATGCGTCAATCAAAAGAGCTCTCGAGGCCTTCCAAAAGAATGTTATAGATGCCTACGAGTCTGGGAAGGGATTTAAAAAGATCTCGAAACAATTTGAAATCAATCATTCGACTGTCCAGAAGATCATCTACAAGTGGAGAAGATTCCGAAAAACTGCCAACTTGTTCAGGCCAGGCCGCCCCAGCAAGTTCAGCCCGAGAGCAGACCGCAAGATGCTGAAAGAAGTCTCTAAGAACCCCCAGAATGTCATCACGGGACCTACAGGTAGCTCTTGCCACTGTTGATGTCAAAGTGCACGAGTCTACCATTAGAAAGAGGCTGCACAAATTTGATCTACATGGGAGGTGTGCCAGGGGGAAACCTTTGCTGTCCAGAAAGATCATCAGGGCAAGACGAAAGTTTGCTAATGAACACCTAGACAAAGACCAGCACTTCTGGAACAATGTGATCTGGACAGATGAGTCAAAGGTAGAGCTATTTGGCCACAGTACCAGAAGACATGTATGGCGAAAACCAAAGACAGCATTTGACCACAAGAACCTGATACCAACTGTAAAGCATCGTAGTAGAAATATTATTGTTTGGGGCAGCTTTGCTGCGTCAGGGCCTGGGCAGCTCACCATCATAGAATCCACTATGAATTCTTCATTGTACCAGAGGGTGCTTGAGGATAATGTGAGGCCATCTGTCGGAAAGTTGAAGCCCAACCGAAGGTGGACCTTGCAACATGACAATGACCCTAAACATACCAGTAAATCCACCAAGGAATGGCCGAAAAGAAAGAAATGGAGGGTTCTGGAATGGCCAAGTCAAAGCCAGGATCTAAATCCCATCGAGATGTTGTGGGGGGATTTGAAACGAGCTGTGCATGCAAGAAACCCCTCAAACATCGCACAGCTGAAAGAATTCTGCATGGAGGAGTGGGCAAAAATTTCTCCCAGTCGATGTCAGAGACTGGTAGACAGTTATAAGAAATGCCTACTTGAGGTTGTTTCTGCCAAAGGGGGCAATATCACCTATTAGAGCCAAGGGTGTACTTACTTTTTCCACATGCGAAATTTGCATTTATGTTTATTTAAATTATACAATGGACTACAAAATGTAAATGTTTCATGATATTTGCTGTATTATATCACCTTTATCTATCAATATTGTTGAAATGAAGATCAAATAGCTGTATGTTGAAATATGTTGAAAAAGTCAAAACTTTACATGGGGTGTACTTACTTTTTCAGGTGACAGTATATATGAAAAACGAAGACCCAATCACATCTCTCACCTGGGACTGGAGGGAATAACCAATTAGCCAAAAGGCAATAACCAAAAATGGAGGGAACTTGGGAAAACCACATTTCCAAGCTGGCCTCCAAAGCCAGTCGCCGGCTGGGCATCCTCCGTCGTGCGAAGTCCTTCCTTGGCACACCTGAGCTTCTCACCACATACAAGGCTTTCATCCACAGCTCAATGGAATACTGTTCCCCCCTCTGGGCTGGTGCTCCTGCCTCACACCTCGCTCGGCTTCACGCTGTTGAAACCAAAGCTTTCAGAATCATTGGAATCTCCTGCGATGAAGTTAACTCCGAGGGCCTTTCACTCACTCACCGCAGGCAGGTTTGGTGGTCTTTCTGTCTTCTACCGACTCCTCTCCGGCCTTGCTCCCCCAGCTCTCTCTGTGCTCTGTCCCCCCCAATATTCCTTCAGGTCGCACAAGATCTGCCTGCAACCCTCTTATGGTTAAACTGCCAAAATCTAGGCTCTCTGCTCACCTTCACTCTTTCATTCCCCTTTTCTCCTGCCTCTGGAACAAACTCCCCCACTCCCTTAAATCCCACTCCTCCCTCCAGGTCTTTAAAACAGCTTTTCACCACCATCTCTTATCTTCCCCCATCCAAAACCTTGATCTTTTCTACTCCCCGCTAATTCACCCCAGATACTTTTTTTTTCTTTTTTTTTTAAATTCCAACTTCTTTCCTGGAAGTCCTTGCAGTGTTCATATGTTTTATACCTCTCCCACCTCCCCCTCCCACATTTCTCCCAATGTCCCTGCTCTCAAATGTTGTGTTTGTGTCCTTCCCCCTCTCTCCCCATCTTGTCTACCGCTCCCCTTATTTTTTGTGTTTTATGTGTCGGTTTTTGACTTTTGTGTGATTAATGTTAGCTCTTTCACGAGCCTCGATCTTGTATACAAAAACAACAACAACAAAAAACTGGAGTCACACAACAAAAAATGGTTATTCTCTCCAGTCACAGGTGAGAGCTGTGATTGGGTCTTCGTTTTTGATCGACAGCAACACACCACTATCAACTCGTCGTGAGTGGGTCTTTGGTTTTCATTTATATGTTGACTGCTTATGTGTTGACTCATTTATATGTTGACCCTCCACTCCTCAAAAAATCAACTTCTTTTTCAAACTTAAAAAAAAAACATTCCTGAGATTCATCAGCATTCACTGATGAACCTCTGAAAGTTTGAGGAAGATCCATTTGGCCATCTCTGAGAAAAATAGCAACAGAGAGGCACACAGATAGACAACCATCTCTGTTATAGTATCGATTTTTGTGTCCAGCTTCTTAATTAATAGGTCGCGTAGTATGTGGTGGTCAGATTGGTATGCCGTATGCCTCCCATGTGTTTGGGGATGTGGCTTTCTAGCAGTGAGGAGAAACATTTTGTTCATGGTCGTACAAAATGTTTTCACTCATTTTCACTTATTGGACAAAGCACCTGGATTTTGACCAAACTACGTGAACCTAGAGTCTGCCAATTGCATGTGTCATCACTTCTTATCCAGAGAGGCACCGCTGTGGGAGACATTAACCTTTTTGTTTAAAAGATAACTTAAAATCATACTTAAATTGGGTGAGACAACTTTCTTAATGTTTGGTCAAAGTCGGTCGTGAATGGAATTATGCATTTTCAAGAAAACAAGCTTGTTGCGTTCTAAGGTTCTCTGGCTCAGGTTAGCAGGTAATTGTAATTTCAACTTTGCTGTCTAAGCACGAACTGGTGGGTTGCTATGACAACAATGAACATAATTATACTACAAAGGTAGGTTTGAGCTCCAAATGTGTCATGCGAATCAGGTCAACCTTTCGTGACAAATCTTACCCCAGCCAAGACAGAAGAAGAGCCATTTTCGCAGCTTGTTGCTCGAGTACGTCATGACAACAACTGTGTGCAGGTAGCATCCCTCAGCGAACATCCAGAAAAAGTTTGTGAGGAGGAAGTAATTGTAGAAGGTGACAATCATCCGGCACCATGGCTGCAAAGAAACACCACTATTAGACCATAAACATTGAAATGCAGCTGAGCATGTCGAGGCAAATATCGAAAGGCAAGATACGATATTTATACTCATGTGTTGATTCATTGATTTATTCTCCATTGCATGGTCATCATGGACACCTACGTCAAAGGCTCAAGCCTTCCCGCCCCCATCTCCCCCCGCCTTCCCATGCCTCCTCCCTCCCAAGTCCTCTCCCTCCCACAGATCTTCCGATGTCCTAGTGCTCTGCTGTTGTACTTGTGTGCTTCCCTCTCTCTCCCCATCTTGTCTCCCGCTCCCTTTATGGTATGTTTTGTGTGTCCGTTTTTTTTTTGTGATTGATGTTAGCTCTTACACGAGCCTCGATCTTGTATACAGAAAAAAAAAGAAAAAAAGAAGGCGGTAACAAAATGAACTAGAACGAGAACTTCGGTAGAGAATACCTTCGCAAGGCTGATTAGTTTAAGTTTTTTATTCCACTCATATGTCATATCTGGGTGAAGACCTGAACCTAAATCTAATCAGCTTGTTCTTGTCACTTACCCAACTCATCGACCTTGTTTTTGTCATAAGTCGTCCACAACTTTTTGCGATATCGTGCTATATATCATTTTTGGCCCCATCTCTCAATGGTGAAGAATCACATTGAATAATCACATTAAAGAATCAGAGATCGCAGACCCTTGCCAGGACGTGTCTTCGTAGTTTTTGAGGCTTTTGTGTTAAAACAAATATGGCGGCCGAACCACGTGACCGATGACATCATTATTTGTTTTCCTCCACCAATTTATCCATAGATGACGCTCAAGAAATTTCATCTTGATTGGTTGGAATTTTGTACTTGTTGAATTATGACGTCATAATGGAGGAACCTATGACATCAGCATTAACAAATATTATTCCCCATGGAGAGTTCTTTCCAATGAGCCATGTCTCATTTTTATGCCTCCACCGACAAAGTCGCCGGAGACATTATGATTTCGGATTGTCCGTCCGATGGGCTAAACTTCGTTTTTCTCAGCAACCATATTATGTCAGATTGAGACGAAACTTTCAGGGTAGGAGTGACACCCATGCAGAATGTTTTTCTGATAATTGTGACATCATAGGTCACGTGGTATGGCAGCCATATTGGATTACAAGCAAATAATTCAAAATATATCTCTCAGAAACCGCTGAATGGAAAAATTTGAAACTTGACACATTGTCAAGTACCCCAAATGGGGAACAAATGCATAATAATGATGACATCCTAGGTGAAGTGGTATATCAGCCAAAAATGTTTTAATCGAATTCCTTATCCTAAAAATCTGAAATTGCATGCACATGATCCATTTCTATTGAAATATTAAATTTATGACATCATAGGTCACATAGTTTGGCAGCCATATTGGATTGAAGGAAAATATTAAATAATTATATCTCTGAAACCACTCACCCTATCTATGCAAAATTTCACAAATATCATCTAACAGCACTGTTGCATATAGTTTGAAAAATGATGATGTCATAGGTCACGTGGTTTGGCAACCATCTTGGAAAGAAAAACGAATCTGATATGATCAACACGAAACTTCACAAACGTGATCCCCTACCCATACATATGCAGAGTGATGGCATCTACCCGTTGTGGGACTATGCGGAGGCATATTGGCGACAAAGTTGCATTGTTCTAGTTTTCTTGTTGATCCACAATTACTCCAGTGCACTTTAAGAACTGGAGTAATAATCCAGTGAGACATCTATTTGAAATTTCATTTAAACTTTTGAAAGGGAGAGACAATTAAACACTTTTCACAGATTTTCTCCTGCAAATATATCGTCAACATCAAAAGTTCAAAACTTCCAGAGAACATTTAACACTTTGAGTACGGATGACGTCCAGTGCCGTAACCCGTGAAAAAGTTTTGTGTACGGATGACGTTACTACACGTCATCGACTATACCTATAAATAGATCGTCAGTACGTGGTTGCATTCCCGTACCAAAATGCCAAATTGATCCCATACCCGGGGTATTTTTATCAAAAAAAAAATCCTGTACTCAAAGGGTTAATGATCAACACTGGAAACAAACACAATGTTACACGAATTAATGTTATGCTTGAGCAAATAAAACATATGCGGTTCTCAGATGCTATCTTTGGTTTGGGGGCGGTCTGTGATTGAAGAGCATGTGAAAATTGAAGGGGATGTGGAACTTTCATGTGGTATGGTCATTGCCTCCTAAAGTTGATTTATCTAAAAATTAAAAAACAGGTTTTGTTTCTCTGATCAAGAATTCTGACTTTCTGTCCAACATAGAAAGGTGGAGCATTTGGAACAGCGTGTTCATCGTGGGCATGCTTGATGTTGTCTGCCTTTTCCGTTAGTTGTATTGAACGTTTCTGCAGTGTATCATCATATGAGTTGTTGCTAGGTAGGGTGGTGTAGACTGGTCTACCGAAATTAATTTTGGCTGGTGCAGGTAGGTTTGTGTCTGAGTGTAGCTCACAAATTGAACATGTTGACCTGACTGGCGGCATTTCTCCACAATGACTTGACTGTCCAGACCATTTGTTCCACTTACCATTGGAGTGAAGAAGTTGGGGTTGGGGAAGTCGGGTGCTTGATGGACCATTTGGCACACATGCCGTGATGTGGTTTCCCAGTGAATACATGACTTTTGGAATGACGTATGGATGCCAAAAGAGGCCTTTCGAGCATGCGCCGTGTGTGTGCTTACACCGACTTGTTTCTGCTCCCTGGGCACTTTTAACCAGCCATTGCTGGTATGAAATCTGTAATTCAAATAGATTTTAAGCATAATTTTCAGCATTTAAAAGAAGGAGTGGCAATTTCAAATTAGTCAACCACAATTGTTGTGTTCATGAATGCAAATCAGGCTCACGGAAATATAGGAAAACGAGAAATTTCCTTGATTGAGAGGTGTCGGATTCGTAACATATCCTGCTAGTACATTCTAGCGTCGGCTGTGGATATAACAAACATACTGTACACATGGACGATTCCACTCTCAGCAATAGATGCAAAAATGTAGTATAATTTATTGTGGCTCCGGAACCAACAAACATTATATTTATAATAGCCCTCACAGCTCCCCCACTTTCTCAACATGATTAAGACTACATGTATGGGGCATTCATACACAGCAGTTCTCGCAGAAGTGCAGCTTTATCATCAAAATTGGGGATGTAGGATGAGACATAGTTAATGAGCTTCGGTAGGTCCTCCATATCTTGGGGAGTCGGAATTGCATGGATAAACTCTATTAATTCTGGGTCTCGGTGTACACCAGTGTCTAAGTACACTGAAGTCAATTTGGTTCACTTTGATTTGGCCATTCTTGCTGTTTAAGACTAGTTGCTCCTATTTCTAAAAGGCGTAGGAGGTTAGCATCATGTTCTTCCTCAGTCTGGCCGAAGACAGCGATGTCATCAGCAGTCCCCACGTACCAGGGAACTTGCTTGATGTTGGCCATATCCTGCTGGAAGATGTCCTGATTCACAGATAGCCCTTGCATAGCTGGTTGGGTGAGAGTATTCCAGCGATCACCATACGTCTGTTTGATTGTTTGGAGAGGAAAGGTGTTTGCAATGGCACCAGTGTCAATATTCCTCTGAAGGTGTTTGTGGCCCAGGTCAGGACAAATGACATCTCGTGTGGTGTTAGCTTTGCCTGCCTTATATGGCTGTATGGGGGACATGCACATATCGGATATGGTGATGCAGTAGAATAAGCCTTGCTGTGGTTGGTCATTATCGTGTCCTTATGTTGAGTAGTCCCGTTGCGGTAGATCATCTCTCATTATGTACATGCGCCAGTAACTTTCAAGGCTCTTTGAACTGTCGCTTCTTCTACACAGCTTTGCTGTGAGACGAGTCATGCTGTCTATTAGGCAAGTTGCTTCTGCATTGCTGGCACTTTGATTTCCGGCAATATTTCACCCAGTGCACATGTCATTGCGCGAAAGGCACCTGTGCTACTGGTGTGTAAGATCACAATTTGTGCATGCTTTGTAGGTTTTCTGGATAGCATCAACTGCAGTGCTGCTGTCTGCAAGGGTTTGTGGATATTTTTTTTACTGGCAGCCACAGCTTCGTATTTGCGGCCCTTGGAAAGCTCATCGGCTGTGAAACTCATCGGTTTGTCAAGCAGACCATTTTGAAATGCATAAAACCGAGTGGAGGCAATTACCAACTCCAGTACGCATTTGTCTAGTTCAGCGGGCTGAAAGTCGCAGTGTTTAGCTTTATCACGACGTCTTGTGACAAACTCATCAAATGCTTTTCTACACTTTTGCCTGTATCCATGATTACCTTGATGTTTCCTACACCGATTAAAGCAAATCCTCTCCCCCAAATCTTCCTTGTGGGTCCATCTTAACCACCCCCTGCATTCTCCCTTACCCCTCAACCTTACCCACACATCCCTTAATTGTTTCGTCTCCATTTATTTTCTTCCTTGGCCCCCACTTTCTACTGATCCTTTTGTCCTGTTGCAGCATGATCCATTTCGTGTTCTAGCTCTTCCATGAGCCTTAATTGTGTAGACAAAAAAAAATAACATCCATAATCTGTTAGGATAATTTTAACCATCATCTGTTGGCCTCGGCGCATGCATTTATTCTTTTGAGCTCTTCGTTTGCCAACAGCTATTTTTAATTTTCACTGTTATCTTCCTCTGGTCAGTGACACAATTATCCACAGGACATGGAGACTTTCGCTGCTTAATTTTTTTAATTCTTCTGTCAAATTGGATGCATTCCAATGCATTTCTAGGTATTTTGCCATGGTGAGTTGGTGTGCGGACTAACCTGAACCAAAATCTAATAGTCTTATTCTTGTCACCCAACCCATCCACCAAGTTTTGTCATTTTTTGTTCACAACTTTTTGAAATATGGTGCTATATATCCCTGGTGTCCCTGGGGTATATATATAATCCCTGGTGTTGGGCTAGCGGCTAGGGTGCCAGCTTAGGATTACCAAGGATCCTGGGTTCGAATCCCGGTCGATCGCTGAATTAACGCCAGGGGGGTTGACTCAGCCTGTCATCCTCCCGAGGTCGGCAAATTGAGTACCAGTACACTGGTAATTCCCTGTTTATCGTAAAAAAGGCGACAAACAGGGTTGGCGGCAGGAAGGGCATCCGGCCGTAAAACATTGCTTCAAAAAGGGGACCAAAAAACAACAACAACCACGGTCCCCGAAAAGGCCAAACCCCGCTTTGCAGGGAAAAATGGCCTCTAAACGGGGGGGTATATCGTTTTGGCTCCATCTCTCAATGGTGAAAAATGACTTTAAAAAACGAAAAAAAATCCTATCTGTATCGAGATCTTCACCAAACTCGAATCAATTCGTCCTTGTCAAACCCCAAACTTGTCTACCATATTTCGTTCGAATCCGTCCACAACTTTTTGAGATATCCTGCTCACAGATAAACAAACAAACTGGCAAACAGACAGGCAGACAGGTGTGAAAACATAACCTCCACCTTCGGTGGTAAAGTTAATTACAGAATATTTACTAAAATCCATAAATGCCAAACGATGAAGCAGTTATTGGTAAAAAGTAGACTTGGTGAAGGAAATAAAAATAATCTCATTGGGATATTCTTTCTGGAAAAGGACAGCGTGATGAACATTAATAAGTGGATTTATTGAAACTAATGATGCATAGGACTGGAAAGTCTGATGTTTTAATGAAAAACTGATGATATATATGTCTTGGTGTACATTGCACTGGCCACTGCATGACCTTTGGGGTGGTGTTCAGGTAATTAGTATTACATCAAGTTAAGTTCATGTTACATCAGGTCTAGTTCATGTTACATGAAGTCGAATTCATGTTAAATCAAGTCAAGTTAATGTTACATTAAGTTTAATTCATGTTTCATCAAGTTAAGTTCGTGTTACATCAGGTCAAGTTCATGTTACATCAGGTCAAGTTCATGTTACATCAGGTCAAATTCATGTTACATTAGGTCAAGTTCATGTTACATCAAGTCAAGTTCATGTTACATCAGGTCAAGTTCATGTTACATCAGGTCAAGTTCATGTTACATCAGGTCAAGATCCAACATCATGAAGAAGAGGCGAGTTAACTAATTAAAAATTGCTGATCTAACTGGCTACCAGAAAAAGCAATTGATGGTAAACCACCTGGCATAGCCCTAACTCTTGCCCAGGAAGTGGTACAGCAGCAGCGGCGCGCTGTATGTAGTATGGTCCAGCACAATGACGATGATAAGTTTGGGTCGTTAAATGAAAATTATGTTCAGAATTATGATTGTATGCGTTTAGAGAGTTTTCACATCCAAAACTACAGGGTTCATAGAACATGTTACCACATGCAGTGTTTAAGTTTATACTTACATTTAAATATAATAATGATACTAAACTTCGTTTTAAAAAAATCCAGAAGTTTAGCGCTCTTGAAGCAATCTTATACACCACCCTTATACCCTACCCTATTTAATAAAATGAAAGGGTTTGAAAGTGCAAATAAGGCGATTTGCGTTCCACAGTGTTCAAGTATATAATTCAATTTAAATGAAATAAAGATTGTAAAAGTCGTATGAATAAATTAATTGGGGTTTTTTTTTTGGAGACAGAATCGAGTCTCATGTAAGAGCTAACACATTGAACATGAAAACATGCACAGACACATAAAACATACAATGAAGGGAGCGGGAGACAAGAGGGGGAGAGAGAGGGAAGAATACAAACACACAACATTATAGAACAGGGACGTCGGTAGATCTGGGGAAGGGGGAGGGCTGGGGAGGAGGGAGTGGTACACGGTATAAAGCAAATGAACACTACGAGGAATTTCACTACTAGTAATTTCAGGAAAGAAGTTGGGGATTGAAAGAGGTGTATTTGGGGTGTTTTAACAGGGGTAGAAGACATAAAGATTTTGGATGGGGGAAGATAAGAGATGGTGGTGAACAGCTGTTTTAAAGACCTGGAGAGAGGAGTGGGATTGAAGAGAGTGTGGGAGTTTGTTCCAGAGGGGGAGAAAAGAGGAATGAAAGAGCGAAGGTGAATAGAGAGTCTTGATTTTGGCAGTTTCACCAGAAGATGGTTGCTGGCAGATTGTGTGCATCCTGCAGGAATATTTGGGATACAGAACACAGAGAGAGCTGGGGGAGCTAGGCTGGAGAGGAGTCGGTAGAAGACAGAAAGACAACCGACCTGCCTGCGGTGAGAGAGTGAAAGGCCCTCAGAATCAGCTTCATTGCGGGAGATTCCAATGATTCTGAATGCTTTGGTTTCAACCGCGTGAAGACGAGCTAGGTGTGAGTCAGGAGCACCAGCCCAGAGGGGAGAGCAGTATTCCATTGAGCTGCAGATGAAAGCCTTGTATGTGGTGAGGAGCTCAGGTGTGCCAAGGAAGGACTTCGCACGACGGAGAATGCCCAGTTGGCGACTGGCTTTGGAGGCCAGCTTGAAAATGTGGGTTTCCCAGGAAAGATCATGGCAGATAGTGAGACCCAAAAGCTTGAGTGACAGAACTTCTTAAAGAGGATTGTTCAGAAGGTAGATGGGAGGGTTGTCCAGACGGTCTTTTCGGAGAGACAAAATGAAATTTGTCAGGATTGAAAGACATGTTCCACTTGTTTGACCAGTTTGTGATATTGTCCAGGTCTGCAGAGAGTGAGGAGGCTGCAGACTGCCGATCTGAGGGATGAGGAATGGAGCGGCAGAGAGTGGAGTCATTAGCAAAGACATAGAGAGGATTTTCCAGAGAGTCGGAGAGATCATTAATGAAGACCAGAAAAAGCATAGGGCCCAGAACACTGCCTTGAGGAACTCCAGCCTGAACAGGAAGGTGAGATGAGAGAATTCCATGCAGGGCCACATGTTGACGTCGACCAGAAAGGAAATCTGCAAGCCATGCGTGGAGGCTTGGGGAGATGAGAGAGACAACGGGTTTTAACGCCGTTGAAGCAGTGGCTATTATTACACCACCCTATCTATCCAGGATGTTGCATTAGTTATTCATGACTGTTGTGTGTGTCCTTTATGACATCTGAACAGTAAATTTCCTGTTTGGAATGTTTTTCAATTTTGTTTGACTGCCAGGCAAGCAGACAGAGTTAAATGTGCAATCGGGATTAACTCAAAGACAAAGTACCGATCTGTAAAACAGCAGATTTGTTTTCCGATTCATGTTTACAATTTTACGTTTAATTTAAATGCGTTGTTCCTCAATCATAAATTGATGTTTGTACACAGACAGATGGACAGACCTGAACCAATGCAGATCTGATAAATGAGACATATCCTTCAATCCTGTGGGAAAATCTTCATCTCATCGTGTCCTTTTCGGAAGGATTATCAAACGATCCCACCTATCTCTTTCCTTGGTCAGCAAATGTAGGAGACTCAGTCTCTTGAACTCTTATGCCTCACCATCAGGCATGACCTTTCCTGAGCCTCCGATATGACCTTTCTTGAGCTGGCCTCCAAAGCCCACTGCAGACTGTGCATCCTTTGTTGATCCCAAGTCTTCCATTGGACAGTGCGAGCTACTTATAGTCTAGGAGACCTTTATGCTCAATGGAGTGCTGCTCTCTGCTATGAGCTGGTACCCCAGCATTGCATCTGTCTCTCCTGGATTCCGTAGAATTAAAGCTCTCCAAATGATTGAAATCTCCAGTGACGAGGCCGAAGCACAAGGTCTGCCATTCTTGCATCGCATACATGTCAGTGACCTCTCTGGATTTACTGCATATTTACTGCTCCAACTCTCTGCTCCCCTCTCCTCCAACCCCTCAGCTAATCCAGGACATTCTTATGGTAAACCTCTCCTGGTTGAACTCTCAAAATCCAAGCTTTCCTGCTTTCAGTACATTACCTTTTTATGCTCCATCATCATGCTCATGCATGATGTATGCCTATAGTATAGGCATTGTACAATAAACCACCCCATCATAATTCAATGTCCACCTGTTCTGGCTTCCCGAGTGATCTCTTGCTGTGTGGATGTGCATTCACCCTGTCTTGCCTTCTTATCTTCCATATTACCATTCCTGTCCCTGGGTCGTGTTAGCAATTTGGAAGCGTGACTTGTAAGCAAGCATAGAATTGAATTGAATCAAGTTGAAATGAATTGAAATGGAATGGTTTATTGAAATACTCATAGCAGCCCAGGGCTGAATTGTGAATACTTTACAATGTTATACATAAGAGGAGGTCAAAATGCAATTGGAATTTAACATACTAGGAAAAAACATAGCACAAAAAATTCACCATATACATTATCAACATTCACTGTATAAACTATCGATAACATTGACAAAAAAACGATAAAGGAAAAGTCACATTAAGAGCGAAAAGGCTTCTTTTTTTTTTTTTTGTGTACAAGATCGAGGCTCGTTAAAGAGCTAACATTAATCACACAAAAAGTCAAACCGACACATAAAACACAAAAAATAAGGGGAGCGATAGATAAGATGGGGAGAGAGGGGTAAGGACACAAACACAACATTTGAGAGCAGGGACATCGGGAGAAATGTGGGAGGGGGAGGGCTTGGGGGGAGGTGGGAGAGGTATAAAACATATGAACACTGCAAGGACTTCCAGGAAAGAAGTTGGAATTTCAAAAAAAAAGTGTATCTGGGGTGAATTAGCGGGGGTAGAAAAGATCAAGGTTTTGGATGGGGGAAGATAAGAGATGGTGGTGAACAGCTGTTTTAAAGACCTGGAGGGAGGAGTGGGATTGAAGGGAGTGGGGGAGTTTGTTCCAGAAGCGGGAGAAAAGGGGAATGAAAGAGTGAAGGTGAGCAGAGAGCCTAGATTTTGGCAGTTTAACCATAAGGGGGTTGCAGGCAGATCTTGTACGACCTGAAGGAATATTGGGGGGACAGCACAGAGAGAGCTGGGGGAGCAAGGCCGGAGAGGAGTCGGTAGAAAAGAGAAAGACCACCAACCTGCCTGCGGTGAGTGAGTGAAAGGCCTTCGGAGTTAGCTTCATCGCAGGAGATTCCAATGATTCTGAAAGCTTTGGTTTCAACAGCGTGAAGCTAAGCTAGGTGTGAGGCAGAAGCACCGGCCCAGAGGGGGGAACAGTATTCCATTGAGCTGCGGATGAAAGCCTTGTATGTGGTGAGGAGCTCTGGTGTGCCAAGGAAGGACTTCGCATGACGGAGGATGCCCAGTCGGCGACTGGCTTTGGAGGCCAGCTTGGAAATGTGGTTTTCCCAAGAAAGATCATGGCAGATAGTGAGACCCAAAAGCTTGAGCGACAGAACTTCTTGGAGAGGATTGTTGAGAAAGTAGATGGGAGGGTTTTCCAGTCGGTCCTTTCAGAGAGACATTGTAAGAGTGTGAGATTTGTCAGGATTGAAAGACATGTTCCACTTGTTTGACCAGTCTGTGACTTTGTCCAGGTCTGCAGAGAGTGAGGAGGCTGCAGACTGCCGATCTGAGGGATGAGGAATGGAGCGGCAGATAGTGGAGTCATCAGCAAAGAGATAGAGAAGATTTTCCAGAGAGTCGGAGAGATCATTGATGAAGACCAGAAATGGCACAGGGCCCAGAACACTACCTTGCGGAACTCCAGCCAGAACAGGCAGGGGAGATGCGAGAAATCCATTCAGGGCCACACGTTGCCTACGACCAGAGAGGAAGTCCGCAAGCCATGAGTGGAGATTTCCATGGATACCATAGGAGGAGAGTTTGGTGAGCAGAGCTGGGTGGCAGACCGTATCGAAGGCACGTGATATGCCAAGTGAGACAGCTCTGATTTCCTGTTTGGCATTGAGGACCTCCATCCATTCTTGAGTAAGCAGAAGCAACATGTCCAGAGTAGAAGGACCTTGTCTGAATCCAAATTGATGATCAGAGATCAAGCCATTGGAGAAGAGGAAGGATTTGATATCCGAAACAATGATGGATTCCATGACTTTGCTGATAATTGGAAGCAGGCTGATTGGTCTGGAGTTGCAAGGATCTGTTTTTGCACCTTTTTTGTGTAAGGCGGTAATTTTTGCTGATTTCCAAGATGCTGGCAGATGACCTTGAGCAAAAGAGAGGGTAAAAAGAACAGAGAGTGGGTGAGCTAGAGCGGCAGAGCAGCAGAGCAGGATTTTAGGACCCGCGGGCTGATGCCGTCTGGTCCAGTTGCAGAATCAGAGTCGAGGTTGGACAAAAACTTCTCCGCCTTGTCAGGAGAGAAGGACACGGAGTCCAGGAGCAGTTGGGTTCGACTGGAAAAGGTGGGAACAGAGAGAGATGGGTTTGGGACACAAGATTTTGAGGCAAACACAGAGTTGAGGCATTCGGCTTTGTCACGTGCGGTGTCAACTGTGTAGCCATTTAAGGTAAGGGAGAGGATGGAGGGGGAACAAACACCAGAGACGGATTTGACCAGATGCCACCAGGATTTGGAGGAAGGAGACAGGTTTGAGAGTTCAATCTTGAGTGTGGAGAGATAGTGCTTCCTGGCACTCCTGAGGGTAGACACACACTTGTTCCGAGCTTGGTGGAAGGAACTGAGATTGCCTTCAGTTGGATTTGCCTTCCAAGAGGCAAAGGCAAGTTGTTTCAGGGCAACTGCCTCACCACAAGATTCAGTGTACCATGGATGGGAGGAAGGGTAAGACAACTGAAGACGAGATGGGATAAATCTGTGCATGAGAGAGAGAGCAGTTTGCTTTGGAAGAATTCCCAGGAAGAATGTCAGAGGTTTGGATGTCAGAGGCAGTAGGGATGGGAGACCAGTCCAGATGATTGATGGCTGCTTGCAGACCGTGCCAGTCAGCCTGAGTGAAATTCCAGACTCGTCGGCGCTGAGGAGGCTCTCTGAGAATGGCCAGAGAGATGTCCACTTTAACAAGCACATGATCGGAAGAACCGATTGGAGCAGAAGAAGGGCAGCAGACATTTGCAGGGAAGTTAGTCATCACCAAGTCCACAAGAGAAGATACTCCATTGACTGAGATCCGGGTCGGGAAATTGACAGATTGTGTCAGTCCCAATGAGTCGCAGAAGTCCTTTGCTGAGGTGCCATGGCTGGTGAGAGAGGAACCCACACCCAGCCAGCTGGCATGATGACAGTTGAAGTCGCCACATATGAGGAAGAGAGAGTTGGGATGAGTGGATAGAAGTTGGTCCATGTTGTCCGACAGCGAAATGTAAATGAAGTCATCACTGTTTGGAGGACGGTACAGAACACATATGAACAAAAGGTGGGAGCAGACAGGAAGCCGTAGCCAGAGGTACTCCTGGGGGTGGGGTGGAGAGAGGGCAGTGCAAGGAGAGTGAGGAAGAGAGTTTTTGGTAAAGATAGCCACCCCACCACCAGGATGAGGCTCAGGTCTATCATACAGGAGGAGGGTGTAACCAGGAAGAGATATTAAGGAATCAGAGACATCTTGAAGGAGGAAAGTTTCTGTTAAGCAGATCAAGTCTGGATTGTCAGAAGCAACCTGAATGGAGAGATCAATCAGGTTTGAGTGAAGGCCTCGGATGTTTGAGGTCCATACCATTAATGAGGAGAGAGGGGGAGCATCGGGTGCAGGACAGGGGAGGGGAGGGGTAGGGTCAGATGAAGGATGAGAAGGGGAGGTAGGAAGAGCAGTTGATAGTGTGTCAGAGATTACAGAAGAGTTACAAGAAAGGGAAAGATGAGGAGGACGAAAGGTTTGATGGTGATGGGATGAGGCACAGTGCGGGGTTGTTTGAGGGGGGGGGGGGGGGCAGAGGAAAGTAGAAGGTTGGGGGAGGTGGAGGTATGAGATAGAAGGGAGACGAAGTGGGGAGGAGGCAGCTTTGAGAAGGAGGTGGGAGGAGGGAGAATTTGGGAGGGATGGTTGGGGGTGAGATTTGAAGGGGAGGGGTTGGGGGGGGGAGTTTTGAATGGGAGGGGTAAGGGGGGAGTTTAGGAAGGGAGGGGCAAGGGGGGAGATTTGGAGGGGAGGGGCAAGGGGGGAGATTTGGAGGGGAGGGGCAAGGGGGGAGTTTAGGAGGGGAGGGGCAAGGGGGGAGTTTAGGAGGGGAGGGGCAAGGGGGGAGTTTAGGAGGGGAGGGGCAAGGGGGGAGTTTAGAATGTGGATGATTAATGAAAGACGAACATTTATAACAAATTGGGTTTATTGTGATTTTCAAGTTAGCGATCCGTTTAAGAACGATGGAGGAGGGGTGGAATGAATGTGAATTTAGAGCATGTAGTGATTTTGAGTTATAAGAGATTGAATATTTTTTTGAAATGGAATGAGTTGAAGAGGAAATTGAAAGGAGCCTTTTAAATAGGAAGAAAAACAGTGTGTTGTAATAAACCACTGAATAAAACACTGCAGGGGTAGGTTTAAACACATTTAAACAGAACCGTGAAGAACAGTCTTATATTCACAAAGATACCAAAGGGGAGAGGGCCTTGAGGGACAACCACGAGTCACTTGAACAGGGCAAAAGGTGGAAGGCAAGGCGATAATGGGGGCGGGGCGGGACAGCGCACATGGACAGAGGCGCACGATGGGACAAAAGCACACAAGGAGAAAGGGAAATAAACGTTTTTTTTTTTTTTTTGGTGGGGGTTACAACGTTAGACAAAGAGTAGATGTTCGGTGAAGTTTGGGGGAGAAGGGAAAATCAAAAAACCTCGCAAAAACCCCGAATGAAGGAACAAACTTCGACGGGGGAAGCCTGAGGCTGCAAGGCCGCACACTCGCGGCAAACAGAAACGATTAAAAAAAATACCTCATAGTCTTACTCCTTGGGACAGCTACAGTGTATGGATGGGAAGAAACTGCCAAACGTGTAGAGCAACTGAAAGTATGCTCAGGTGGAACAACCTGTGATAGACCCTCAGAGCACATTTCATGGTAATATCTGTAGAAAAGACACAAGGAAGCAACAGAGCGGTGGACTGAGAGAGGTTCCAGGGATGATGCCAACTCCTGTCCCACCAGAATGGCAGCACGTCGCTGGATTCTGTCAGTTCGAGATACAGTAGGTGACAGGTTGAGAAAGGTATCGCCGAGCACACAGTAAGCAGCCAATGCACTGGGAGTCTCTTTTAGATGTACTTTTCCCAGCTAAGGTTTGAGCTCTCTGTACCCACCAATCCTCTCTGTACCCACCGTACCCAGTCGTACCCAGCTGCTCCTGGACTCTGTGTCCTTTCCTCCTGACAAGGTGGAAAAGTTTCTGTCCCCTCGAATCTGATTCTGCAACTGGACCTGACGGCATCAGCCCACGGGTCCTAAAATCCTGTTCTTCCGCTCTTTCACTCCCTCTCTCTGTTCTCTTCACCCTCTCTTTTGCTCAAGGTCTTCTGCCATCTGCTTGGAAATCAGCCAACATCACCGCTTTGCACAAAAAAGGTGCAAAAACAGATCCTAGCAACTACAGACCAATCAGCCTTCTCCAAATTAATCAGCAAAGTCATGGAATCCATCATTGCTTCGGATATGAAATCTTTCCTCTTCTCCAATGGCTTGATCTCTGATCAACAATTTGGTTTCAGACCTGGTCACTCTACTCTGGACATGCTGCTTCTGCTTTCTCAACAATGGATGGAGGTCCTCAATGCCAAACAGGAAATTAGAGCTGTCTCCCTTGACATATCATGTGCCTTCGATACGGTCTGGCACCCTGCTCTGCTCACCAAACTCTCCTCCTATGGTATCCATGGAAATCTCCACGCATGGCTGGCGGACTTCCTCTCTAGTCGTAGTCAACGTGTGGCCCTGAATGGGTTTCTCTCATCTCCTCTTCCTGTTCAGCCTGGAGTTCCTCAAGGCAGTGTTCTGGGCCCTGTGCTTTTTCTGGTCTTAATAATAATAATAATAATAATAATAATAATAATAATAATACATTTATTTTATATAGCGCTTTTCAAGAAGCCCAAAGACGCTTTGACAGAGTACAAAAAACAAGTGCAAAGAGACAAAAATAAATAGGTAAATATTCAAAGCAAAAGGAAGGAGAAGGAGAAGAGACAGTCAGGGGTTAAATGCTGTTGGTTAAATGTTAAATGCAGTGTTGAACAGGTGAGTCTTGAGTGATGTTTTGAATGTGGTGAGTGAGGAGGAGTCTCTGATGGTGTGAGGTAATGAGTTCCAGAGGGTGGGAGCAGCGATGGAGAAGGCGCTGTCCCCCCAGGATCTGAATTTGGTCTGGATGGGGGGACGGGGGGGGGGGGGGGGGGGGAAGGACAGGAGGTTGGCGCCAGCAGAGCGGAGGTTGCGGGTGGGAGTGTGTCTGGAGAGGAGGTCAGTCAGGTAGGATGGGGCCAGGTTATGGAGGGCTTTGTAGGTCAAGAGGAGGATTTTGTACTGGATTCTCTGGGGGATGGGGAGGAAGTGAAGCTTATAAAGGACGGGGGTGATGTGGTCACGGGTCCGGGAATGGGTGAGTAGATGGGCAGCGGAGTTCTGAATGTATTGGAGTTTATTGATGATTATTGAGGGTGAACCATAGAGGAGGCTGTTGCAGTCGTCCAGACGGGAGGTGATGAAGGCATGGATGAGGGTTTCTGCAGCCGTGGAGGAGAGGGATGGACGGAGACGGGCGATGTTTTTCAGGTGAAAGAAGGCTGTCTTTGTGATTTGTTTAGTGTATTTGTCGAAGGAGAGGGTTTGATCAAAGATGATGCCAAGATTCCGGATGTGAGGGGAGGCGGATACTGGGAAACCGTCAATGTTGAGGGCGAAGTTATGGGTGGATTTGGTGAGCGTTTTTGGGCCAATGATGATTATTTCAGATTTATCATAGTTAAGTTTGAGGAGGTTGATTTGAAGCCAGGATTTGATTTCAGTGATGCAGTTTGTCAGGATAGAGTGGGTGGCGGTGGAGATTGACTTGGTGGAGATGAAAAGCTGGATGTCATCGGCGGAGCAGTGGAATTGGAGACCATGACGGCGGATTAAGTGACCAAGGGGGGACAGGTACAGGATGAAGAGGAGGGGGGAGAACTGAACCTTGGGGGACACCTTGGGGGAGGGGAGCAGTGGGGGATTTGCAGTTATTGATGGAGATGAACTGGCGTCTGTCAGAGAGGTAAGATTTGATCCAAGAGAGGGCAGTGCCGGTAATGTTAAAGGTGGTTTCAAGTCGGGTGAGGAGGATGGTGTGATTGATGGTGTCAAAGGTGGCGCTGAGGTTGAGGAGGATGAGAATGTTGAGGTTGCCGGCGTCAGAGGAGAGGAGAAGGTCGTTGGTGATTTTGAGGAGAGCAGTTTCAGTACTGTGGTTGGAGCGGAATCCGGATTGGAATGTTTCATACAGGTTATTGGCAGAGAGGTGATGTTTGAGTTGAGTGGCTACAGCACGTTCCAAAACTTTTGACAGAAAGGGTAGGTTGGAGATGGGTCTGAAGTTATTTAGGGTGTCAGGGTTGAGTCCAGGTTTTTTCAGAATGGGGGTAACAGCAGCAATTTTGAGGGATGGTGGGACGATGCCTGTAGACAGGGAGGAGTTTATTGTTGCAGTGATAAGTGGAGAGAGAGCAGGAAGGGAGGCCTTGACAAAGCTGGAGGGGATGGGGTCCAGAGTGCAGGTGGCAGTTTTCATTCCTATGAGGAGTTCAGAGAGGTCAGTAGGGGAGACTGGGGAGAACTGAGACAGGGGTTGGCAGGATAAGGGTTTGATGATGTTTTCATATTGGTTTGGTTTGAGGGGTGGTTTGAGGGGGAGCAGGTGCGGTGGTGGTTAAGCTGTTGTAGATGTTGTCAATTTTGCTTTGGAAGAATGAAAGGAAGGAGATGCAGTTGTCTACTGTGAATGACTGGGTGGTGGTGTCCAGGGGGCTGAGGAGTTTGTTTATTGTAGAGAAGAGTGCTTTTGGGTTTCCGGAGCCAGAGTGGATAATTTGAGAGTAGTAGGCGGCGCGGGCGCGGGAGAGGGCATCTTTGTAGTGCTGAAGGTGGTCCTTGTAGGCTTGGGAGTGAATTGTGAGACCTGTTTTATTTCGGAGTCTTTCAAGTTGGCGAGCACGAGTTTTCATCAGGCGGAGTTCAGGGGTAAACCAGGGAGCAGAATGCGTGAAAGAAACTGTTTTGGCTTTTATCGGCGC
Organism: Myxine glutinosa; assembly: GCF_964187855.1. NCBI lineage: Eukaryota > Metazoa > Chordata > Myxini > Myxiniformes > Myxinidae > Myxine > Myxine glutinosa. The sequence continues at coordinate 110,004,365 of NC_136266.1, forward strand.
AAGCTGGTCGAAGCAGAAGGAGAGAGTGTGGTTGTAGTAGTCAGTGCGGTCAGAAGGGGTGTGGAGGTCAACGAAGGGAGAAGTGGACATTTTTTCAGAGAGGGTGGATGAGAATGAGGTAGGTGAAAGAGAGTTTAGCTTACGGAAGTTGATAATGTGATAATGCCTTGGTGCTGGGGTGGGGATGTTGATAGTCATAGTGATGGCTAAGTGGTCAGAGAGGGTGAGGTCGGAGCAAGAGAGATGGTGCAAAATTAGTCCAGTAGAGCAGACAAGGTCGAGAATGTGACCACGGTTATGGGTAGGAAAGTTGACATGTTGAGTGAGGTTAAAGCAGGTGAGTAAATCAGTGAAGTCAGTGGTTATTGTGGAGTCAGTGGAGTCCATGTGGATATTGAAATCACCGAGGAAGAGGATTGAGGGGGAGAAGGAACAGAGCTGGGTCAGAAAGTAGGAGAAGTCAGACAGGAATGATGGGTGTGGTTTGGGAGGGTGGTAGACGACTGCCATGACTGACTGTGTGTGACCAGAGAGTTTAAAAGCCAGGTGTTCAAATGATGGAGCAGATGAGATGGAGATGAGGCTGGTCTTGATGTCCTGTCGGTGAATTATGGCAATTCCACCACCACGGCCCTCCGAGCGTGGTTTATTGATGTAAGAATATCCATTGGGTGTAGTGAGGTTGAGTGAGAAGTAGTCCAGAGGTTGTTGCCAGGTTTCAGTGAGACAGAGAAAGTCCAGTTTATTGTCCAGAATGTAATCGTTCAGGATGTGGTTTTTGTTGTTGAGGGACCGGGTATTGAACAGAGTGAGCTTGATGTTGCTTTGTACGGTGGGGATGAACTCGGGTGATTTTGCCAGGGTTTGCAGACAGGAGGCGCGATCGTGTGCGTTTCTGTGGTGACGTAGTCGATGAGTGGGAGTGCGCTGAGTTGACCAGAGTACGGGAATGGAGTGACCTGTTTGTAAGTAAACAAACTTGCGACCGGAGCCTCTATGAATGTATCTGGGTCATCGCAGGAGTCCGTGGTATTTGATTGCAGAGATGCATGATGGGGTGGAGTGAGTGTTGAGCAGAAGAAGCCTTGCGGCGGAGTACCTTTGAGCCATGCCAGGCAGGAGCGAAGGGGACGAGGACGAGGCCAAGGCCGAGGAGGACGAGCAGGCCTTGCCAGTGCGGGACGTGCAGGACGTGAAGGCCAAGGACGTGGAGGCCGGGCTCAACGACCGCAGTGGCAAACCAAGACAGGAAAGGCCGCAGCGGCAAACCAAGACAGGAAAGGCCGCAGCGGCAAACCAAGACAGGAAAGGCCGCAGCGGCAAACCAAGACAGGAAAGGCCGCAGCGGCAAACGACCGCAGCCACAAACCAAGACAGCAAAGGCCGCAGCAGCAAACCGGGCGTCATGCTCACCCCGGCCTCGTGGTGTTCCAGCGGCAAACCGCCCTCGTCCACGCGCAACCGCAGCCGCAAACAAGACAGCAAAGGGTAGGAGAGGCGTAAGCGCCCCGGGAGCGGGCCTGAGGCAACGGTGCAAGAGCCGGGCAGGCAAAGCCGGGAGCAGAGCCGGGACTTCATCAATCCCGGGAGCAGTCTTCATCAATGATCTCTCTGACTCTCTTGAAAATCCTCTCTATCTCTTTGCTGATGACTCCACTCTCTGCCGCTCCATTCCTCATCCCTCAGATCGGCAGTCTGCAGCCTCCTCACTCTCTGCAGACCTGGACAAAATCACAGACTGGGCAAACAAGTGGAACATGTCTTTCAATCCTGACAAATCTCACACTCTTACGATGTGTCTCCGAAAAGACCGACTGCACAACCCTCCCATTCACTTTCTGAGTAATCCTCTCCAAGAAGTTCTGTCACTCAAGCTTTTGGGTCTCACTATCTGCCATGATCTTTCCTGGGAAAACCACATTTCAAATCTGGCCTCCAAAGCCAAAGCCAGCCTCTCCAAAGCCAGCCAGTATGCCGACCGGGCATACTCCGTCGTGCGAAGTCCTTCCTTGGCACACCTGAGCTCCTCACCACATACAAGGCTTTCATCCGCAGCTCAATGGAATACTGCTCTCCCCTCTGGGCTGGTGCTCCTGCCTCACAACTAGCTCGTCTTCACGCTATTGAAACCAAAGCGTTCAGAATCATTGGAATCTCCCGCGATGAAGCTAACTCCAAGGGCCTTTCACTCACTCACCGCATTCAGGTTGGTGGTCTTTCCGTCTTCTACCGACTCCTCTCCGGACTCTCTCTGGGCTCTTTCCCCCAAATATTCCTACAGGTCGCACAAGATCTGCCTGCAACCCTCTTATGGTTAAACTGCCAAAATAAAGACTCTCTGCTCACCTTCACTCATTCATTACTCTTTTCTCCCACCTCTGGAACAAACTCCCTCACTCTCTTCAATCCCACTCATCCCTCCAGGTGTTTAAAACAGCTGTTCACCACCATCTCTTATCTTCCCCCATCCAAAACCTTGATCTTTTCTACCCCCGCTAATTTCACCCCAAATCCACTTTTTTGAAATACTAACTTCTGTCCTGGAAGTCCTTGTGTTTTATACTTCTCCCACCCCCCCCCCCCCTTCCCATGCCTCCTCCCCCCAAGCCCTCTCCCTCCCACACATCTACCGATGTCCCTGCTCTCAAATGTTGTGTTTGTGTGCTTCCCCTTCTCTCCCCATCTTGTCTACCGCTCCCTCTTTTTATATATTTTGTTTGTCTGTTTGATTTGTTTGTGAAATAAATGTTAGCTCTTTCACGAGCCTCGATTCTGCATGCAAAAAAATAAAAAAAATAAAAAAAATAAGTGATATCCAATCCCAGCAGACGCATGACAGGGAGTTCCTACAAAGTTGAAGAATCCATAGACAGGGTCGGAAAACACCATGATATTGAACTGGACTGGTTGAAAGTAACAAGCCAGTCTTTTCCCCAAGTCATCACAATCGCTAGGTCCTGATTGAGAGTGATACTCGCATGGTCATGGGTAGGTGGAGACAAGGTTCCTGGGTAGGTAGTATACAGTGTTGAGTCATCTGCGTGAATGCCTAATTGAGAAATAATACAATCAGGCAGATCATTGATGTACAACAAGAACAATATTGGACACAACACAGACCCCTGAGGAACACCAGCATTCGTATTATGGACAGGGGATGGGCTGTCCCTCATGCACCACAGCGTTTTGATGATTTGCAAGGAAGTCAGAAATTTTATCAAGCCATTTTCAAGAAATGCCATGTGATTTTAGTTAATGGATGAGACCCTTGTGCAACACTTTGTCAAAAACCTTTGAGATTTCGAGAGCAACAACCCTGGCTTCTCCACGATGATCCAACGCCCTATAGTGGGGCAACTTAGCATAACAATTGTGCATTTTGTGAGGAATGCACCAAATTTGGCACACTAGTAGACTATCCTATTATGAACAGATTTGGATATTGGGCCATCTCAAATTCAGCCCCTGATGGCTGTGGCAGCCATTTTCCAAAATGACACCTTCAGCTTGTTCCGACGAATTGCATCATCAATTGGCTTGGTCCTTTCCACCAGGCATTCTCTGGTGAAAGCCTGGAACTGCTCTTGGCCAATCTTCTTCACATTCCTGACAGTCTCAACTGCAGCAGGACCTGCAATTTCCTTTGTGTCAAGGACAATCAGATCCATGCTCTCTTCCTCAAAGGGGTTGCCAAGCTCTTCTATGACGCTGACAAGGGCGCGGGCATCTTTGGCGAAAGAGGTCTGCACACTTGGTGTCTGGTCATGATGACGTGTGTCATCTCGCCTCCCCGTGTTGATGGCCTTCCTGGAACTCTTCTATGGCCCTGGCAACTTCTGGCCCGGCAATCATCCAACGCCGCAGGGCACTTGGGTTTTCAGTGAGGCCGACTGCTCCACCATCTACTTTGATGCAGGCGTTATTCTGTTCATGCGCCTGGTCGATTGGGGTTGAAGAGAACACCTTCTTCGTCTTCTGTACAGTGAAGTTGCCAGCCCTGAATTATCTGGCTACATCTGGGTGCTTTATTGGGAGTGCAACCGTGTCCCTCAGGTGAACAGGGTGAACCTGGCATAGTGTGTGTGGTCTAAGGCATGGAACCATGGGACCAGTTCCGTCAGGGCATCAAGGTACATCGTGAATGAAGCCTGCCGCAGAGAACACACGTAGACCAGTACCAACATCTCTAGTTCCAGCACAGTTGCCCAGTACTGAAAGTTGGGAATGTCTTCTCCTCTCTGGTGACACCAGTCTTTGAACTCAGGCAGGTCTTCTGCATCATCAGCATATGTCATACAGTGGCGTTCATACGCACGATGTTGCAGGATGTGCAGTGCCGCTGCAGTGATTTGATGAGCTCTTCTTGTGCGGGTGACGTGGGCAGCTCGCAAGAAGGAGTCGGCCGTCCCTGGCGTTGCAATCTCAGCTTGCAAATCTGCAAAATCTGCAAATCTTGCAAAAATCAAATCTCTGAATCTGAGATGGCCCAATATCCAGATCTTTTCATTATATGATAGTCTACTAGTGTGCCAAATTTGGTTCTTTCCTCACAAAATGCACAATTGTTATGCTATATTTAGCTTAGCTGCCGGACTACTATTCACATGTTCACCGATTAGGGATAGAACATCACCAGCAGACCTTGACTGTCGAAAGCCATACTGGACATCAGTTTGGAAGTTGTGGGTTTCCAGATGAGTGATGGGTTGTTTTATCAAAGTTCCAAACACTTTGCTGATAATGGGTAGAAGGCCAACAGGCCGATAGTTATAAGGATCAGATTTCTTACCAGAGCTTTTAAAGACAGGGACTACATAAGCCTACTTCCAGCTACTGTAAGTGGAAATAGATACTTTGACATACACAAGCAATACAGTTTTGAGAGAACAAAAGACAGTTCAGGTGAACACATCTTCAAAGCAATTGCAGGGATTCTATCTGGTCCAGTAGATTTTGAAATGTAAAGCCATTGAATAATCTTAGCAACGTTCCAGGGTGTGATGATGATAGTGGAAAGCCTGATGTCAGGATGGGAAGGACAAACAGGCAATGGATGTCCGTGGTCTTCAAGTGTAGAGTTTGCAGCAAAATGCTGAACGAAGAGATTAACTTTATCAATAGAAGAAGTAAGCACTTCAGGGCAATTGAAGAGGACAGGAATCGATGATCTATTTCAGTTGAGAATGCTGTTAGCAATTCTCCAAAAATCTCTGGATCCGAGCCGCTTATTTGAGATATAATCACAAACAGATTCTGCATATCGTCGCCTCGCATTCTCCAAAACCCGTTTACAGCGGTTGATCGCAAGGAGAAACAAATGATGTGCCTCACTCGAGCCAACACGATGATACCGTTTGAAAAGGTGATTGCGATGGGCAATAGCAGCCGAACAAGCCGGAGTGAACCATGGCTGAGAGTGGTTTCACTTGATAGGTTCGAGAAGGGATAAGAGGTCCATACCAACACGGATCCACTCAGTAACTTTATTGGCAGCTTCAGAAGGGTTGCGACAAAGGATCGAGTTCCAGTGAACATCGGCAAGAAAATAACGCTTGATGGATGAAAAGAATGATGAATGATAATCTTGATAATCAAGAAAAGAATGATGCTTCAAAACATGGAGGATGTCGATACAGATGTTAACCCCACGGCACTCACCATGCTGCTAATGGTTGTCTCACTTCAGATTGGACTGAATAAAAGCACCAAGCAATTTATTTGATGATGCTACATTGATGGAGGACTTGGTTATCATGTGTGATCAAGATAGGTGGTGGTTGAATTTGCGAGAAGCAAAGATCCATTGACAAAAAATTCTTGGGATTCAGACACATATTGTTACTCTCAACCCATTCGCCTAACTCCTCGGTGGTAATTACAGGAAGTTGTGAACCGGTATTAACTTTGCGGGGGTCTCAATCGGAGTAAGATCATCAATGTATTTGTATCGGTGGTGCACCGTACTATTTGCTTCACTTCCGGTACTGTCACAACTGACTATGTATGTCATTATTCATCAACAGGAGCACAACATGGGTGTGTTCTGTTAGCAAGCAGCTTCCTATCACTTGCCAAACCACTTGTTCCGAATCGACCACTTTGTAAGCCCCTCAGCAAGCGGAGCAAGCAATTAATAGAGGTGCTTTATTGTGTTTGGAAAAATGGCTGCCATAGTGGAATTCAAAACGATACTACAACAAATTTCAATGTTCAGAAGCATACCCTTGTTATGTATACTCGTAATATTATTGAAACGTGCATTTCATAGTTTTATTGTTACTTCTACTCTTCATCCTAATTTTTCAAGATCTACAAACTTGCAAACTCCCCTCCTTCCCCAAAACGCACAGTGGTAGGTCCATAAATAAGCTTGGCAGGGGACTCCTCCTTCTCACTCCCCATTTCTTTGTCTTTCTTTCGGTCTTCCTCGTACTCTGTAGCCACTGCTAACACAATAAAATATTTTGGGGAAGTTGTCATAAGAGGGTCGAGTAAAACTGAAAACGACGGCCCGGATTTGCTCGAGTACCACAATATCATCGTTTACATTGGAGGCCGCCAAGTTGCTCAGTGGTGCCGAGCACTCCGTTCTGTTGGCGTGCTTGCTTGAGTGCTTTGAATCAAGCAAGTCACTTGGCAAGCTGCTTGCTAATGGAACACACCCCAGGTCATAGTATGATTCCCTGGGGCACACCTGAGATAACTACACGTGTGACAGAGAACTTCCCTTTTTCTGGTGCTGGTGATTGGCAATCATACTCTGCTGGTGATTGAAAAGGCAATCTGCGGTCCAAGCCACATGGGAAGAAGATACACCCGTATTGATGAGTTTCGTGACTGCAACAGCATGATAAACAAGATTGAAAGCTTTTGAGAAGTCAGTGAGGAGCACAGTTAATGTAGATCCTGCTCCATCCACGTGTTTATGCAGCATGTTCGTCACTTCACTAGACAGTGCATGGTGGAAATCTGAAAGTTTCCAAATTGCACTGGATCAAGTTGACTCATCTTCAGCTTGAAGGTATTGCAAGCTATGAAGTATTCAGCTGTCTTCACAAAGTGATCGGTAAACATGATGGGACGGAGATAACCAAGAGTTGGTGGTGAAGACTTAGGAAGTTGGGCCATATTAGCGGATCTCCACTGGAGGGATAACGTGAGTCAGTGGACTGGAAATTTCATAAGCGAAAAGTCATATAAATCTAGGGGAGATTCCATCAGGTCCGCTAGATTCCATCAGGACTTTTTGGAATTCAACGAAGACCTCACACAGCCCAACACGACACACTTACTATGAGTGAATGAATACAGGAAAAAACAATGGGTTGAGAGGCTGCAGATTGCAACCAATGGACGTGAAGTGACCACGCACAGCATCCGCAATGGCTTTATGGTCATTTGGGTCAGTCAGGAACACTAATATCCCTACGAGGAGTGTGGCCAGTCATCCACCGGATTTGTTTGAACCATCCTCCCAGGGATAATTTCTTCAAATTCTGAGCACGAGTAGTGTAGTGGGTTTACCTTAATGGTTGGATTTGTTGATTTCTTTTGTTCCTCAAATGTTTCCATGGAGATTTTGTCTTTCTATGAATGATTTTTGCTACAATCAATTTGATCTGTGGAGTCATCCATGCTTTGTCTCAAGGATGGGACATGACAGATCACTTTGTAAAGTATGCTTCAATTGACTGTTGCAGAGTTTGGTAAAATGCTGTGTATTTCTCTTGCATTCCTTCCACATCATACACTTCCGACCATTCATGCTCCATCCAATATCCACCGTCCATACTCACAATCCTTGCTGCAGGCATGGGGCATACAAAGTATCTACACATTGTGCTGCTTTGCTGGACTAGATCAAAAGGTTTCAATAACACACCAACAACTGCACTGTGGTCGCTTTTTCAATTGGTGGAGTAATGACAGTGTGATGGTACCTCTCCGACATGTTGGTGATGATTTTGTCAAGCACATTGACATCACCACATGTTGTTTGGTCCACCACTTGAGCAAACACGTTGGACAAGATGTCTCTCAAGTCAAAATGGTAAAAGTCAAAGAGAAGGAATATACCCATGTCTGGGTGGTCAGTTTGGAACTTTTCAGTTGTAGAGCTCAGGTGATAAATGAGGGAGGGCAGCAGCCATGGGGCTTCGAGGCGGATAGTAAAAGGTTCCTATGACGATCCGTGATGCTGACCATGGTCGTCAAGGTGGATGGAAACTAACCCACAGTGCCTCAATATAATGGGGGCACATCGATGCCATTGAGCACCATGCCATTGCAATGCTATTTGGAATATATGGCAACCAGAAAATTGTCACAGTAAAATACCACAGGAATGTACACAAACATTGAGCACAAAAAAGTGCGTCCAATGCGGCTTGAAGGCGCATTACATTGTTGGTACAATATATCGTGGACAGAGGAAACTAGAGGCAATATAACATTCAATTTGAATTAAGTTGTTCCTTAATAATTAAGAATTAACAGTTGTTCCTTGATCATAAACTGGCATTTGTGGACAGACAGATGGACGGAGGAAGATCAGGCAATTACTTAACCCCACTTTTTGCTTCACGTGCATTGGAAATAAAGAAAAAAGGGACAGAAACTGCAACACTAAACTACACATTCACACTCACGGACACCATGGCAGAACAAAGCCATGCCCATGTGATGTGGGCGTTGGGCGGAAGCGATGACTACACCGATTATTACCCTGGCGGAAAATCAATCCTGATGGCATATTTTAGATTTTTTTTTTTTTGTATACAAAGTCGAGGCTCGTGTAAAAGTGAACACATAAAACACTTAAAAACAAAACAGAAACACACGTAAAACATAATAGTCAGGTTCACTATGTTTTTTCGTTCAAAATTTTTGGAGATTAGCAAAACTATACATTTTTGGAATATTCAGAGCATGAAGAATACAAAAATTAATGTTGGCATTTGCGTAGACACCTTTGCGAAAATGACAGGACAGTGATGAAGATCTGTAAAAGCATATTCCTGAACGGTATAGACCTAGTAGATCCTGTGTATTGGACGAAGCTGAGATAGCGCAAAATATGTATTTTATGGCGGCCATTTTGAAAATCCAAAATCTGTGTCTGTGCAAATGCCAAGATTGATTTTCGGATTCACGATGCTCTGATGATTCCAAAAATGTACAGGTTTGCTAATCTCCCAAAATTTTGAACGAAATTATATTTGTTAACATAGTGAACCCGACTATAATAAAAGGAGTGGGAGACAAGGGGTGGGGGGAAGAGAGGAAAGCACAACAACAGTAGCGAACAGGGACATCGGGAGATCTGTGGAAGGGAGAGGGCTGGGGCAGAGTACACGGGATTAAAAAAATGGACACTACGAGGAATTTCAGGAATGAAGTCAGAGATTGAAAGAGGTGGATTCGGGGTGTATTAATGGGGGTAGAAAAGATAAAGGTTTTGGATGGGGGAAGATAACAGATGGTGGTGAACAACTGTTTTGAAGACCGGGAGGTAGGAGGGGGAATTGAAGAGAGTGTGGGGGTTTGTTCCAGATGCAGGAAAAAAGAGGAATGAAGGAGTGAAGGTGAGCAGAGAGTCTTGATTTTGGCAGTTTAACCATAAGAGGGTTGCTGGCAGATCTTGTGCGACCTGTGGGAATATTTGGGGGATAGAGCACAGACAGAGCAGGAGGAGCTAGGCTGGAGAGGAGTCGGTAGAAGACAGAAAGACCACCAACCTGCCTGAAGTGAGAGAGGGAAAGGCCCACAGAATCAGCTTCATCGTGGGAGATTCCAATGATTCTAAAAGCCTTGGTTTCTACAGCGTGAAGACGAGCTAGGTGTGAGGCAGGAGCACCAGCCCAGGGGGGAGAGCAGTACTCCATCAAGCTGCGGATGAAAGCTTGGTATGGGGTGAGAAGCTGAGTAGTGCCAAGAAATGACCTCGCATGATGGAGGATGCCCAGTTGGTGACTGGCTTTGGAGGCCAGCTTGGAAATGTGGTTTTCCCAGGAAAGATGTTGATTGACACTTCATTATAACTTTTAGCTGCCAAATGATCCAGAAATGGTTACAATTGGTTGAGACAAACAGGGTAATGGGTGTTGTGTTGGGAATGGTTTGGCTTGAATCAGAGTTTTTTTTATCACATCAGATCAGGTTGCTCGTCATTTTTGCAAACAAAAACACCATTAATACAAATTGCATCGAGTTTCAGAAATTTGTATGTTTTGTGCTTTAATCAAAATGGCTTACAAGGGATCCAATTTAATAATATGCAAACCTTTCATCATGGTTGGCAGATCTGCACATCCCAACTCTAATGGCAATCTTAACTTCACTCCACATCTTTGTTCGCTTTTAACCCTAACTGCACTGGGGGAGCAGGCCCGCTAGACATTTTTCGCATTTTTTGCAACCACTGGGGATTTCAAAATCATCATTTTTTCTCGAGGGTCTTGCACACATTTTGATACCACAAACATTCAAATCGGACTTACCGTTCAGGTATCACATGACAAATTGTCCTAAAAAAACATGTCGTAAAAAACTGCAATTTTTGCATATGTTTATGTACAACAAACACGTGTGCGTTAGGGTTACATGGATTAGGATACTCATGGTGTAAATTAATTGGTCTGTAATTTCTTCTGAGTGTTTTAGCATGTTGTCCAAAACATACTGAACTAGAACGGGCACTCGGTAGAGCGCATACCTTCGCCGCAGCTACTGTTCTGTACTTGGCACGATTTTGACCTTTTCGTGACCTTGACCTTGACCTTTGACCCGATTGCTCCCAAAATCTAATCAAATGTGTCCCGTATAATAACCAATCATCCCACCAAATTTCATGCAATTCGGTTGAATACTTTTTGAGTTATGCGATTAACATACACACACACAGACATACAAATAAATACACAGCGATCAAAACATAACCTTCCGCTTTTGCGAAGGTAATAATTATAGAACAATAGAATTCGGCAATCATTGGGGAAATTAACATATTGTGAAAAAATCTTTTTACTATCGCGTTCATCACGTGATGATGTGTTGGCCCACGTGTGCAAATTTTCAAATTCATCGGAGCATCGATGGCCGAGATCAGTCAAAGAGAGCTCAAAATCACCCAGTTCAGTTAGGGTTAATCCCCAACTTTTCCATTTCCAGATTTACTATGACAAATGTCACTTCTACAAGTGCCCGTCGCTGTTAACACTTACGTCACCATCTTTGACACAGATAGCTACATTTCCCTTCATTCAACAACAGCGAATAACTAATTTTGATTGCATCATTTAGAGGGAATGACCATAAAGATACAAAAATAAAAATGAAAAAAGAAGGAAAGAAAGATACTGCAATACATAAAGAATATACGAAGATAACAGGTACAATTATTAGTGTACAATAGAAAATAGGTTTCCATTCATTTTTCACAGTAATAGTTGCGGGATGATAATCCACCACAGCAAGGGTTAATAATATTTTTTTTTTTAAAGAAGTATTCACAAAAAATTTTTAAATCAGAGAACAATGAAGTTGTTTGGAATGTTTGGAAATGAATGGAAAAAGCAAGTAATTAAAATGTGAAAAAGTGAAGCAGGTTCCATCACAGATGTAGGAGGAATACATGATCTGTATTCATTTCTGTTTAATCAATGGTTTACGACAAATAACACTTACCAATAATCTACTTCTGTCCTTATAAAACACTTCCTTCCCCAGCCAACCTCAGGCCTCAACTACAAACATCAGCCATAACAATAATTTCCTCACCACCTCGAAAAAACCGAACGGTATGTACAAAAATCCCTTCTTGGAAAGATATGAAAATCAGTGCATGAGTACAAGTAAGGAACCTGGAACATTTGAATTTCAAGCACAGGTAAAAATGCACCTTTGACCTTGCAGTGCATTGCTGCCCCTGCCAAGCTTTAAAATGGCCTCCAGCACATGAGCTTCCAAGCTGCAAAAGCGTTCTCCTTTCAGTTCATAAAAGCGTCAAGGTCAACACGTTATTAGACAGAGCTTCGCGAGAGGGCACATGAAATTCAGTGTTGTGTTTATGTGCATGGAAACCTGGCAATTTCAAAGCGCAAACACTTTTTATAATTCACTCGATGCCGCCACCGTGACGCTTTTGAACATCATCACCAGCTTCTCATAAGGCAGAAGTGGAGGCTTGGGGCGACTCATTCAGCAAATGCGGTCCCGTGGTGTTTGAAGACCACTGGAATGGTTCGACAGAAAAAAGGTAGAAGATAAAAAAATACTCATGTGGGTATTTCAACCCCAACCTACATAAAAGGCAACGGTCCTTTTATTTGGGACAAGCCTGTTCCAAAAACAGGGCAGCACCATAGGTAAGGCTTTCTATATAGTTGGCTGCTTTCATTACGACATCAACAAATCTCTTGCCTCTCAATTCCATTTAAGCTTATTTCTTCAGGAGAAAGATAGCAGGGTATTTCTAAAGATATCACACTATTTCTAGTCAAAGTGACACTTTGTAGGAAACCAGATGCTAGTGTAATATACTTTCTATGCTTTCAATTATAATGAGCAGTTATTCATCAAGATGGCTTCCTCATCGGAGTCCTGAGATGGTGATTTATGACGACACAGGTGCTATCACCAGCACCTTGAACAAATTCCAAAATATTTTTCTAACTGACTGCTGGAAAGGCATAGGCAAACCACCAAGCAAAACTAAACTAAGACCAAACCACTTGGCAAGACTAAACCGCCATTGTTTTTCTGGTAACCTAGCATGACAAAACTACCAATCATAAATGTTTGCCAAGAGACTGCGAATGTTCTGTGAAGAATCTGGTACCTTGATTGATGGTGATATATGATTGGAATCCAATATTGTGACTTATGAGGCAGGTTTTCCGACAAAGTAAATGCCAAACTAAAGCACTTCTGGACAGCACCATCTGCTGACCATCGATTTGGCTGTGGACTTCAGTAGAGAGGGATTAAAGTTTGCCCTGGAAATCCACAAACGTGGGAAAGCACCCAGATCTGTTAACATTCATGCAGAGTAGTTGAAGAACGCCAGCACTCACCTACTCCTCTGTCTTAAGTGATTCATTTCCTCACTCGGGATTCGAAAACTTTGGAAGAGGGCCAATGTTGTGGCCACAATAAAACCCAACAAGCCCAGAGACATCCCAAAGAGTTCCAGGCCGACATCGCTCCTATCTGTCCCATTCAAGGTCCTTGAGAGGTTAATCCTTAACAGGACAGAACCTCTTGTTGAGGTAGTACTCCCACCAGAACAAGCATACTTCAGGAAGAAGTGTAGCACTTAAAACCAGGCTCTTCCTGCAACTGACATTATTGCGAGTGTCTTTGAATCAAATCAGAAATGTGGGGCTGTCTTCTTTGATTTGTCTTCAGCATACGACATGGTCTGGCACCGTGGCCTGTTGCTGAAGCTGCATGAAATACCACAGGACTGTCACCTAGACCACTTTAAACAAGTCTTGATCTCCAACTGTGTCTTCAGAGTCAACCTCAATGGAAAAGCCAGCAGAACCCAGTCTCAATAATGGAGTTCCACAAGGCTCAGTCTTAGTGCCCCTGCTGTTCAACGTGTGCATATCAGACCTTCCTGAGACTACAGGTACTAAACTTGCCTATGCCAATGACCTTGCGATCCTGCATCCGAGCAAGTCTTTTGAGGAAGTCAAGGCCATTTTCAGCTTCTATGGACTGCTACTACCACCAATTGTGCCTATGTCTCAACATCCAGAAGTCAGTCTGCTCTGTTTGCCACCTTCAGAATAGTAACACAGACAGTCAGCTGGAATTTTAGCTAAATAACACCCGGCTTCCCTTCATGCATGCTTCTACCTGCCTTGGCATTCAAATGGACCAGTCCCTGACCTTCAGGCTGCATGAGGAGAAAGTACCAGGGAAAATATCTGCCAGAGTTAACCTTATCCACTGTTATAAATCAATACTCAGACCTCTTTCAAGTAATGAGGTTTTATTGAACTATATCTCCACTCATCCTACAACACAAAATAAAGCACAATCATTAGCACTACAAAGGAAGCAATCAAAACAAGCATTTCCAAGCCCCAAGCAAGCAAGCAAGCAATTAGGTACCTGTTAATCCTGTTAGTCTCTTGGCACTTAAGTAACAGAATTCCACGAGATCAAGTGCCAAACAGTTCGGACTTATATAAGCTCCCTCAAGGTCGGGCCTCCGACCGAACCTTCCCTTCAAGCTCGAGACGTTACATCATATTTCACCACATTCTCCCTCCGTTAAAAATCGAGCGAGCAATAAAGCTATAGCAAGATAAAAGAGCAACCTAACAAACAGCACAGGATTCCTACCAACCGAAATGATTAGGTGGCTGGCACAAACGGCCTGTACGGGTGCGATATATCTCTTCATGTCCAGATCCTTCACTGCCCATGGCGGGAAGTTCGTCCCCTCCAGATAGGTTTCTTTGTGGACTGTCACCATCCGGACTGGCGATCCAGATAACGAAGTATCATCTCTGATCATCTCATTAGCTTTGTGTCAATCGCTTTAAAATCCACATGGAGTCTCTCCCAGGGTCAAATTGCATGGATCAAAGTCCCCATGGGAGGTTTATAGAATCTCGGCTTGACCACGGCACACACTGGACACAATCGACATAGTCGCCTGACATCTTCGATGGAAAAGGGCTGATTCCTACATTGTACGAAGTGAGCCAACCTTCTGACCCCTGGATGACACAATGATTCATGGATTCCCCGTAAATCTTCTGTCGTCATGCCAGCACAGACCGGCCGGGATAGCGCATCAGCTGCCACATTATCCCGTCCAGGTCTGTACACGATATTGAAGCTCAAGTCAGCCAATTCTATATGCCAGCGAGCTACTTTGTCATTCTTAAAATTTTGAGAGCGCTGTGCGTTGTACATAAAAGCCACTGACTGTTGGTCCAAAATGAAGTGAAAATGTTTCCAAGAAGGAAGTGGCACCACTGTCTGATGGCTTCCATGCTTGCGTCCGCCTCCTTTTCTATAGTCGAATGGCACCGTTCGTGACTCCAAAGGGAATTCTTTGAAATTGGTTCAGCCGCTGCCCTGATTCAAAGGCAGTATATGGATGATCGGTTTCTCTGATAGGTATCTGGTGGTACGTGCTACGGAGGTCCAAGGTTCAATAAATTGTTGTGAATCTATACTCAGACCTCTTTCAAGTAGTGAGGTTTTATTGAACTATATCTCCACTCATCCTACAACACAAAACAAAGCACAATCATTAACACTACAAAGGAAGCAATCAAAACAAACATCTCCTCCAAGCCCGAACAGTTCGGACTTATATAAGCTCCCTCAAGGTCGGCCCTCTGACCAAACCTTCCCTTCAAGCTCGAGACATTACATCATATTTCACCACATCCGCCGACTAGCTGGCCACGACTGGACAACTGATTTAACTCCCTTAAGCACCTTAACACTTGCCCTAGTGCACACTCCTGCAAAATACTGTGTGTCCGCATGGGGAACGAGCCACCACACTAAGAAGGTACTAGATGTGCACCACAACTCTTTCTTAAGGGTCATCAGTGGATGCCTTCGCCCTCCTCCCACCCATCGCTTCCCAATTCTTGTAGGCATCCATCCCCATCACACTAGATGAGCAGCCATCAGTAGACAAGCAGCCCTCAATGCATCTTAGAACTCTGACCACCTCTTGCACAACAATAAAAGAGAAGATCTACCCCCCCCCTCCCCCAAAACCCCAAAGACTGAAGAGCTGCAAGCCCTTTACTGGAGTAGCTCAGACCTATGTCACAGCAGACGATGGCCTAGAGGGATGAGATGGCAGGAACTGCAGCAACTGACCACAAGGGCTCGAGGAGGCTAAAAACAGTGATCTTCAGATCGTATTCCAACAACTCAGAGACACGCCACACTGAAGAAGAAGAAGAAGAAGAAGAAGACGAAGAAGAAGGCAGGCGATGAAATGAGAATGCCAAGCAGACCAAACCAATTTAAATATGCATTAGCTAAACTTTGTCTAAATTTGTTTATGAAATATTTTAAGGGATTACTGTATTTAAATTTACAGATGATACAAAGTTGTAAAGGAGGAGGGGGTGGGAGTGGTGGGACGATAATACAGTAGTAGACTGGATGTTCTTTTGGGTTTTATGGGGGAGTGGGCTACAAAGTGGAAGATGGATAATGGACCTAAGTGTAGTGAATATAATTCCGAAAGAGTAATGTCTTCACAGAGTATTGGGGGTGATCAAGGGATGCAATGAACATTGTGGCTAAGTATCCTGGATATGTCACCCCTCCATCGCAGGGGATACGTAAGTTAGGGTAGGAATTTGGAATATGGAACCTATACTTACTATACTTGCAAGCTGAAAATACTTGGAAAAGTACTTGAGACAAAGGTGTGTGCCTCCGCACAATGGGAATTGGATAATTATCTCAGCTTAAGTAATGGTGACCAACTCTTTAGTAAAGGACATCTCCGCGATGTGCAATTACACAAAGCTTGTGTATCTGGACTGGGTCCTTATGAATACCAATGAGAAGGACATATCTGAGGCTTGTAAATGCACAGAGCAAGTTTAAAGACAACTTTAAAAATAATATTTACTATTAATCATGTTGGGAAGAGGAAGGGTGGTTTCTGTGAACATTAACTGAAGTGCCCATTTATGACGGGTCCCAGTAAATACCATAGACACGACCTTTCAGTATAACCATGTCCTGTGACAGCTGCATTTTTCAGCTGAGGCCGAGCGAAACGAGGTCGAAGCTGTTTATTCCTGATATGTGAAACACTGCAACTCATGCCTACAGAACACAGACTTTTTGGAACGTCAGCCACATTTTCTATGCAATCATCATGTAACTTTATTAAACAATTGTGCATGGGTAGGCGCTCATATGTTGAAAGCTTTGTGTCAATCGCTTAAGCGGTTGCTGAGAAAATGATTTTAAAAGCGAATTTAGGTGAAAAAGGGAGAGCAGGAGAAAAAATATATGAGGGTCTCGGTCGACGTTCCACAACATGGTCAAGGATGGCTGTGGACACCTATTACTGGTTTAATTAGTTTCAAATTAAATTATTTTTTGTGCACATACAATTGAATATTTTTACAATTTAATTCTAGCTTCAGTTTCCCATCCTCTTCAGGGCTGGCACACACCATCAGGGGACGCTATTTCGGCAACTTACATACATACATACAGACATACATACATACATACATACATACATACATAAAAGCATGCACGATAGCTGCATTGTAGTAAATACTAAAGGGTCCAATGGGGTCTATAGGTCTGTAGGGTCTGAAGGGGTATAAAAGTTGAAAGGGTCGAAGATCTAAGGAGTCTTAAGGTGTCTAAGGGTTTGAAAGGGTCTCAAGGGTCAAGGGGTCTAAGCAGTCTACAGGGTGTAAAAGACTTAAGGGGTCCAAATGGGTCTCAAGGTGTCTAAAGGGTAAATTTAGTAGAGGGTAGAGGGGTTTAAATGGTGTAAAAAGGTTCTAAGGGATATAAATGGTCTAAAGGATGCGTTCCAATTGTAGTGAGCATATAGAGAGTTATAAAGAGGTTGAAAGGGTCTGTGTGATCAAAATTGTTGATGGAGTTGTATGGTGGTTGCCATTACTTCTTAGCAGTCTCCCAAAACCACAACACCATATATATATATATATATATATATATATATACAGACTTGGCATTTAATATGGAATTTTTTTTTTTTTCTTGATTTGGGTTTACTTTCTGAACTCAGTATATCAATCTGGTGAGTTTATTTTACCCTTCGGTGATGTCTTTGTTGAAAGAACCATGTCACTGATTGTCTTTCGCAGCAAGAAGTCAATAACAGGATTATATCACAGGTGGCGTGACAAAATGTAAGGAGAGGTACATTTGACGATTGGCTTCACAATTGGGTATATAAGGGTTGTTGCGTTCTGTATTAGTGGAAAACAACTGCTACACATCTACAAAAGTTATTGCCGCTTCCTCTGGAGATGGTCCGTCAACTTAACAATGCTGTTTGTCATGGAGTGGTGGCTTTACGAAATTCTGGCATGAAACAGCGTGCTATTGCTCGGCAGTATGGCATCACTCTAGGTCAGGTGTCAAAGATCCTGAAACGAAATGCTCAGAGGGGTGTCCCTACTCCAATACCGAGGCCAGGATGTCCGCGAAGAACCACAAGGAGAGATGATCGCCAGCTCCACCGGTTAGTCTGCAATGGCCGTACCAAGTCAGCTAATTGGCTTAGGGCTGAGTGGCAGCAACTGACAAATGTGCCTGTATCCAGAAGGCTAGTCAACCAACGACTGGTTCAAGCAGGCTATCGTGCCAGGCGTCCCCTGAGAAAGCCATGCCTGACCAGACAACACAGCCAGCGCCGATTGCAGTGGGTCAGAGAGCACCGTCAATGGCAGCCAGGACACTGGAATCACGTGACCTTCAGTGACGAGTCTAGATTTCTGGTCTATCGTCAAGATGGCCACGTCCGAGTGCGCAGACAAGTGCATGAAGCCCACAACGAAGATTGTATAGTGCCAAGAGTCCAAGCTGGAGGTGGTGGGGTGACCGTTTGGGCTGCTTTTCATGCAGGGGGCAAAACTGACCTGGTTGTTCTGAATGGAAACCTGAACCAGTTTAAGTACAGGGTCATTCTGGAAGAAACATTGCTTCCATTTGCTCGTGCAGCCTGTCGAGGAAACTTTGTCTTCCAAGATGACAATGCACGGCCTCATCGTGGTCGCATGATCCAACACTTTCTTGCTGACCGTGGTGTAGAGCATATGGAGTGGCCTGCCATGTCCCCGGATATGAATCCGATAGAGAACTTGTGGGCAGAATTAACGCATCAAATCGACAACTTGGACCAGCAGCCTACCTCTGTGCATGAATTGCAGCAGGCTATTGTCACTGCATGGCAAGCGATTCCTGTCCAAACTTTGGCAAATCTCGTGAACAGCATGCCTCGACGTGTACGTGCTCTCCTGAATGCTCGTGGGGGTTACATGAAGTACTGAACTGTAATTTTACTGTCCGTAATCCCAGTCATAATTTAGCTTTTGTTTTTGTTGAAAGAAAATTTGGCTAATGTGCAAAATAAAGAGATACTTCTGGAAAACGTACAGAAGTTTAACACAGTACTGTCCATGAATTGAGCTTCAATATCAGTTTACATCACTTTCAAGGATTTTTTTTTTTTTTTTTTTTTTCAAGGATCAATTTGTTTGCTCCAAAATGTCAAATGTGGTTTTGTTTCTTTTGATGGTCACATTAACAAAATCTAGAATAATTTCAACATAATTCCAATGAACTTTTGGTTCTAAGTCATCTTGAAAAGTAGGTTCACCCCCACAAAAAAAATATTCCATATAAAATGCCAAGTCTGTATGTATATGTATATATATATATATATATTAGCCGAAAGCACCCGGCATTGCCTGGGTTCTTTTTGAATGAATTTACTACTATAATTCAGCTTTTACTCGCAGCCGTAGAAGATTGACGATAAGCCTGGTGTTGGCTTAGCGGTTAGGGTGCTGGCTTGGGATCCTATGATCCTGGGTTTGAATCCCGGTCACTGAATTAATGCCAGGGGGGTTGACTCAGCCTGTCATCCTTCCGAGGTCAGCAAATTGAGTACCAGCTTACTGGTAATTCCCTGTGTGTCGCAAGAGGTGACTACCAGGGTTGGCAGCAGGAAGGGCATCTGGCCGTAAAACATTGCTTTAAAAAAGGGGACCACGGTGCCCGAAAAAGGCCAACCCTTGCTCTGCGGGGAAAAATGGCCTCCAAAGGTGGTTCGTAGAAGATTGACTACAATAATTCAGCTCAGCTTTTAATTGCGAAATGGGCCCAGCCCAGCCGAGGCGGCCTCGACCGGCCTCGCCACCTCACCTATAACCTTCCCGGGGCCCGTCCCAACATTTTTAGTTCTTTTTGAATGAATTTACTCCTATAATTTAGCTTTTACTCGCAGCCGTAGAAGATCGACTACTATAATTCAGCTCAGCCTTTAATTGCGGAATGGGCCCAGCCCGGCCGAAGCGGCCTCGACTGGCCTCGCCACCTAGCCTATAACCTTTCCGGGGCCCGTCCCGACATTTTTAGAGCCTTTTTGAATGAATTTACTCCTATAATTCAGCTTTTACCTGCGGCCGTAGAAGATTGACTACTCCAATTCAGCTAAGCTTTTAATTGCGAAATGGGCCCAGCCTGGCCGAGGCGGCCTCGACCGGCCTCGTCACTGAGCCTATAACCTTCCCGGGGCCCGTCCCAACATTTTTTGTTTTAGAGTTCTTATACCTATCGTCCCTATCTTTCACCGTCCCTATCTTTCACCGTTCAGGAGATTAGCGCGTGCAGACAAGCAAACAAACAAATAAACAAAAACTTTATTTTATATTGTTGC
The DNA here is from genome assembly GCF_964187855.1 of Myxine glutinosa. NCBI lineage: Eukaryota > Metazoa > Chordata > Myxini > Myxiniformes > Myxinidae > Myxine > Myxine glutinosa. The sequence continues at coordinate 110,024,805 of NC_136266.1, forward strand.
GGATCTCGTGTTATGGATGCTGAACACGATTTCGTGTTATATACATACATACATACATACATACATACATACATATATATACATACATATATATATATATATATATATATATATATATATATATATATATATATATATATATATATATATATATACATATATATATATATAAATAAAAAATATTGTCACGTTCTTGGCGATAAAAATCTTTCCAGGGAACGGATAGCCGAACAAGCTGTTACTCCGAAGCATTCAGTTCAATATGTGGTGGGATTAATACACGTGGGGGGGGGGGGGGGGGGGAGGTGAGGAGGAGGATGCTGAAGAGCGCTTACCTGAACGGACCCCACCGAAGGTCCTCAAACCTGCGGAAAATAACTCACACGAAACGGATTTTAAAATGTACAAAAATGTCGGCTTTATTAAACAGAATGCCGGTAATACAAAATAAAACGCGCGATAATAATAATGTTCCTAAATGGGACGTCCCCACAGACAGCCACAAACACAGACGAAAGATAAAATAAATGCAATCAAAAATAATAGGTGTGTGGTTGGCACTTATCTGCGAGCGGCTTGAACCTCGTCAGGAATCATGTGCCCTTGGCGGGAAACGCACTCATGCGTGGGAATTAGGCCTTGCTGAGCCCTCATTCGCCTTACTGTGCGGTCCGCTCAAGTCCCACTGCCTCCTTGGGTTGCTCGGCACAGCCCCCAGCTGCACGAAGCTGGGCTACTCGCACAGAGTCCACGAACTGCGACCGCCTCGCCACACGATCGGCGCCAAACCCACGTCCTTTGTTAATAGTGCTATCGAATGTTTTCGTGCTCGTGAAGAAAACGAACCCGAGAATAAAGTGAATAACTCAGCAAGCAACTGCTCGCGAGGCATCCACAGCGAGAAGGGCCACAAGAAGAACAACCACGAGAAGACCAAAATGTCCGCTGCTTCAATCGTGACAAACTCAGAGCCAGAGGGTCCAGAGAAGGGTATTAAGCGACCTTTCACTCTCAAAACCAGGACGAGAAGGCACAAGCGGCGAAATATCGGCCAGAGCGTTCTTTTAACGTCCAGGCTCTGACGTCATTTGTCTTGCTTTCCCAATCAGCGAGTTGCTTCTTACTCGTCTTTGTGTCAATAAAAACCATGACAAATCACGACTCCTCGGGGCGTGGCCTCGGCCTGCCAGTTCTATGTGTGCCTCCCAAGTCGGGGTTGTCAGCGGTAGGGCTCAATGTCCTGGCTTCCGGTAGGTTTTATTATTTATTATTGCCATTAAATGCGCGATTCTAACTGGTGTCTAATGCGATGCCATAAGAGATAAAGGAATAGATTCAGAGGTAATGATGTACAAGGGATAATTTTACCCATAATCCTTGAGCTAATTAGCACAAGTGTCACCCTTCGTATGGCCACACGTACCGCTTAATCCGAACACACGACCTACCAGATCTCCACTTATTACATGGCGGTTCTTCTTCTTCATGACAATTGGAGCACACTAATCAATACAAATCTACCTGGTCTAAAGTAATCACTGCCTACCCCCTACAAACGTAACAATATATATAAAGTTTGATTTGAAAGCATCATGAAATAAGCTCAGGAGGCATCAAAATGTGAAAACTTTGGAGGGAGGTAAATACTTTTGTAGGACACTGTAAATGCTGAAAACTATGTTTAAAAGACATTGATTTACAGATTTTGCGACAGCAATGGCAGGATTAAGTGTCTGTGCTAGCAGAAGTGAGTCACTGAAAATGCACACAGAGCGCATGCACGAAAGACCTCATCAGCATTCATACATCATTTTGACAATAACTTGATGACACAGATTGACCTACTCTTGCGAAAGACACAGTGGGATATTTAATGTTCACCATGAGCAAATGCTTAGTAAATGGAGCTCGCAGACATGTAGGGTCACTTACACAACAGATTAGCACAGTGTCAGGCAGAGAAACATAGCATTGGGAGGCTTTAGTAGGAGAGTAATGTTTCAAATTAAGAAGAAGGTAGTGGCAGTGATTAACAAAAGTTTTATTAGGCTATGTATTGAAAATAGTGGATCAGTTGCACCACCCAACATGATAAGTGAAGTCAGAATGACTTGACCAATTAATGGAATGATTAATTAATGGGAGATAACATCAACGAAGTTGAATCCACTCATCGTGCGGGAGATAGAGTTTCACCCATGGTATGGCAAACTTCAAATGTGTTTCTGATCTCAGCCTTGACCAATTGTGTTGTGGAGTTTGTGAGTTATTAAAGTTTTGATGAGGGTTGAGGTTGACTCTCAACATGATGGTTGAGACTTTAATATTTCAATTTCAAACTTTGCGGTTTCTATTTAATGGGATGTTGGTTTCCCAAAAAATAAATGAATCAATTAAATATTTAACTCTATACAATATATCGGCCATATGGGTCTTTCAACTTTTACATAAAATCCATGACGATCACAAGCCTGAGATATTCAAACAAAAGTTTGATTCACTCATAACTAGGGACCATGGACCACGAGAAAAAGTTCCTTCCTTTTGTACTCACTTGGGGGTTCACTTGAGCTCACTGACTAATGTAAATCCATGTGATTAGAGCACACAACCTGTTTTGTGTGATGTTCCTTGGTGACCCAGATAGCCAATGACACCAGTAATTCTGGCTCAACACCCAAACGGCTGAATAGACAGATAGCCAGGTCTGGGCGAGCATTGATGGCTGCCTGTGAAGATCTCTCTATGGACTGATGATTCATTTTGATTGAGCTTTTCTCCCATATTTAATCATTCTTCCTGTGAGCAGTTAATCCACTCATTATGCGAAAAAATGTGCTAGTTCACAAAAAAACCATCAAATTAATTACACACTTTGTGAATGCACATTCCTTTTTGTCTTCCCAATTGTCATGACTGAACAAACTGTGTGTGTGTGCATTTATGTATATATATATATATAGTCGTGGCCAAAAATATTGGCACCCTTGCACTTTTTTCAAATAATGCACCATTTCTTCCAGAAAATTGTTGAAGTTAAAAACTCTTTTGGGATCCACATATATATTTCCTTAGTTTGCAGTGGAACAAAACAAAAAAGCTGAAAAAATTACTAAAATCTTCGCTTATTGCACACATAAATCCTAAAATGGCCCGGACATTATTATTGGCACATTTTAGAAGTTGTTAGAAATAATGAGATTTCAAGGAGGTGATTCTACTTTACTTTGAAATTGAACTCACCTGTGGTGAGAGTTGCAGGTGCCTGCAATATAAAAATCACACATTCAACCAGTTTGAATGGAGAAAAGGAGTCATTCTGCTGTTTTGTGTCGCTGTGCGTACCGCAATGAGCATGGAGAAAAGAAAGAAAACCAGAGAATTGTCTGAGTAGGTCAGACACAAGATTGTAGCCAAGCATTGACAATCTCAAGGCTACAAGTCCATCTCCAGAGATTTTGATGTTCCTGTGTCCACCGTACACAATGTTATCAGGAAGTTTAAGGCCCATGGCACTGTAGCCAACCTCCCTGGACGTGACCGCAAGCGAAAACTTGATCAAAGATTGCAGTGAAGGATTGTTCGAATGGTGGAGAAAGCACCTCGATTAACTGCCAAACAGATTCAAGCTGACCTTCAGACCCAAGGTACGACAGTTTCAACTCGCACCATCCGTCGCCAACTCAATGAAAGGGGGTTCTATGGAAGGACACCACTGCTGAGAGAGACATAAGAAGGCCTGACTGGAGTTTTCCAAAACACACCTGAACAAGCCAAAATCCTTCTGGGAGAATGTCCTGTGGACAGATGAGACCAAATTAGAGCTTTGTTGGAAAGCACATCATCTCCATGTTTACAGAAAACAAAATGAAGCCTTCGAATAAAAGAGCATCAAACATGGAGGAGGTTCAGTGATGTTTTGGGGATGCTGTGCTGCATTTGGCACTGGGTGCCTTGAATGTGTGCATGGCATGATGAAACCAGGAGATTACCAAGGCATTTTGGAATGCAATGCTCAACCCAGTGTCAGAAAGCTAGGTCTCGGTCAAAGGTCATGGGTCTTGCAGCAGGAGAAATGACCCCAAACACACTACAAAAAGCACCCAGGAATGGTTCAAGACAAAACGCTGGATTGTTCTGAAGTCCCCAGCAATGAGTCCAGATCTAAATCCCATTGAACACCTGTGGGGAGATCTGAAAAAGCAGTTGGAAGAAGGCACCCTTCAAATCTGGGAGAACTGGAGCAGTTTGCAAAAGAAGAGTGGGCCAAACTGCGAGTAGAGAGGTGTAGGAAGCTCATTAATGGCAATAGGAGCAGTTTTTCGTTGTATACTGTTTAGTTTTTTACTTTCGTAGTATACTCTGATTCCTTAATATCTCTTCCTGGTTACTCCCTCCTCCGGTATGATAGACCTGAGCCTCGGCCTGGTGGTGGGGTGGCTATCTTTATCAAAAACTCTCTTCCTCACTCTCCTTGCACTGCCCTCTCTCCTCCTCACCCCCAGGAGTACCTCTGCCTACGGCTTCCTCTCCGCTCCCACCTTTTGTTCATATGTGTTCTGTACCGTCCCCCAAACAGTGATGACTCCATCTACATTTCACTGTCTGACAACATGGACCAACTTCTATCCACTCATCCCAACTCTCTCTTCCTCATATGTGGTGACTTCAATTGTCATCATGCCACCTGGTTGGGTGTGGGTTCCTCTCTCACCAGTCATGGCACCTCAGCAAAGGACTTCTGTGACTCACTGGGATTGACACAATCTGTCAATTTCCAGACCCAGATCTCAGCCAATGGAGTATCTTCTCTTCTAGACTTGGTTATGACTAACTTCCCTGCTAATGTCTGCTGCTCTTCTTCTGCTCCAATCGGTTCTTCTGATCATGTGCTTGTCAAAGTGGACATCTCTCTGGCCATTCTCAGAGAGCCTCCTCAGCGTCGACGAGTCTGGCATTTCACTCAGGCCGACTGGGACGGTCTTCAAGCAGCCATCAATCGTCTGGATTGGTCTCCCATCTCCACTGCCTCTGACATCAATTCTTCCTGGGAATTCTTCCAAAGCAAACTGATCTCTCTCATGCACAGATTTATCCCATCTCACCTTCAGTTGTCTTACCCTTCCTCCCATCCATGGTACACTGAATCTTGTGGTGAGGCAGTTGCCCTGAAACAACTTGCCTTTGCCTCTTGGAAGGCTAATCCAACTGAAGGAAATCTCAGTTCCTTCCACCAAGCTCGGAACAAGTGTGTGTCTACCCTCAGGAGTGCCAGGAAGCACTATCTCTCCTCACTCAAGAATGAACTCTCAAACCTGTCTCCTTCCTCCAAATCCTGGTGGCGTCTGGTCAAATCCGTTTCTGGTGTTTGTTCCCCCTCCATCCCCTCCCTTACCTCAAATGGCCACACAGTTGACATCGCACGTGACAAAGCCGAATGCCTCAACTCTGTGTTTGCCTCAAAATCCTTAGTCCCAAACCCATCTCTCTCTGTTCCCACCTTTCCCAGTCGAACCAAACTGCTCCTGGACTCTGTGACCTTCTCTCCTGACAAGGTGGAGGAGTTTTTGTCAAACCTCGACTCTGATTCTGCAACTGGACCAGATGGCATCAGCCCACGGGTCCTAAAATCCTGCTCTGCCGCTCTATCTCACCCTCTCTCTGTTCTTTTCACCCTATCCTTTGCTCAAGGTCATCTGCCAGCATCCTGGAAATCAGCAAACATTACTGCTTTACACAAAAAAGGTGCAAAAACAGATCCTTGCAACTACAGACCAATCAGCCTGTTCCCAATTATCAGCAAAGTCATGGAATCCATCATTGCTTCGGATATGAAATCTTTCCTCTTCTCCAATGGCTTGATCTCTGATCATCAATTTGGTTTCAGACCAGGTCACTCTACTCTGGACATGCTGCTTCTGCTTTCTCAACAATGGATGGAGGTCCTCAATGCCAAACAGGAAATTAGAGCAGTCTCCCTTGACATATCACGTGCCTTCGATACGGTCTGGCACCCAGCTCTGCTCACCAAACTCTCCTCCTATGGTATCCATGGAAATCTCCATGCATGGCTTGGGAACTTCCTCTCTGGTCGTAGTCAACGTGTGGCCCTGAATGGATTTCTCTCATCTCCCCTTCCCGTTCAGGCTGGAGTTCCCCAAGGCAGTGTGCTGGGCCCTGTGCTTTTTCTGGTCTTTATCAATGATCTCTCTGACTCTCTGGAAAATCCTCTGTATCTCTTTGCTGATGACTCCACTCTCTGCCGCTCCATTCCTCTTCCCTCAGATCGGCAGTCTGCAGCCTCCTCACTCTCTGAAGACCTGGACAAAATCACAGACTGGTCAAACATGTGGAACATGTCTTTCAATCCTGACAAATCTCACACTCTTACTATGTCTCTCCGAAAAGATCGACTGGACAACCCTCCCATCTACTTTCTCAACAATCCTCTCCAAGAAGTTCTGTCGCTCAAGCTTTTGGGTCTCACCATCTGCCATGATCTTTCTTGGGAAAACCACATTTCCAAGCTGGCCTCCAAAGCCAGTCGCCGACTGGGCATCCTCCGTCGTGCGAAGTCCTTCCTAGGCACACCTGAGCTCCTCACCACATACAAGGCTTTCATCCACAGCTCAATGGAATACTGTTCTCCCCTATGGGCTGGTGCGCCTGCCTCACACCTGGCTCGGCTTCACGCTGTTGAATCCAAAGCTTTCAGAATCATTGGAATCTCCCGCGATGAAGCTATCTCTGATAGTGGGGCGGCTTAGCCCAAATATTCAAAAGAATTGTGCATTTTGTGAAACAAGCACCAAATTTGGCACAAATGTACATTAATATGTTGCGAACATTTTCAGATATTGGGCCACTTGAAATTCCGTAATTTTTTTTTTCAAATTTTTTCAAATTTCGTAATTTCAAATTTTTCGGGTGACACCGTCACAATTTCGGTCTTCGAGGCCGGCCGATAGGCAGGCAAAGTGTGACCGTAAGGGACGAGGTTCTCCTGACCACGTGGCCCTCGATCTGGGAAGCGAGAGGCGTTCCATTAGTGGACGCGCCCCTCACGCCCGACTTTTGGGCGGCCCCGGCAGGCCGTTTGTTTTGACGTTCCGTGACAGGCCCCGCACCCCCACCTCCGGGCCGACCGGAAGCTTGTGCTGAGTACATCATACCTGAACAACTCAGTGAGGCAGAACACAGCAGTGCACACCAGGGTGACCCCTTCAGTGCATAAACCAATTAACCTGTCCACTGCAGGGCATATAGAAATGAAGTTATTTTCTGCATATAATAATAATATAAGTTCAGTTCTATATAACAATTTCTGTTATCACCACTACCACTACAACTACCACTACTACAAGCTTTGTCTGGAATTTTGTGGATTAACAGACAAACAGACATACAGACAAGCTGGGATCAAAACATTACCTCCTTCCACCATTGAGTGTAGAGGTAAACATCATGGAAATTATATCATGCCCTAGATTTAATTCATGCTTACCCGTGTATTTGCTTCACTGGTTCACAAGGTCTTTTGCATACATGTAATTCAGACTCTCGTCTTCATTGCTGACCACACAATGTTCGCAACATATTAATGTACATTTGTGCCAAATTTGGTGCTTGTATCACAAAATGCACAATTCTTTTGAATATTTGGGCTAAGCCGCCCCACTATATCGGCCGGCCTCGAAGACCGAAATTGTGACGGTGTCACCCGAAAAATTTGAAATTACGAAATTTGAAAAAATTTGAAAAAAAAAATTACGGAATTTCAAGTGGCCCAATATCTGAAAATGTTCGCAACATATTAATGTACATTTGTGCCAAATTTGGTGCTTGTATCACAAAATGCACAACAGGTTTGCTATGCTGCTACACTATGAGGGCCTTTCACTCACTCACCGCAGGCAGGTAGGTGGTCTTTCTGTCTTCTACCGACTCCTCTCCGGCCTTGCTCCCCCAGCTCTCTCTGTGCTCTGTCCCCCAAATATTCCTACAGGTCGCACAAGATCTGCCAGCCACCCTCTGATGGTTAAACTGCCGAAATCTCGGCTCTCTGCTCACCTTCACTCTTTCATTCCTCTTTTCTCCCGCCTCTGGAACAAACTCCCACACTCTCTTCAATCACACTCCTCCCTCCAGGTCTTCAAAACAGCTGTTCACCACCATCTCTTATCTTCCCCCATCCAAAACCTTGATCTTTTCTACCCCCACTAATTCACCCCAGATCCACCTTGTTTGAAATTCCAACTTCTTTCCTGGAAGTCTTGGCAGTGTCCATATGTTTTATACCTCTCCCACCCACCCCCCCCCCCTTCCCATGCCTCCCCCCCAAAGCCCTCTCCCTCCCACAGTTCTCTCGATGTCTCCATGTCTCTCGGTCCCTGCTCTCAAATGTTGTGTTTGTGTCCTTCCCCCTCTCTCCCCATCTTGTCTACCGCTCCCGATGTTATTTGTTTTGTGTGTCTGTTTGTCTTTCTGTGTGATTAATGTTCGCTCTTTCACGAGCCTCGATCTTGTATCCAAAACTAAACAAAAAAAAAAAAAAAAAAAAAAAGTTCAACTGTCTAAAGTCCGTATTGATAAATCTGCGTTACGATTGTGTGGTTAGAAATTCCATAATGGACTCTGATACATGTCCTGACAGGCATATTAATCGATCATCTTTAAGAGCTTCATCAATGCCATTTCTGGAGGTGTGGTACTGAGAGTCTTGGAACACTCTGCACATGTGATTATTTCCTGAATTGCTTTGCACGACTTCTATAACTGGCCATGGGTCTACCTTTCCCAACAGACAATGGATCTCAATTTATCCTTCGACTCGAGGCAGTTTCCTTTATGCTTTCTTATATCTAGCTACTTTTTGGTATTTCCACTTTGATGTGAATTGACCTTTTACTTATTGCTTTGTTGACCTTCTACCTTTGACATATACAGGCTGCTATGATTGGTTTCCAAATCTCCAGCTCGGCTCTGGTTACCCATGCTCCCATCACTCTCTTTAATTGTGTTAACATCACTGTCTTCTGAGAGTCCATTACCACTGCACACACAAAGCGATTCGGGATGTTATACTTACAATTACCTTAACCCTGGGCCAAAAGTAGTAGAAACAAAAATGTATTTATCAGTTTCTACTAACCACCATTCTACTGTTCCTCTATTCATACCTGTACTAAGTTTGTTATGCACTTGTTAAACGACAAATTGTATCTCAGCACTTTGAGGATTACAACTCGAGATAAAACCATGTTGTTCTTCCGATGAGAAGTAAACCTGTTGCAATAAGCAATCTCATACAAAAGCCTCTGCAGTAAGTTTGCATCATATGTTCATCATGCGTGTGATGGCAGACTTTGAACAATCTTTCATTAAGTACAACTTGGATGCTGAGATCAGATAAAATCCCAAAGTTTTATTTAATTATGGGAATAGACATAGATGTGATAAAGACAACCTCCTGTGATGATTTTTGTCTCTGTCCTATTTCAGCTTGCTGAAAATTCAATACCTACAGTTGTCCTTTTTGGTAGACTCTAGGAGACTCAACATGCATTAAGGCATAGCAAGTACAGAGTGTCCCTATGCATAATTGTGTTTACTCCGTTACTTATTTGTTTTATTTGTTTTCCAGGTACGGCTTCAGCATGACGGACACCAGTGAGTACATGATAGAAGAGCGACTGATTACTTGTGTTTGGATTCACCACCACGTGTGAGAAGGAGCAAGTTTTGAAGCCATAAGGACAAGATTTTTTGCAGAGGTTCGATAAGCCAGCTCCTATGCGCGACACAATGCGGGCATGGGAGAAGAAGGCTTTTTCAACAGGGAGTGTCCTTGATTTGACTTGATTTAGAACAAAGCTCTTCTGCAGCGATTTCCCACCATTAAATCAAGACAAAGCGTATTTTTTTGCTATTTACCTCAGAAATCGATCCAGGAATGTTTATTTTTGGTGCAAAGAAAATCCTCATTTTTATGAGGAAATTGAACAGAACCTCGTCATGTCATGATGTGGGCAGCAATTTCAGAAGATCAACTAATGGGGCCATATTTTTTCAATACAAGTGCCAATCACACTGCTTATTTGAACATGCTTCAGATGTGGTTTGTTCCACAACTGCGTGAGAGAGGTCCCGAGGCAACAGCTATCCTGCAGCAAGATGGTGCACCAGCACATTATGCTCTCGCAGTTAGAGAATATATCGACGACAAATTCAGTGGACGATGAATTGGACGTGGATCTGAGATAGTGTGGCGTCCTCGAAGTCCGGACTTCACAACATGTGACAACTCGCTTTGGGGCATTGTGAAAGAGGAAATTTCTCATCTCTGCCAAAAAACAGTTGAAGACGTCAAAACAGCTGTCAGGGGCTGCTTTTATGACCTCCAACCCTCAACATGGAAGAGGATGTCCAGAAGAACATGGAGAAAAATTCAAATGTGTGCGGAGAATGGAGGGGAGCATACAGATAAATTCTAACTAAATTCTAACTGCTTGCATAGGGACTTTGTGGCCACGATGTACTTTCTGGCTGTACAGATCAAATTTGATTCATCTGAAAGTATGATTACCTCTGCCACCAAGGGTGGATGGAGGTTATGTTTTCACCCCTGTCCGTCTGTCAACATAGGTCTGTCTGTCTGTTTGGTACTTGGCCAAAAAATTTTTTTTGACAAGTATGTTGATCACTCAGGTTTGTTTGTCCGTCCGCTCACTTATACTTGCCTACAGGTCACAATTTTAAACCGATCTTCACGAAACTTCACTAAATGTTAGGGTTCGTGGCCCGACAAAATCCTATATATTTTTGAGGTCAAAAGGTCAAAAGGTCAACATAGGCCAAAGTTCAACCACTTTTTTCCAATTTCTAAAGTCCTCAATTTTCATCCGATTGACTTGAAATTTGAATAGGATTTTCATATCAGCGAACTGAATTCAACCAACTATTTTGGAGATCAACATAGGCCAAAAGGTCAACATTGGCCAAAAGGTCAACAACCTTTTCAAATTTCGAATATCCTCAATTTTCATCCGATTAACTTGAAATCTGAATAGGATTTGCATATCAGCTTACTGAAACCAACCACTAACTACTTTGGAGATCAACATAGACCAAAAGAACAACATAGGCCAAAAGGTCAACAGCCTTTTCAAATTTCAAAAAACCTCAATTTTCATCCGATTGACTTGACATTTGAATAGGATTCCATATCAGCGAACTGAATTCAACCACCAACTATTTTTGAGATCAACTATGTCACAAGGTCAACATAGGCTATAGGTCAACCACTTTTTTTCAAATTTCTAAAATCCTCAATTTTCTACCGATTGACTTGAAATTTGAATAGGATTTTCATATGAGCGAACTGAAGTCAACCACCAACTATTTTTGAGATCAACATAGGCCAAAACGTCAACATAGGCCAAAGGTCAACCACTGTTTTCAAATCTCTAAAACCCTCAATTTTCATCCGATTGACTTGAAAATAGGATCTGCATATCAGCTTACTGAAACCAACCACTAACTACTTTGGAGATCAACATAGACCAAAAGAACAACATAGGCCAAAAGGTCAGCAGCCTTTTCAAATTTCAAAAAACCTCAATTTTCATCCGATTGACTTGACATTTGAATAGGATTAACATATCAGCGAACTGAATTCAACCACCAACTATTTTTGAGATCAACTATGTCACAAGGTCAACATAGGCTGTAGGTTAACCACTTTTTTTCAAATTTCTAAAATCCTCAATTTTCTACCGATTGACTTGAAATTTGAATAGGATTTTCATATGAGCGAACTGAAGTCAACCACCAACTATTTTTGAGATCAACATAGGCCAAAGGTCAACCACTGTTTTCAAATCTCTAAAACCCTCAATTTTCATCCGATTGACTTGAAAATAGGATTTGCATATCAGCTTACTGAAACCAACCACTAACTATTTTTGAGGTCAACATAGGCCAAAAGGTCAACATAGGCCAGATTTCTAAAATCCTCAAATTTTCATCTGATTGACTTTAAATTTGAATAGGATTTTCATATCTGCTAACTGAATTCAATCACCAACTATTTTTGAGATCAAAATAGGCCAAAAGGTCAACTACTTTCCCCAAATTTCTAAAATCCTCAATTTTCATCTGATTTACTTGAAATTTGAATAGGATTTTCATATCCACTAACTGAATTCAACCACCAACTATTTTTGAGGTCAACATAGGCCAAACTTCTAAAACTAAAACATAGGGCTAAAACCAACCAACATATAGCAGGATATCTCAAAAAGTTATGGACGGATTTGGATGAAACTTGGTGGACAGGTTGTGTGTGTGACAAGGACGAATCGATTCAATTTTGGTGAATATCCGGATCCGGATCTGGCTAGTATAATTTTTTAAGTGCTTCTTCACCATTGGGAGATAGGGCGAAAAACGAAACAAAGCAGGATATTTCAAAACGTTGTGGACGGATTATTTTGATTAAATGTGATTCTGTATTGTGATTTCCTGGTCTACTCTAGGATACAAAACGTAAACTTTCAACTGGCAAAGGTATGCTCTTCTACTGAGTGCCATTATAGTTTAAAAAAGTAAATGCACAAAACGATCCCTCACTGCACAAAGGGTTACCTTTACAACTTTCCATTTTAGAAATTTCTTGATTTTAAAGAAAGAAGTGATTGTAAAGGCAGAAATATGAATATAATCTGATCTCACAGAAATCTCACAGTTCACAATTAACAAAACAAGACTGCTATGAAGAGGGACACAGATCCAATATATTCCATAGGGATTTATGGAGATAGGGCAGGAGAGGACTTTATGGGAAAGGGAGCTCCTGAAATAACAATACAACTACTAGTGTGAGAATCGTGAATGTCATGGCACTACAAAGTATAATTATGGAGGGAGATGAGCGAGTCAGGGACATCCTGGGGAAAAGGTTTCTTTGAGACAAGTGACATCTGGGGATGTGCGGGCAACCTTTAGGGAAATATGCACGAGACTGGAGCTGATGGCTCTGTTGGAGAATAGCAACATTGCAAAAGAAAGTGGACCAGCAGTAAAGGGAGACCTAAGAAATTAATGGATGGATTCAACAGAACATTGATGGAAGTATGCTAACTACAGTGGAAAGCAAGGAGAAGCTGACGTTTCAGGCGTTAAACCTTCAATGGAGAAAAAGGGAGAGACAGGGTGGGGGAAAAGGTTGATATAGGGTGGGAATGAATCAGAACTACATCAGTGTGGTGTCAAAGGGAAGAGGGAAGAGAAAAGGACAAGTAAACATCATCCAAAGACAACATCACTCAAGCACGACAAAGACATCACCCGAAAGCACAACATCATCCAAGCAGGACGACATCACCTAAACATCCACGCACATTACCCAAACACCATATCACTCAAGCACGTCATCCCACCCAAGGACGTCATCTCACCCAAGCATGCCATATCACTGAAGCACGACATCCCACCCAAGGATGACATCCCACCCAAGGATGACATCCCACCCAAGGATGACATCCCACCCAAGGATGACATCCCACCCAAGGATGACATCCCAGCCAAGAACGACATCCCAGCCAAGAACGACATCCCAGCCAAGAACGACATCCCAGCCAAGAACGACATCCCAGCCAAGGATGACATCCCACCCAAGGATGACATCCCACCCAAGGATGACATCCCACCCAAGGATGACATCCCACCCAAGGATGACATCCCACCCAAGGATGACATCCCACCCAAGGATGACATCCCACCCAAGGATGACATCCCACCCAAGGATGACATCCCACCCAAGGATGACATCCCACCCAAGGATGACATCCCACCCAAGCATGACATCCCAACCAAGGATGACATCCCACCCAAGGATGACATCCCACCCAAGGATGACATCCCACCCAAGGATGACATCCCACCCAAGGATGACATCCCACCCAAGGATGACATCCCACCCAAGGATGACATCCCAGCCAAGTATGACATCCCACCCAAGGATGACATCCCACCCAAGGATGACATCCCAGCCAAGTATGACATCCCAGCCAAGGATGACATCCCACCCAAGGATGACATCCCACCCAAGTATGACATCCCACCCAAGGATGACATCCCACCCAAGGATGACATCCCACCCAAGGATGACATCCCACCCAAGGATGACATCCCACCCAAGTATGACATCCCACCCAAGGATGACATCCCACCCAAGGATGACATCCCACACAAGGATGCCATCTCATCCAAGCAGGCCATATCACCCCACCAAGTAGTAAGACAATAAACGTATGAATACATGTTGGACTTGCAGCTACAGCAGTGGACAGACGAGCATTCTGCAATGTTTCAACAAACAGTGACAACAGACAGATACAATTATTCTCATCGACAGAAAAATTCAGTTCCAACAGTGTCATGACGTACCTTATTGGCCGTGTGTACATGGTGGTCGATGAAGTTGAGCAAAAACCAGGCAGTATTCCTCAGGATGAATGTACCCACCAAGTTCCAGTGGATGATGTTACGTAGGCAGCGGATACTCCTGCCGGGGTCACACATCCTGTTATTTTTTAAACCAGTGAAACAAAACAAACCGGCAGTCATAGGTAGCTACAAAACCCCATTAACTAAAGTTTATTTTGCACATATTCTACAAATGACGAAGTACAACTTCAGTGGCACAGCAGAAATGGAAGAATCTTCCATTTCTCCAAGTCACTTTCCATGCAAAAACAATCATCAGAGCTTTGGTCGTGTGACCTAATAGGACATGGACAACACAAGGTAGCACAATGTTTCTCTCAGTCGTCACTTTGAATAGCAACATATATGTGAAGATAACCAAAATGACACATAAACCTGCCAGGACTCCACTGAAGAAATCTCTACACTCTCTTGATATGGAAAATCATAGATTAGTGAGAGACTGGCCATATTGTCTCTGTGAATAAAAGAAAGAAACTAACAATTGTGAAATGTCACAATGACCAGTTTTCTAATGAGTGCAACACTTGTTTTATGATAATTAAATAGCAAAAGCAAAATCTTGCTGGAATTGGCATTTTTATTTTATTAACCCACAGCCAATGATGCTACCTACCCTAGTACCTTGCCTGCCTAAGCTACAAAGGGCACTGCATCAGTGGCACAGGCGCGACCTCAGCCAATTATGCTACCCACAACCTTGCCTAACCTATAAGGGGGGCACTGCATCAGTGGTACAGCTGTGCCCTCAGCCAGTGATGCTACCCCACGGCTGCATGCGAAACGAAACGTGCTGCATAAGAAAGGAGAAGACAATTATTTACCAAGACCAAGAAAGGAGGATTCCGCTTCCGGTCCGGTCTGGAGAGGACGCTGGCGTTACTTGTTCGCCGCTTCTCCGACTGGGCCATTGTACATAGTTTGCTTTTCTGGTGGTCGTGGCGGATTTTTGACCGTTGGGTCTGCCCTCTGCTCGGTCCCGGCTCTGCTCCTGGCTTCGCCTGCCCGGCTCCTCCACTGTTTCCTCAGGCCCGCTCCCGTTGTTTGTGGCCGTTGTTTGCGGCGGTGGCTGTTTGCCGCTGTGGTCTTGATTAGCGGCTGCAGTCGTTTGCCGCTGCGTTTGCCGCTGCGTTTGCCGCTTTGCCTCCTCGACCTTGGCCTCGTACTCGTCCCTTCGCTCCTGCCTGGCATGGCTCTGAAGTACTCCGCCGCAAGGCTTCTTCTGCTCAATACCCGCTCCACCCCATCATGCATCTCTGCCATCAAATCAAATGGACTCCTCCGACGACCCAGGTACATTCACCGTGGCTCCGGTCGTAAGTTTGTTTATTTGCAATCAGGTCACTCCATCCCCGTCCTCTGGTCGGCTCAGCGCACTCTCACTCTTCGTCCCAGCGCACCTGGTCACAGCAACCCACACGATCGCACCTCCTGCCTACGAACCCTGGCTAAATCACCTGAATTCATCCCTGCTGTTCAAAACAACATCAAGCTCACCCTGTTCAACACCCGGTCCCTCAACAACAAATGCCTCATCCTGAACGAATACATCCTGGATAACAAACTGGACTTTCTCTGTCTCACCGAAACCTGGCAACAACCTCTGGACTACTACACACTTAACCTCACCACACCCAATGGATATTCCTACGTCAATAAACCACGCTCGGAGGGCCGAGGTGGTGGAATTGCCGTTATCCACCGTCAAGACATCAAGACCAACCTCATCTCCATCTCATCTGCTCCATCATTTGAACACCTGGCTTTAAAACTCTCTGGTCACACGCAGTCAGTCATGGCTGTCGTCTACCGCCCTCCCAAACCACACCCATCATTCCTGTCTGACTTCTCCTACTTTCTGACCCAGCTATGTTCCCTCTCCCCCTCAATCCTCCTCCTTGGTGATTTCAATATCCACATGGACTCCACTGACTCCACAATAACCACTGACTTCACTGATTTACTCACCTGCTTTAACCTCACTCAACATGTCGACTTTCCTACCCATATCCGTGGTCACATTTTGGACCTTGTCTGCTCCACTGGATTAAATTTGCACCATCTCTATGGCTCCGACCTCACCCTCTCTGACCACTTAGCCATCACTCTGACCATCAACATCCCCGCCCCAACACCAAGGCATTATCGCACAATCAACTTCCGTAAGCTAAACGCTCTTTCACCTACCTCATTCTCATCCACCCTCTCTGAAAAAATGTCCACTTCTCCCTTCATTGACCTCCACACCCCTTCCGACCTCACTGACTACTACAACCACACTCTCTCCTCCTGCCTTGACCAGCTTGCGCCTGTAAAAACCAAAACAGTTTCTTTCACCCATTCTGCTCCCTGGTTTACCCCTGAACTCCACCTGATGAAAACTCGTGCTCGCCAACTTGAAAGACTCCGCAATAAAACGGGTCTCACAGTTCACTCCCAAGCCTACAAGGACCACATACAACACTACAAAGATGCCCTCTCCCGCGCCCGCTCTGCCTACTACTCTCAAATTATCCACTCTGGCTCCGGAAACCCAAAAGCACTCTTCTCGACAATAAACAAACTCCTCCGCCCCCTGAACACCACCACCCAGTCATTCACAGTAGACAACTGCATCTCCTTCCTCTCTTTCTTCCAACGCAAAATTGACAACATCTACAACAGCTTGACCACCGCCGCACCCGCTCCCCCTCCAACCACCTGCCCCCCCTTGTCCTGCCATCCCCTGTCTCGGTTCTCCCCAATCTCCCCTACTGACCTCTCTGAACTCCTCATAGGAATGAAAACTGCCACCTGCACTCTTGACCCCATCCCCTCCAGCTTTGTCAAAGCCTCCCTCCCTGCTCTCTCTCCACTTATCATTGCAACAATAAACTCCTCCCTGTCTACAGGCATCGTCCCACCTTCCCTCAAAATTGCTGCTGTTACCCCCATTCTAAAAAAACCTGGTCTAAACCCTGACACCCTAAACAACTTCAGACCCATCTCCAACCTACCCTTTCTGTCAAAAGTTTTGGAACGCGCTGTAGCCACTCAACTCAAACATCATCTCTCTGCCAATAACCTGTATGAAACATTCCAATCCGGATTCCGCTCCAACCACAGTACTGAAACTGCTCTCCTCAAAATCACCAACGACCTTCTCCTCTCCTCTGACGCTGGCAACCTCAACATTCTCGTCCTCCTCGACCTCAGCGCTGCCTTTGACACCATCGATCACACTATCCTCCTCACCCGACTTGAATCCACCTTTAACGTTACCGGCACTGCCCTCTCTTGGATTAAATCATACCTCTCTGACAGATGCCAGTTCATCTCCATCAATAACTGCAAATCCCCCACTGCTCCCCTCCCCCAAGGTGTCCCCCAAGGTTCAGTTCTTGGCCCCCTCCTCTTCATCCTTTACCTGTCCCCGCTCGGTCACTTAATCCGCCGTCATGGTCTCCAATTCCACTGCTTCGCCGATGACATCCAGCTTTTCATCTCCACCAAGTCCGTCTCCACCGACACCCACTCTATCCTGACAAACTGCATCACTGAAATAAAATCCTGGCTTCAAATCAACTTCCTCAAGCTTAACTGTGATAAATCTGAAATAATCATCATTGGCCCAAAAACGCTCACAAAATCCACCCATAACTTTGCCCTCAACATCGACGGTATCCCAGTATCCACCTCCCCTCACATCCGGAATCTTGGCGTTATCTTTGACCAAACCCTTTCCTTCGACAAATACACTAAACAGATCACAAAGTCAGCCTTCTTTCACCTGAAAAACATTGCCCGTCTCCGCTCATCCCTCTCCTCCACGGCTGCAGAAACCCTCATCCACGCCTTCATCACCTCCCGTCTGGACTACTGCAATAGCCTCCTCTATGGTTCACCCTCAAAAATCACCAATAAACTCCAATACATTCAGAACTCCGCTGCCCGTCTACTCACCCATTCCCGGACCCGTGACCACATCACCCCCGTCCTTTACAAGCTTCACTGGCTCCCCATCCCCCAGAGAATCCAGTACAAAATCCTCCTCTTGACATACAAAGCCCTCCATAACCTGGCCCCATCCTACCTGGCTGACCTCCTCTCCAGACACACTCCCACCCGCAACCTCCGCTCTGCTGGTACCAACCTCCTGACCCCCTCCATCCGGACCAAATTCAGATCCTGGGGGGACAGGGCCTTCTCCATCGCTGCTCCCACCCTCTGGAACTCACTACCTCACACCATCAGAGACTCCTCCTCACTCACCACATTCAAAACATCACTAAAGACCCACCTGTTCAACACTGCATTCAACATTCAACCCACAGCATTTAACCCCTGACTATCTCTTCTCCTTCTCCCTCCTTTTGCTTTAAATATTTCCCTATTGATTCTTGTCTTTTTGCAATTGTTGTTTTCATGTATTGTTATGCATTATGTTTGCCACTCTGTCAAAGCGCCTTTGGGCTTCTGGAAAAGCGCTATACAAAATAAATGAATTATTATTATTATTATTAATTATGACGATGCCTTCCATGTGCAAGTATTTGTTGCTACACAACATTTGATACTACCCACAATTACAAAACAGTAGTAAGAAGGTTACAATTCAATAACATTTAATGAACATTGCTTGACATTCTTTTCGAGACACAAAGTAGACATGTTCATTAAAAAGTGCATTTGAATATGCAAAAATAATAAGCTTTTTCTTACCTGAGTCCTGCAAACAGCACAAAAGCAGTTGCCAGAGCAAGCAGAGAAAGGCAGTGGCCCAGGTAGTTGATAATAAGGGCCACCTTGTAGTGGAATTCCTTCTCGACCTGTTAAAACAAAAACGTGATTAGAAGAGAAGGCGCAAGCTGGTACCAGCAAGGTGTGTCAAAGGTGTGAATATTCAAGGTGTGGATATTCCGTAATATAAAAACCAAAAATCTGTCTGAGGGGGTGGAGGATGAATCCTCGTCGAGGTGAAACCACCATAGAGGGAGGTGAAGCCTTGGTCACCCATGTGAGTATGTCGATTAATTACCTACTGTTTGAATGTGAGTTGGACCATGAGTATACGTATTAATTAAATATTGTCACGTCTGAGGATCCGTTAACATAATGTGCCTCAGCACTGGGCAGTGGTGTATCGAGGAAAATGACCCACGGAGAGAGATGTCAAATTGCCACCCCCTCGTAACTTACATGCTGAATTAAACACAAAGCCTACTGAAATAACTTTATTAGAAATCAAATTAAGTACAGTACATTTACAAGTAACCAGTTAAACTTTTGTTTTTGCACACAGTTCCTTTCCTATTCCATTTTCAGGCACTGCATGACGTCACCACCAGGCGCTGAAGGGGGCCCGGCGATGACGTGCGCCGAAAGGGAGTACCCAGTTTTCACTCCGTTTGTTTGTTTGTCCGGGCGATCTCTCAGCCATCCTTTGAGCTAGAAGCTGAAATTTGGACACAATAGTGAGCAAATGCTTTGGCACAAATGTTTTTGTTTTTATTTTTGTTAATCAATTAATTGATTAATTACTTAATTATTATCCATTTAATAAGTACGTATTTATTTTATTTCTCATCTAAGCAATATCTCAGGCACCTTTGAGGTAGGAAGCTGATATTTGGACATGATAGTGCCCAAGTGATTTGGCTGTGAAAGGTATTTTTGATTTATTGATTAATCGATTGTTTATATAATTTTTTGATTAATCACTTCATTTTAGAAAAGATACAGATTTAGATGAAAGGGTGGTGGTTCAGGTATTGCTATTAGCCAATTGATTAAGAAATTAATTACTTTACAATTATTATTTATTTATTTTAATATCTGTGGCTTTCTGAGGGCCCTGGGTGAGGTGCAGTGAGTTGGCAAACTTTGCAAACACATTCACGCTTTACGAAATTCAAATTATTGTGCCCAAATGCCGAAACCGTCACTTGGAACTTACAGCCGTCACTCGGAACAGCCCCAAAGAAAAGTATTGTTACGTTTGTAGAGGATAGGCAATGATTACCTTAGTCCAGGTAGATTTGCATAGGTAGTATGCTCCGACTGTTATGAAGAAGAAGAAACCCCATGTATCATAAGTAGAAAATTTGTTTAGACTGGATGTCGTGTAAGCTCGTATCTTCATTCCCATCATGAGGGGTGGGGTTATGTTAATTAGTTAGGGAGTATGGGTAATTAATCCCCTGTATGTAATGGCCTCTGTTAATTTTCCTCTGTTCATTATCACAACGCAGCACACACACAAGCTAGGAAATCGCACATTTATAACAGAAAATAAAAGTGACCGGAACAAGACATTGAACAATACCGCTGGCGCTGCCAGCAGCCACATCACCACATCAAGCAGGCAGGGCGTGAGACCATGCCCCGAAGTGTGATTGGTCAGGACACCAAGAGCGATGAGATGGCAATAGCTGATAGGAGCGGACACGCAGACGTCGTAGGAGGACGTCAGAGCCTTGAGTACATAGGAGTTGGAGGGCGGACATTTTGTCCTCTTGGCTTGCTCTCGTTTTCTGGGGTTGGTGGCAAGTGGTCGTCTCCCCGACATTTTGGTTTCTCGTGGCTTTTCTCTCTCCGAACTGGCCTCCATAGCGAACGGTCACACATACGGTGCCTATTGAGCTGGACTTGGAGGTGTTGGTGGAAGGCGAACGCATTTGCGTGCTCTCTTTGCTCGGGGTTCTGATTGAAGGTATGGCCACATTTTATTTTCCTTGGCACATCGGTGTTGGTGAACAACATCGACAGAGACAAGCGGGGGCGAGTGGAACGGGCGCGGCCTGCTGACTGCGCGTTCGGTGGCGAGAGAAGCAGACTGTACAGAGAGGGACATCGTTGGCCGCAACCATTGGTCAACAAATGGAGGGCAGGGCCATTTGCCCAGTTAAGCTCCTCCCTTCGCTTCTGCTTCCATGCACCATGGAAAAATGGTCATCAGTGTCGATAGATGATAGATGCAACAAAACAAACTTGCCGCCCCACAAAAGTGCCGTTCAGGGTGGCCACCCCGTTGTCTCCCTCCCTCTCGCTGTGCCAGTGGTGCCGAAACCTTTCGTCCCACAAATGGCTGACCAGTTTCTCATTGCTACTTTTACCGATCCATGAAGTCGTTCAAATGAGCCAAAATTGACAGCACACTACGGGAAGCAGAAGGCTCAAACTCGTTTTCTTACCTAACACAAGGGTTTATTTGGAAAGAAAAGTACAGGGAAGAGGGTAGCCGAGATGCTATCATTAACGGCATGATCCAAGTGATCAACAGACACAGATAACAATGAGGGGCATGCAAATTTAGGTACAAGGAATAATAAATACACCCCGATGAGGTGCCCACAATACCAATTCACACTGAGAACAATGGGGCAAGCTAGGTCCTCGATGGCACAAAGCGACTGGTATATGCAGGTCACTGGAACACAGGCAAAGTGCTGATCGGGACAGGCAATGTCGCAGAAACAATCCGGTCAATGACAGAAAAAGAAGCTGATGATGTGGTCAAAGACAACAGAAGAAGATGATCCGTTGGAAGATGGGTAGAGAAAATATGTCAAACAAACAGATGTAAGGTGAGAGATGATTAATTGCTTAAAGGTCAGCTCTAGCTTCCAACTCGGTTTGCACCAAACGTTCCGCTAACCCTTTTGTTGCTGGATGGTATGGAGCATTCCTGACATATCAAACTCCGTTCATGTTCAATAACTTTGCAAATAGTGTGCTCGTGAAACATGGCCCATTGTCCAACACAAGAGTGTGAGGTATGCACTGTGCAGCAAACGCTTCTCACAATGTCAATATCGACTTCACTAGTCACTTTTGTAGTGACATATACTTCAATCCACTTTGATTATGCATCGACAAGGATGAACAGCATCTTCCTTCAACTGGACCCGCATAGACTACATGTATGCCTAACTATGGTGGACTCGGGTACTCCCAAGGATGCAGTGGTGTTTTGGAAGGAAGTTTCAGGTACCCCTGACTTTCATGGCATCGTTTGACTCTGCTACAAGTCATTATCCTTCCGTGGCCACCACATGTAGCTTCTTGTCAAAGACTTCACCTTTACAATTCCTGGGTGACCTCGCGCAACATTTCAACCATCTGATGTCGGCATTGGGGTGGCAGTTGCACCCATGCTCCGCATAGCACACAACCCACAACAACACTTAGTTCCTGTTTATGACTAGCGAATAGTTTGAACTCTTCCTGTGGCAATTTGTCTGGCCACACCCGATGATGTACTCACGAATGTGTGAAAGGACATGTTCCCTGCCTGTCATTAGCTGTACATGCGTAGGAGTGATCAGTGAATTCTCCATCATGTCCATCATTTCAAATCTGGAATCCCGACATACAAATTTTCCATTGTGCTTTAGAACACAGATGGTGCGGTTGTCACACCAAACAGTAGGCGTGTGTACCTGAACAGTCCATGATGTGCGTCTATTGCGACAAATGCACGCAAAGTTTTCGACAAAACCATCTGCTGATAGGCATAGCTAAAGTCTAGCTTTGTAAAGAGTTTCCTCAGAAAGTTTATGAACAGTTCATCAATGTGTGGAATTGGATAAGTGTCTGAGCTGCCGGATTAACTGTAACCCTGTAGCCTCTGCATATACGAACCGAGCCATCTCCTTTCATAACTGCGACGATTGGAGCTGTTCAATGAGAAAATTGTACAGGTTATATGATCCTGGTTTTTAGCAACTGATCCAACTCCTGATATACTTTCCCTCTCAGTGAAAATGGTACCGGTCGGGCTTTCACAAACTTAGGAATTGCATTGGGTCAATATCTAGCTCGACCTCCGTTCCTTTTAATTTTCCCAGCTTAAATGTGAAAAGGTCTCCGTAGTCCGTAAGGAGTTTCCTCAATTAATCACCGGCATGGAGGTTGTTCACGTCCTGCCAATTTAAGTGAATTGCTCAGAGCCAATCCTGTCCTAGCAGACTGGAACCTGAACCTCTCACCACAATTAAGGTCAACTCTGCCTTCCGTGTGCCATAAGTTACTGCGACTTTGCATTTTCCCACAATATCCACAGATTCACCAGTATACAGTATGTGCGTCGTAGTACGGTCTGGCTGGGGCAGATTGTGGGTCTGTTTTGGTCATATGCCCTCCACTTCTCCTGGAACAAAGCCACACTAATCAGTGATACTGAAGACCCGGTATCTATTTGCACAGGCACTTCACTGCCTTGTACCGCCAACCTAACAACGAGTGATCCGGATTTCGATTGCTTACTGGATTTATGAAAATGACTGTACGTGTCATCGTCATTTTTCATCCTTCAACTGATATGTCTGGTATTTCCAATTTTTTCCCGTTCTCTGTAGATAGCTGTTCTTGCTCTGAGGAATGCTTTGGATCTTGGGTTTCAAACGGAAGACTCTTGCAAAATGAAATGCTCCGAAAATGGGACGTCTCCCAGTTTTCGTGATGCGAACAAACTTGACATTACCTGAGCTTGTATGTCGGCGCACAGTACACACTCAGCATTATCGGACGTTGCTTCTCCACACTCGCAATGTCGTTAGCTGCGATATATTGCTGAACATGCTCCACAGTCCACATAGTGACCACTCTTCCTCTTTGGTTCTAAACTCCCCAATTATGCCAAATGTGACCATGACTTCAAGAAGAGAGAAACAAAAGTCGGTCTCAAAGGCAAAATAGTTTATCCTCGTCGCCAGACGTTCGGTTCTCCTGGAACCGAAACAGGTGGCGGTAAGTGGCAGGGAGAAACACGGGCTACAGTCACGTGAAAAATTAAGTACACCCCATGTAAAGTTTTGACTTTTTCAACATGCAGCTATTTGATCTTCATTTCAACAATATTGACAGATAAAGGTGATATAATATAACAAATATCATGAAACATTTACATTTTGTAGTCCATTGTATAATTTAAATAAAAATAAATGCAAATTTCGCATGTGGAAAAAGTAAGTACCAGGAAATATTATGGCAGATAGTGAGACCCAAAAGCTTGAGTGACAGAACTTCTTTGAGAGGATTATTGAGAAAGTAGATGGGAGGGTTGTCCAGACGATCTTTTCGGAGAGACATAGTGAGAGTGTGAGATTTGTCAGGATTGAAACGCATGTTCCACTTGTTTGACCAGTTTGTGATTTTGTCCAGGTCTGCAGAGAGTGAAGAGGCTGCTGCCCTACCGATCTGAGGGTTGAGATATGGAGCAGTATTGAGTGGAGTCATCAGCAAAGAGATAGAGCGGATTTTCCAGAGTTGGAGAGATCATTGATGAAGACCAGAAAAAGCACAGGGCCGTTGACTGAAAAAAAAAAAAGCACTGCCTTGAGGAACTCCAGTCTGCTGAACAGTACGGGGAGATGAGAGAAACACTTTTTGAAAACACTTTTTGAAAGAAACGCTGACACTGGATCACGTGGCTTTGTCTTGAAATGCACACCCAAAGATATCTAAAAGAGTAAAAGCTAATGAAGATGGGGTTATCAATCGTATGGAGATGTTACAGTAAAACTTACTGGTATTTTGTTATCCAGGACTTTAGACAATAGACACCCGATTCAAAAATACAAACAGACCATATCTTGCAGGCTTATGAATCGACTGTGGCCACACTATAGTTCACAAATGGCATATTCACCTTTAAGCAGTATCATCTGGGTTCACCTAAAAGGTAAATTATAAACTTTCAATATTGTGTCCCACAGACAGGAAATTTCATCAACGAGTGCACCATCCATTGGAAGGACGATAAGCTAGATGTGCTGTCTGCCAACATTAACCAGTGGACGTTAAAGAACCCACAAGGCCTAATGGGCCAATGTGTGCCAGAACCTGGGCAGAATAATCAATTGCTGCTCTGCATAAGCATTAGTGGAGTCATGGCCTACAGGTGGTGCAATGCAGCAGTCAGATGCTGTGTACAATGTGAATGAATGGATCTATTGGGCCAAATGGATTTATTGGGTAAGAGTGAATTGTAAAAATTATAATGTTGTCACTTTACCCTTTCCTATGCAATTAACTTTCTGCTCTTCATGCAAAATTATTAACAGACTTTTCTTTAGTCAACCAATCAGCACAGATCAAATCTGACAATATGGTGTGGGGATAGCGCAATTACTTTTGAGCCATCTCGTCTGGTTTTAATTCCCAAATAGCTTATTAACTGTAGGAATGTTGCTTTGCATCAGATAGGAATCACCTTGTGTTGGCCTAATGGTTATGGCGGTGGGCTTGGGATCCGAAGGTCCTGAGTTCGAATCCCGTTGAATCAACGCCAGGTTGGGCTGACTCAGCCTGTCATCCTTCTGAGGTCGGCAAAATGAGTACCAGATAACTGGTTAAATAGAGGCATTGCATCAGCGGCAGACGCGCCCACAGAAAAATGATGCAACCAGCAGCCGGGTGGCTGCACACGAACCACCATCAGATGGGATCTTAATCTGGACATCCATCTGCTCACATTAGTTGATGGACGTTAAACATCCCAAGGTGTCTTTCATGAGGAGTGTGTGAGCTATGGACATCCTGGACAACATGCAAATTCCTGCCACCAGTAGAATTTCAGAACAGCCTGTTCCTGAAAGACTTGGGACAAAACCCTTCCCCAGCCGATCCCATAAGGAGGTGCGAATAACCGTGTCCTCTAAAGGAATCATTGTCGTCCGTAGAATCTCCATGAATCGTTGTACGAATTAGTTTTAGTCATGAGAATTGATTTCCTTTTCTTTATGTTTGAGGAATCAAATACTTTAGATGAAAATATTATATAATAACATATTGACCAAAGTAAAAGAATAAAATCAACATTTAACTTCCTTAAAAGAAAATAAAATGACTCGATATAGAACATTTTTGTTGTGATAAGTATCGTCACCTCAGACGCTACGTTAACAAGATGATCCATTCATTGTCCCAGCAAATGGCCGATCGGTTTCTAACCGACTGCGTTCAGTTATTAATTAATCGTTACCGTTCCCCAAGGTGCTGATTGGCGTGCTGATGAGGAGGAGAGTGTCGCTGAAGCTGAAGGGAAAGGTGTATGCTGCATGTGTGAGAAGTGTTATGATTTATGGGAGCGAGACATGGGTAATGAACGTAGAGCAGCAACGAAGGCTGGAAAGGGTGGAAATGCGAATGGTTCGATGGATGTGCGGAGTATCGTTGAGAGAGAGGAAGACAAATGATGAATTGCAAAAGATGATGGGAATATTGCCTGTGATTGATGCTGTGAAGAGGAACAGGTTGAGATGGTTTGGTCATGTATTGAGGAAGGATGAAAGTGACTGGTTGAGAAGAGTGATGGAAGTTAATGTAGAAGGAAGTAGAGGACGGGGAAGACCGAGAAAGACTTGGCTAAAGATGGTGGAAGAAGAAATGCGGGCAAGGGGGTTAACAAGGAGAGATGCAGAAAATAGGGCAAAATGGAGAAGATTGTCATGGGGACCGCAAGGCTAACCCCCGCTCTAGCAGGGAACATGGCCTTAAAATGCATGTTGTTGTTGTTGTTGTTGTTCCCCAAGGTCGCCCAAATGCGTCAAAATAGACGGCACGCGTACAGGAAGCAGGTGGATCGAACATGTTTCTTACCTTTTTAAAGATTTATTTATCTTATAAATAAAAGTCCTTTTCTATATGTCTGTCGGTCTGTGTGTGAAGCACCAAACGACTGGGCCAATTGCCTTCAAACTTCACACATAGACCAAAATGGACCTCCTGTTGAACATAGGCTACTTGGGTTTTTTATGACCATGGCTAATGATAATATCAATAAATTGAATTCTAACTTGTTTTGTGCCACTTTGTGGGTGTGGCTTCGACGTCACTCGTTCCTCCCGGCAGGGTTTGAGTTCATTCTCCTTCGCATTTCCCTCCCGAGTTGGGGGCTAGCTAGCTGCCTCCCCAGCCCACTAACTCTCCTACCCTTCCCCACTTTCTCAATTTCCCTCCCCCCCAAGCAACGCCGGGTAACCCCGCTATTAAAAAATATGGGGGGGGGGGGGGGGGGGAAACGAGATATCTCATGGAAGAGACGAGCGGTTCGGAACAAGTCATGTGAATCAAAAGACACAAAGAGGGAGAAGGGAATACGCAAACTTCCATACAATAACATGAAATAAACTAGATGGTATTCATAGAATACTTACCCTGCGCAGTCAACTTGGTGTGAGTCAACTCTTCTGTTTTTGAACGTTTCTTTTTTTTTTTGATCCAATATGGCTGCCAGACCACGTGAGCGATGACATCATAAATTTATATTCTCTCATATAATTGTTGCATAGATCACGCTCAATACATTTCAAACTGATCAGACGAAGCGTTGTCACTGTCGAATTATGACGTCATAATAATGGCACCAATGACGTCATCGTTAACACGTATTCCCCATATGGAGTTATTTACAATGAGCCACGTTTCAATTTTTTCCATAGAGTGGTTTCGGAGATATAGAGGTGCAACTTTTTTCGATTTTTCCAAGATGGCGCCTGTACCACGTGACCTCTGACGTCATAATTATCATTTTAAAAATTCCACAGGAGGAGCTGCACATATTCTGAAAATTTCGTGCCAATCGGACTAACAGTTGCAGAGGATTTTTTTTTTCATACTGATCAGATCAAGCGTTGTACTTGTCGAATTATGACGTCATAATTAAGGCACCGATGACATCATCATCAATATATCTTATTCCCCGTGGGGAGTACTTGACAATGAGCGATGTTTCCATTGAGCAGTTTGGGAGATATTGAGGTGGAACGTTCTTCCAAGATGGCGTCCGTACCACGTGACCTATGACGTGATAATTATAATAATATAATAATAATAATGCATTTATTTTATATAGCGCTTTTCAGGGAGCCCAAAGACGCTTTGACAGAGTGCAAAACATAATGCATAGCAAAACATAAAAACAATTTGCAAAAAACAAGAATCAATAGGGAAATATTCAAAGCAAAAAGGAGGGAGAAGGAGAAGAAATAGTCAGGGGTTAAATGCTGTGGGTTAAATGTTGAATGCAGTGTTGAACAGATGGGTCTTGAGTGATGTTTTGAATGTGGTGAGTGAGGAGGAGTCTCTGATGGTGTGAGGTAGCGAGTTCCAGAGGGTGGGAGCAGCGATGGAGAAGGCCCTGTCCCCCCAGGATCTGAATTTGGTCTGGATGGAGGGGGGGGGGGGGGATCAGGAGGTTGGTACCAGCAGAGTGGAGGTTGCGGTTAGGAGTGTGTCTGGAGAGGAGGTCAGCCAGGTAGGATGGGGCCAGGTTATGGAGGGCTTTGTAGGTCAAGAGGAGGATTTTGTACTGGATTCTCTGGGGGATGGGGAGCCATTGAAGCTTGTAAAGGACGGGGGTGATGTGGTCACGGGTCCGGGAATGGGTGAGTAGACGGGCAGCGGAGTTCTGAATGTATTGGAGTTTATTGGTGATTGTTGAGGGTGAACCATAGAGGAGGCTATTGCAGTAGTCCAGACGGGAGGTGATGAAGGCGTGGATGAGGGTTTCTGCAGCCATGGAGGAGAGGGAGGGACGGAGACGGGCGATGTTTTTCAGGTGAAAGAAGGCTGTCTTTGTGATCTGTTTAGTGTATTTGTCGAAGGAGAGGGTTTGGTCAAAGATGATGCCAAGATTCCGGATGTGAGGGGAGGTGGATACTGGGATACCGTCGATGTTGAGGGCAAAGTTATTGGTGGATTTTATGAGCGTTTTTGGGCCAATGATGATTATTTCAGACTAGCAGAAGTACCCGGCATTGCCGGGGAGGGGAACGGGGGGAGGGAGCGAGCCCCTTGGCAAAGCGAGCGATTGTTTTTTTCATAGCGTCATAGCGTTCATAGCGTTTCATAGCGTCATAGCGATTTTTTTTTCATAGCGTCATAGCGTCATAGCGTTCATAGCGTCATATCGTTCATAGCGTCATAGCGATTTTTTTTTTCATAGCGTCATAGCGTCATAGCGTTTCATAGCGTCATAGCGATTTTTTTTTTCATAGCGTCATAGCGTCATATCGTTCATAGCGTCATATCGTTCATAGCGTCATAGCGTCATCACGTGATCGCTCTGAGCGAATCAGCGCCCACCTGCTCTGATTCCGTTGATTCCGTGCGCTGAAATGCGCTGAGGTAAATATGAATAAAAAATATGGAGCGTCAAATATTTTGAGTTTGGCCATGTTCGTCCCACGCTCAATGGCCACGTCCCACGCTATGTCAAATATCAAGCACGTAAGCCTCTCCGTTTAGGAGTCTATCGGTAACATTACACACACACACACACACACACACACACACACACACACACACACACACACACACACACACACACACACAAACTGTGTTTTATATACTAGGGCATGCCCGTACGTGGGTGCAAAGCCCGTACGTGGGTACGTGGGTACGTGGGTGCGAGTACGGTGACAATCCCCCCCCTCTATTTACATGAAATGGTTTGGTTCATGAAATGGTTTGGTCCATTCGCAAAGCCAAAGCGAACGGCTTGCGAGTACGGTGACAATCCCCCCCACCCCCCCCCCCTCTATTTACATGAAATGGTTTGGTCCAAAGCGAACGGCTTGCGAGTACGGTGACAATCCCTCCCCTCTATTTACATGAAATGGTTTGGTCCAAAGCGAACGGCTTGCGGAGTTTGGTAAAGAAATCGCCATAGCTCGGTAACTACTTGTCCGATTAATATGAAACCTTGAAAAGGCACATCCTCGGGTCCCCAGCAATATACCTGGCAAGTTTAAAGTATATCGGACCCGTGGTTGTCGAGAAACAGCGGTCACAGACAAACACACACACACACACACACACACAGAGATTACTGGAATTATAGATAGATATAGATTTATCATAGTTAAGTTTGAGGAAGTTGATTTAAAGCCAGGATTTTATTTCAGTGATGCAGTTTGTCAGGTTAGAGTGGGTGGCGGTGGAGATGGACTTGGTGGAGATGAAAAGCTGGATGTCATCGGCGAAGCAGTGGAATTTGAGACCATGACGGCGGATTAAGTGACCGAGGGGGGACAGGTAAAGGATGAAGAGGAGGGGGCCAAGAACTGAACCTTGGGGGACACCTTGGGGGAGGGGAGCAGTGGGGGATTTGCAGGTATTGATGGAGATGAACTGGCGTCTGTCAGAGAGGTATGATTTAATCCAAGAGAGGGCGCCAGAAACGTTAAAGGTGGTTTCAAGTCGGGTGAGGAGGATGGTGTGATCGATGGTGTCAAAGGCGGCGCTTTGGTCGAGGAGGATGAGAATGTTGAGGTTGCCAGCGTCAGAGGAGAGGAGAAGGTCGTTGGTGATTTTGAGGACAGCAGTTTCAGTACTGTGGTTGGAGGGGAATCCGGATTGGAATGTTTCATACAGGTTATTGGCAGAGAGGTGATGTTTGAGTTGAGCGGCTACAGCGCGTTCCAAAACTTTCGACAGAAAGGGTAGGTTGGAGATGGGTCTGAAGTTGTTTAGGGTGTCAGGGTTTAGTCCAGGTTTTTTCAGAATGGGGGTAACAGCAGCAATTTTGAGGGATGGTGGGATGATGCCTGTAGACAGGGAGGAGTTTATTGTTGCAATGATGAGTGGAGAGAGAGCAGGAAGGGAGGCCTTGACAAAGCTGGAGGGGATGGGGTCAAGAGTGCAGGTGGCAGTTTTCATTCCTATGAGGAGTTCAGAGAGGTCAGTAGGGGAGATTGGGGAGAATTGAGACAGGGGATGGCAGGATAAGGGGGGGCAGGTGGTTTGAGGGGGAGCGGGTGCGGTGGTGGTCAAGCTGTTGTAGATGTTTTCAACTTTGCGTTGGAAGAATGAAAGGAAGGAGATGCAGTTGTCTACTGTGAATGACTGGGTGGTGGTGTTCAGGGGGCTGAGGAGTTTGTTTATTGTAGAGAAGAGTGCTTTTGGGTTTCCGGAGCCAGAGTGGATAATTTGAGAGTAGTAGGTGGAGCGGGCACGGGAGAGGGCATCTTTGTAGTGTTGTATGTGGTCCTTGTAGGCTTGGGAGTGAATTGTGAGACCTGTTTTATTGCGGAGTCTTTCAAGTTGGCGAGCACGAGTTTTCATCAGGCGGAGTTCAGGGGTAAACCGGGGAGCAGAATGGGTGAAAGAAACTGTTTTGGTTTTTATAGGCGCAAGTTGGTCAAGGCAGGAGGAGAGAGTGTGGTTGTAGTAGTCAGTGAGATCAGAAGGGTTGTGGAGGCCAATGAAGGGAGAAGTGGACATTTTTTCAGAGAGGGTGGATGAGAATGAGGTAGGTGAAAGAGCGTTTAGCTTACGGAAGTTGATAGTGTGATAATGCCTTGGTGTTGGGGCGGGGATGTTGATGGTCATAGTGATGGCTAAGTGGTCAGAGAGGGTGAGGTCGGAGCCAGAGAGATGGTGCAAAATTAATCCAGTAGAGCAGACAAGGTCCAAAATGTGACCACGGTTATGGGTAGGAAAGGTGACATGTTGAGTGAGGTTAAAGCAGGTGAATAAATCAGTGAAGTCAGTGGTTATCATGGAGTCAGTAGAGTCCATGTGGATATTGAAATCACCAAGGAGGAGGATTAAGGGGGAGAGGGAACATAGCTGGGTCAGAAAGTAGGAGAAGTCCGACAGGAATGATGGGTGTGGTTTGGGAGGGCGGTAGACAACAGCCATGACTGACTGTGTGTGACCAGAGAGTTTAAAAGCCAGGTGTTCAAATGATGGAGCAGATGCGATGGAGATGAGGCTGGTCCTGATGTCTTGTCGGTGAATAACGGCAATTCCACCACCTCGGCCCTCCGAGCGTGGTTTATTGATGTAGGAATATAAAATTATGAATGAATGAATATTATTATGAATAAAAAAATTCTACAGGTGGAGGCGCTCCAGTGGTAAAATTTTGTGTCAATCGGACCAACGGTTGCCGAGAAGATGAATTTTAAAAATGCAGACACGGCACACGGCACACAAAACTGAATGCTTAACCCCGCTTTTCGCTTCGCGAGCGCAGGGTAATAAAACCTAACCCACATTAGCCTGCTCACGATCTTGTCCATTGCAAATGTTCTCGCATTCATTGCGACTTGAAGTGCTGTTCTTGCAGAGCGATAGTGTCAAATGTACTGACTGATCTGTGTTGTTGTTTCGATCGTTCCAATATCGATTCCTCATCGCACATTCAAATCTAAGATGGAGCCAGCGATTCCAAGTCCGAGTTATGTTTATTTCTACATGTATATGTGTTCATTTGTCGATATATTACACATTATATTGCTTGTTACATAGGATATAAAATGGAAGAGTAAACCATCAAAATAATTTTTATGAATTTGT
This sequence comes from Myxine glutinosa, assembly GCF_964187855.1. NCBI lineage: Eukaryota > Metazoa > Chordata > Myxini > Myxiniformes > Myxinidae > Myxine > Myxine glutinosa. Next base: position 110,057,601 of record NC_136266.1, read on the forward strand.
ATAATCATTGACATGGTGCTATACTTATAGTTGTGATTTGTCTGAGATATATACCCTGCTCGCGAATTACAACCGGATCTTAGCTACTCAAAATCTTAAAAGAGAAATCTTGCGCAATGTCATTATAAAATTTATATAATGTGTCTGAATATCACTTATAAATACATATTTTCATCCACTTTTCATAACCAGGTAATATCATTGTGAAGTATATTTGATATCTGACTTTCTTACCTGTGTGCAACAAGTCACCTGAGCCAAGTCTCAATTACTTGAGGAGAAGTCCAAAGTGAAGTCTCAAGTCCTTGAGGGCAAGTCGAAAGTCAAGTCTTAAGTCCTTGAGGGAAAGTCTCAAGTCAAGTCTCATGTCCTTGAGGGCAAGTCGAAAGTCAGGTCACAAGTCCTTGAGGGCAAGTCTAAAGTCAAGTCTCAAGGCCTTGAGGACAAGTCTCAAGTCAAGTCTCAAGGCCTTGAGGACAAGTCTCAAGTCAAGTGTCATGTCATAATGTCATATATCAAATATATCACTGACCTTGGTTATGCAGACGCCTTTAATACTCAAAAGGCTTATACGAGTCATGAGCTGGTTGTTTATATGAGCTTGATGATTTTTTTGGGCATGTAGAATCTGTAAAATAAATGACATGAAAAAAATAAAAAGGACAATGTTTAATTGCTTCAATTCAAACTCGTTGACCAGACTTGGTGGTCACCCTTGGAATAAGATCAAGATTAGGCAAATAGGATCACCGTTGGAATCTCCGCCATGCTACCAATAACAAAGTGAAGCACGCATACCAGCTGATGTGTGCCTCTCTGCTCTGCAGAGACTCTGCAGAGAGCAGCAACAATTGCTACGCAATGATCATCAGTCTCGACGGTGTAATGGTGAGAATGTCTCCTCAAAGCTAAAACCATTCCATGTGTGTGTGTTTGTGTTTTTTTCAGTTTTTTTTTTTTTTAGTTCCATTATGAGCCATAAAACACGTAGACTAAAAAAAAACCAAGGGAGAAGCTAATGGGTATGAACTGAACCAAGCCGCAACAAAAACAATTCCATACGTATACATACATATATACATATATGCATATACGCATAAATGCGTACTTAAGTCAAGGACGTAGAATCCATGTAATGAAAGATACTATAGCTCTACTTGCTTTTCTCTGTAATTTACCTACTTTTACTCCACTGGACACATGTATGTGAGATTGGAGGCTCAGAGCTCAGCAGCACTTTGGGAGCTGTATATACAATACCTTTTCTAAGCTCGACATGATCTATTTACTGAGTTTGTGCTCCCTTTGGAGCATGACTCCAGCGGTCTTTGTTTATAAATATAATCACATCCTACCAGACATTGAATGAAAATTAGTCACAAACACATCACTGAGATATATTTATTTTGAAATGGTGTCTGAAATAGTTCATTTATCGTCATCGTCAGCAAGCCTACAAGTTCAAGTCGCAAGCGAAGTCGCAAGTCGCAAAATTTGTGACGAGTCTAGGTCCCCGACTCGAGTCCCCATCTCTGCCTGTTTGTGAAAAATCACATTTCTGCTCCTACTGTGGTAACAACGATCAGAATTGGCTGGAGCTGTGGCATGTAGTTTGGTTCATATTTCATGAAGTATTTGTTTTCAGTTACAATATATCAGTAACATATGGTTCAAACACTCACTTTGTTTTGCCCTTGGACAAACTCACACATAGGAACACCTCAAAATCAAACCTTGGATCGCGTGTATATCATATAGCATGCCCCATAGAACCGTGCATTAAGATGGGGACCACAACATTGTATTCTGCATGTCTCAAACATCAGGGGAAAAATTGCTGTGGTGGGTAAAACATGTGAAATTTCGTCCTGTATGGAATTTTGGTCTTTGAAGCTTAAAGAAGGACCTGATCGGAAATTGTCCCTTTTGACCCTTTTCACAATGGAATATCACGTGTGGAACTGCACCAATGAATTCAGCAGGTCTGTTAGAAATTGAATCCTAGGATCCTAGGATCCTGGGTTCGAATCCCGGTCGATCACTGAATTAACGCCAGGGGGGTTGACTCAGCCTGTCATCCTTCCGAGGTCGGCAAATTGAGTACCAGCTTGCTGGGATGAATGATCACGGTGTGTACCCCGATTTAGAATAGGTACACCATATCCCTGCGCATTGTAAGAGCGTGACCAAGGGTTGGCATCAGGAAGGGCATCCGGCCATAAAAACATTGCCTCAAACAGGGAACCATGATTGTCATGGGGCACGCAAGGCTAACCCCCTCTCTAGCGGGGAAAATGGCCTTAAAACGATCATTCATTCATTCATTCAGTGTGACTCGGCGCGCTCCGCGCGCCTGACCACATGTCGTTTCAGAGGGGTAGGCATCTTTGACCATTTCGGTGTCTTTTGGGTCTTCATGGTGTTTTGGATCTTCAGGGCCATTTGGGTCTTCAGGGTATTTTGGATCCTCTGGGCCTTTTAGGGTATTTTGGGTCTTTGAGGTGTTTTGGGTCTTCAGGCTCTTTTGGGTCTTTGGTGTCTTCAGAGGCTTTTGGGTCTTAAGGGTCTTTGGTGTCTTTTGGGTCTTCAGGGGCTTTTGGTTCTTAAGGGTCTTTTGGTTCTTCTTGGTCTTTAAGGGTCTTTGGGTCTTTTTGGGTCTTTGGGGTCTTTTGGGTCTTCGGGGTATTTTTGGTCTTCGGGGTCTTTTGGGTCTTCGGGGTGTTTTGGATCTTTGGGGTGTTTTGGGTCTTTGGGGTGTTTTGGGTCTTCGGGGTGTTTTGGGTCTTCGGGGTGTTTTGGGTCTTCGGGGTGTTTTGGGTCTTTGGGGTGTTTTTGGGTCTTCTGGGTGTTTTGGGTCTTCGGGGTGTTTTGGGTCTTCGGTGTGTTTTGGGTCTTCGGGGTGTTTTGGTTCTTGGGGATTTCCGAGAACCTTCTGACGGAAGTCCATTTCTGGACATATTTTGAGCTATCAGCTGATTGCCTATCTAGTCTCTCGATGCTAAAACCTCTCTACAGCAGCTATGACCTTCCTCAGATGTGACGATCAAAACTAAACACACCATTCCAGATGAGGCCTTACTAAATATTCAAGATGAGGCACAAACCATAAAGGTAGACAAAGATACAAAAAATTGTAGAAGGGGGAAAAAAGGTTCCTTTGTAAAATGTTTGGAGTGTGATGTCATTATAGAGGTCTTGATGAAGAGGTTGTGACCTGGGCATAACCATCAATGTGAAAATGTCGGTGTGTGGTTGGATAAATGTTCAGCTGTTGGGAATTTGGTTTTAAACCGATTGTTCACATTTTTGGAAAACGACTTAATGGTGGTGGTGAGGTGATGTGGAAGGATTGAGTTAATGAAGAGATATTTTAACAAAACGGCAGACATGTGAGGAGAGATTTAAAAATACAAGATTGAGGCTCCTGCAAAAGTGAGGTGACAGCGTACAAGGTAACGCACTAACAGTGAGGCAGTTAGACAACAAATGGATGCCACAAGAGGATAGCCGAACAGGAGGACAGCAGAGAGGAAGGAAATATCAACCTGCATGTACATAAGGAGGGTTAATGAGGATTAAAACATCATGGGTATGGATGGTTGGTGGTACACTGGCAACTTGAAGGAGTGAAAGTAAAAGGAATGAATGGCATTGAACAGACTGAGGAAGCTGAATGTTCCTGGGGGAAAAGAGGAACAGAGGAGAGGAGGTGAGTGGTACGCTTACATTTTTGGAGTTTCACAAGATGAAGGTTACTGGAAGAATGAGTGCAACCACCAGTGAATGATGAGTGTCAGAGGACTGAGAGAGTATAAGGTGCTAGACTGGAGGAGAGTCGGTAGAAAACAAGAAGGGTCACCAACTTGTTTTTGATGAGAGCAGCAGGCCATGTATTTCTGCTTCATTTTGAAAGATGTTAATTATGTCGAGAGCTTTGGATTTGACAGCCATGGGGGCAAGGAGGGTGGGGTGACTATTTGACCATCCTTCTGGATAAGTAGTGTGAGAAAAGTTGGATTGAAACACGTCCGAAGTGTTGAAGCCGAATCTGATCCATTCAAGGGTATTCTACGGCATAATGTGGAGTCATCTGTGAAGAAGAAAAGAGGGTTTTCCAGAGTACTGAAGATGTTATTAATCAGTATGAGGAAGAGGACTGGGTTGTTGGGAGGCACTCCGACCTCTATGGGGAGGGTAGATGCTAGGATTTTGTTGGGTCCACGCAGTGATAGCGGCACTGGAGGCCGGACGTCAGCAAGCCAGAAAAGAAGGTTGCCGTATATTCCACAGGCAGAAAGCTTGGCAAGCAACAGGACAGCTCTGACCTATTGCGTGAGATTTGCAGCCTCCACACATTGTTGAAAGAGAAGCAGCCTCATATCAAAAATCTGTCGTTTGAGATAGACCAAAATTGACATCGATATATTTTAGGACCTATACGTAAACTTTTGATGGACTGCCGTTTGCCTTCCTTATTTAGCCCCAGCATGCTGTGACTTTCACAAATTTCTGGAAGCTGTTTCAAATTACCTTAATTACTGTGTGGATAAAGAATGAAAAGTGCAAAGGTACAATGAACTCTAAACCTCTCACAAAGAAAACTGTCCAGCCTGATGTTTTGGTGATATGATCGCCTTAATAAAAAGAGAATATCATGCTGGGTCCCATTGGCACAACTTTGACACTTGCTTGACAAAGTGGCCCACGTGTATCATGTTAGATATTTCTCTTTCTTTCCTTTTTCTTTGCAGGAAATGTGATTGTATGACTCCTGCTGCTTTAGAGTATTTCTGAAATTGCATTTCCTTTACCTATTCAACTCAATTAAAGGTTTCAGTGGAATGTACGAGGGCGTGCTGTAAAGTAATGCCTCCTATTATTTTTCTCTAAAGCAGGTAAAGATATTTGAATGAAATAAACAGAGATACCAACGTCAATCTTTATTCTTCCATGGTACATATTTATTTCTCAACATAATTTCAGCCAACATTCAAGTAGTTTTGTGACTTCATTCCGACAGAACCGAGTCCTGCTGACTTAACCAAAGCTTCGCAGCGGTCTTGACATCATTGTGGGAAGAAAAATCTTCCCACGAAGGTTGATCCTTAAATTTGGAAAAGAGATGAAAATCTGTTGGATGAAAAAGACGAGATGAAAAAAAAAGATGAAAAAAAGGTGAGCCAAGCCGAGGTGGTGATATTTGGTGGCGGAACTCTGTTGATCATCTCTTAATCTCCGGATCATAATGGTTCACCCGACTGTCATCTCTAGCCTTCTCATCTCCAGCCACTCATCCCAACTCTTATATACACGTTTTACAGCACTGACAACGTTGTGTTGCACTCTACCATCTTGACTAACATAAGACGAAGACATCTAACGTCAGAATCACAAAACTTCGCACCCAATGGCGGGAGGAATGAATGTGCGGACTGCACTTTTTCATTCAAATATCTTTACCTGTTTTGAAGAAAAACAATTGGAGGCATTACTTTTCAGTACATCCAAGAGCACAGAAGTCCTTATGAAATGGCCAGGTAGACCAACATTCAAATTGATGCCTTCAATCAAAATACCTTGCTTTTGTTTTTATTTGAGTAAAAACGAACTTCTACTTCAAAAACCAAGACTCAGTATTGAATCAAATACTTCACATTGCAAAAAATAAAAATGTCAAAGAAAGACCACTAACACATCATGGGATTTTTTTTTTTTTTTTTTGTATACTGAATGGAGGCTCGTGAAAGAGCTAACATTTACTTCACAAACAAATCAACCAGACAAACAAAATATATAAAAAGAGGGAGCGGAAGACAAGATGGGTAGAGAAGGGGAAGCACACAAACACAACATTTGAGAGCAGGGAGATGTGTGGAAGGGAGAGGGCTTGAGGGGAGGAGGCGTGGGAAGGGGGGGGGGGGGGGAGGGAGAAGTATAAAACACAAGGGCACCAAGGACTTCCAGGACAGAAGTTGGTATTTCAAAAAAGTGGAATTGGGGTGAAATTAGTGGGGGTAGAAAAGATCAAGGTTTTGGATGGGGGAAGATAAGAGATGGTGGTGAACAGCTGTTTTAAAGACCTGGAGGGTGGAGTGGGATTGAAGAGAGTGAGGGAGTTTGTTCCAGAGGTGGGAGAAAAGAGGAATGAAGGAGTGAAGGTGAGCAGAGAGTCTTGATTTTGGCAGTTTGACCATAAGTGGGTTGCAGGCAGATCTTGTGCGACCTGTAGGAATATTTGCGGGACAGAGCCCAGAGAGAGCTGGGGGGGGCAAGGCCAGAGAGGAGTCGGTAGAAGACGGAAAGACCACCAACCTGCCTGCGGTGAGTGAGTGAGAGGCCCTTGGAGTTAGCTTCATCGCGGGAGATTCCAATGATTCTGAATGCTTTGGTTTCAACAGCGTGAAGCCGAGCTAGGTGTGAGGCAGGAGCACCAGCCCAGAGGGGAGAGCAGTATTCCATTGAGCTGCGGATGAAAGCCTTGTATGTGGTGAGGAGCTCAGGTGTGCCAAGGAAGGACTTCGCACGACGGAGGATGCCCAGTCGGCGACTGGCTTTGGAGGCCAGATTTGAAATGTGGTTTTCCCAGGAAAGATCATGGCAGATAGTGAGACCCAAAAGCTTGAGTGACAGAACTTCATGGAGAGGATTATTCAGAAAGTGGATGGGAGGGTTGTCCAGTCGGTCTTTTCGGAGAGACATCGTAAGAGTGTGAGATTTGTCAGGATTGAAAGACATGTTCCACTTGTTTGCCCAGTCTGTGATTTTGTCCAGGTCTGCAGAGAGTGAGGAGGCTACAGACTGCCGATCTGAGGGATGAAGAATGGAGCGACAGAGAGTAGAGTCATCAGCAAAGAGATACAGAGGATTTTCAAGAGAGTCAGAGAGATCATTGATGAAGACCAGAAAAAGCACAGGGCCCAGAACACTGCCTTGTGGAACTCCAGCCTGAACAGGAAGAGGAGATGAGAGAAACCCATTCAGGGCCACACGTTGACTACGACTAAAGAGGAAGTCTGCCAGCCATGCGTGGAGATTTCCATGGATACCAAAAGAGGAGAGTTTGGTGAGCAGAGCGGGGTGCCAGACCGTATCGAAGGCACGTGATATGTCAAGGGAGACTGCTCTAATTTCCTGTTTGGCATTGAGGACCTCCATCCATTGTTGAGAAAGCAGAAGCAGCATGTCCAGAGTAGAGTGTCCAGGTCTGAAACCAAATTGATGATCAGAGATCAAGCCATTGGAGAAGAGGAAAGATTTCATATCTGAAGCAATGATGGATTCCATGACTTTGCTGATAATTGGGAGAAGGCTGATTGGTCTGTAGTTGCTGGGATCTGTTTTTGCACCTTTTTTGTGCAAAGCGGTGATGTTGGCAGATTTCCAAGCAGATGGAAGATGACCTTGAGCAAAAGAGAGGGTGAAGAGAACAGAGAGAGGGAGTGAAAGAGCGGAAGAACAGAATTTTAGGACCCGTGGGCTGATGCCGTCAGGTCCAGTTGCAGAATCCGAGTCGAGGGTTGACAGAAACTTTTCCACCTTGTCAGGAGGAAAGGACACAGAGTCCAGGAGCAGCTGGGTACGACTGGGTACGGTGGGTACAGAGAGGGATGGGTTTGGGACACAAGATTTAGAGGCAAACACAGAGTTGAGGCATTCAGCTTTTTCACGTGCGGAGTCAGCCGTGTGGCCATTTGAGGTGAGGGAGGGGATGGAGGGGGAACAAACACCAGAAACAGATTTGACCAGACGCCACCAGGATTTGGAAGAGGGAGACAGATAAGAGAGTTCGGTCCTGAGAACGGAGAGATATTGTTTCCTGGCTCTCCTGAGGGTGGACACACACTTGTTTCGAGCTTTGTGAAAGGAAATGAGATTTCCTTCCGTTGGATTTGCTTTCCAGGAGACGAAAGCAAGTTGTTTCTGGGCAATAGCCTCACCACAAGATTCCGTGTACCATGGACGGGAGGAAGGGTATGACAACTGAAGATGAGATGGGATAAATCTGTGCATGAGAGAGAGCAATTTACTTTGGAAGAATTCCCAGGATGAGTTGATGTCAGAGGCAGTAGAGATGGGAGACCAGTCCAGATGATTGATGGCTGCTTGAAGACCGTGCCAGTTGGCCTGAGTGAAATGCCAGACTCGTCGACGCTGAGGAGGCTCTCTGAGAATGGTCAGAGAGATGTCCACTTTAACAAGCACATGATCAGAAGAGCCGATTGGAGCAGAAGAAGAGCAGCAGACATTTTCAGGGAAGTTAGTCATAACCAAGTTAGATCCCCAAAACAGCCCTAATCTCTCCCCTTTGTAACACATCCCCCAACAACAACCCTCATCTCTCCCCTTTGTTATGCATCCCCCAACAACAACCCTCATCTCTCCCCATTTCCTTTGGCTGCTTTCCCGCATAGACCATTGTGCAAACTGTGACACTTTATGCAGTAAGATTCTGTTTAGGATTTTATGTTGTTGACGTTAAGTGAAGTGGTTGTTATTCAGATGTCGTAATTGAGACATTCCACAATATCCCACGAGCACTCAGGCAAGCTGGTATTTACACCTGTCTCATCAGCTGATTTAATAGATCACAGAGTTTAGAGAGTACATGCAGTGTTATTTTCAAAAAGAGGGAAAATAAACAAATGGTTAAGACCTAACATGTAATAATGTTTCAAGATATGATGGATGGACTTACTTCTTCTTCCAAGAACTCCAGATCAGGTTTGCAGCCTGTGTAGTTAACCCAGGATGCCCACGTTGCATTTGAGAAGCACTCCCTGGATACATGACCTGTGAGAATGAATTACATGTTATAACTATAAAGCATCTGAGAATGCAAAGCCCGTCCATGCCCGTTTGTATTCAGACGTCTTCTTCTTCAGTATCTCAAATTAACGAAAACAGTTTAAAGGGTTTTTAAAAAGCTTAACCCTTGATTTTTAGATCGAAAAAATAATCAGCTTCTAGCTTTTGATTGGTGAACCAATTATCTGACCGAATATGCAAATTCTTCAAATTTTAGGTCAATCGGGTAAAAATTGGTGAATTTACGCAACCTTGACCTTTGGATAAAAAAAAAAAAGAATCAGCTTTAGCTCTTCATTGGTGAACCAATTAAGTGGTCCAATATGCAAATTCTTAAAATTTCAGGTCAATCATATGAAAATTGACAATTTTATGTGCCACTGACCTTTGACCTTTTGACAAAATTATTAATTTACGTTCTCCATATTCTCATAATAAAGCTTTGTTGAAAATTTGATGACAAAACTCAAATGGTAATTGAGATTTCAGGTCATTTGGATGAACATTTAGGATTTTATGTAACGTTGACCTTTGACCTTTTGACAAAATTATTAATTTACCTTCTCCATATTCTCATAATAAAGCTTTGTTGAAAATTTGATGGCAAAACTCAAATGATAAATTGAAATTTCAGGTCATTTGGATGAACATCTTTTACCCTAGCAAGAGGAGAGGGTATTGCATTGAAGTCCGTTTGTTACTTGGGGGAAAAAAAAAAAAAATTCACGAGTATTTTGATCACTCCACTTTGTGTGTTTGTGTGTGTGTGTGTGTGTGTGTGTGTGTGTGTGTGTGTGTGTGTGTGTGTGTGTGTGTTTGTTTTTGTGTGTTTGTCTGTCCTCTCACTTATACTTGCCTACAGGTCACAATTTTAAACTGATCTTCACAAAACTGCACCAAACGGTAGAGTTAGTGGTGTGACAGAATCCTATTTGTTTTTGAGGTCAAAAGGTCAACAAAGGCCAAAGGTCAACCACCTTTTAAAACTTCTATAATCCTCAATATTCATCCGATTTACTTGAAATTGTATTAGGATTTACATATCAGCTAGGTGAATTCAACCTCCAACTATTTTTTGAGGTCATCATAGGCCAAAAGATCAACATGGCCAAAGGTCAAAAACCTTTTAAAATTCCAAAAATCCTCAATTTTCACCTGATTGACTTGAAATTTGAATAGGAATTTCATATCAGCTTAGGGGATTCAACCACCGATTATTATATTTGAGGTCAACATAGGCCAAAAGGTCAACATCGGCCAAGTTTCTAAAATTGTCAATTTTCATCTGATTAACTTAAAATTTGAAGACGATTTGCATATCAAGTCATGGAATTCAACCACCAATTATTTTTGAAGTCAAAAGGATGCTCACCGAGTGCTATTCTACTTTGTTCTCTTTTGCCAAATGTCGCTCTGAGTGATTTTTCATCTTTTTTTTTTTTTTTTTTTTTTTTTTTTTTTTTTTTTTTTTTTTTTTTTTTTTTTTTTTTTTTTTTTTTTTTTTTTTTTTGTATACAAGGTCGAGGCTCGTGAAAGAGCGAACATTAATCACACAGAAAGACAAACCGACACATAAAACATATAACATAGGGAGCGGTAGACAAGATGGGGAGAGAGGGGGAAGGACACAAACACAACATTTGAGAGCAGGGACCGAGAGACATGGAGACATCGAGAGATCTGAGAGAGGGCGAGGGCGTGGGAAGGGGGCGGTGGGAGAGGTATAAGGGGGCTGTCTGTTTGTTTGTCGTTTGTCTGCCCAGAATAAATTCGATTGTCTCTGCAACCAATGGTCAACAATTGACAGAGGACAATTCAACAATTCAACAACAATTCAACAATTGGCAGAGAGGTAGTGTATGCAACCAATGGTCCGATTGACATGAAATTTTCACCATAGGTGTAACTCCACCTGTATAATTTTTTAAATGATAATTATGATGTCATAGGTCACGTGGTATGGGCGCCATCTTGGGAAAAACCGGAAAACTTTGCACCTCTCGATCTCCGAAATCTATGCCCTGCATAAAAAAAATTGAGGCATGGCTCCATGGCTATATATATATATATATATATATATATATATATATATATATATATATATATATATATATATACATATATATATATATATACACATACATAGCTACATATACAATACATATATATATATATATATATATATATACTGTATATATATATATATATATACATACATACATATACAATACATATACACATATATATATATATATACATACATATACAATACATATATATATATACATACATATACAATACATATATATACATATACAATACATATACATATACAATACATATACATACATATATATATATATATATATATACATACATATACAATACATACATACATATACAATACATACATACATATACAATACATACATACATATACAATCTGATGCGATTCTGATGGGGAATAACATATGTTAATGGTGATGTCATAGGTGCCTCCATTATGACGCCATAATTTGACAAGTACAAAACTTCATCTGATCAAGATGAAAATTATTGAGTGTCATCTAGGGATAAATTGGTGGAGGAAAAAAATTAATGATGATGTCATCGGTCACGTGGTTCGGCCGCCATATTTGTTTTAACACAATAGCCTTAAAAACCATCAAAAACACGTCCTGTCGAGGGTCTGCAATCTTTGATTGCTCTTTGTCAATATCTTATGTGACGCATAAAATAACTTTGACCCTTTGACCTTTAAATTTTTTGACCTTTGACCTTTAAAATAACTGATCTGAATAACTTTGACCTTTTGACAAAATTATTAATTTACCTTCTCCATATTATCATAATAACGCCTTGGTGAACATTTGATGACAATAGCTCAAATGGCAAATTGAAATTTCAGATCAATTGTATGAAAATTGATGATTTTAGATGACGCTGACCTTTGACCTTTTGAACTTTG